>NC_135336.1:22150611-22457681 GCF_023851605.1 Tamandua tetradactyla
CCCTTAAGTCCTTTGAGTAGATACCTAGCAATGGTATTGCTGGGTCGTATGGCAATTCTATATTCAGCTTTTTGAGGAACCGCCAAACTGCCTTCCACAGTGGTTGCACCCTTTGACATTCCCACCAACAGTGAATAAGTGTGCCTCTTTCTCCGCATCCTCTCCAGCACTTGTCATTTTCTGTTTTGTTGATATGGCCATTCTGGTGGGTGTGAGATGATATCTCATTGTGGTTTTGATTTGCATTTCTCTAATGGCCAGGAACATTGAGCATCTCTTCATGTGCCTCTTGGCCATCCGTATTTCTTCTTCTGGTAGGTGTCTGTTTAAGTCTTTTTCCCATTTTGTAATTGGGTTGGCTGTCTTTTTGTTGTTGAGTTGAATAATCTCTTTATAAATTCTGGATACTAGACCTTTATCTGATATGTCGTTTCCAAATATTGTCTCCCATTGTGTAGACTGTCTTTCTACTTTCTTGATGAAGTTCTCTGATGCACAAAAGTGTTTAATTTTGAGGAGCTCCCATTTATTTATTTCCTTCTTCAGTGTTCTTGCTTTAGGTTTAAGGTCCATAAAACCACCTCCAGTTGTAAGATCCATAAGATATCTCCCAACATTTTCCTCTAACTGTTTTATGGTCTTAGACCTAATGTTTAGATCTTTGATCCATTTTGAGTTAACTTTTGCATAGGGTGTGAGAGATGGGTCTGCTTTCATTCTTTTGCATATGGATATCCAGTTCTCTAGGCACCATTTATTGAAGAGACTGTTCTGTCCCAGGTGAGTTGGCTTGACTGCCTTATCAAAGATCAGATGTCCATAGATGAGAGGGTCTATATCTGAGCACTCTATTCGATTCCATTGGTCGATATATCTATCTTTATGCCAATACCATGCTGTTTTGACCACTGTGGCTTCATAATATGCCTTAAAGTCAGGCAGCGCGAGACCTCCAGCTTCGTTTTTTTTCCTCAAGATGTTTTTAGCAATTCGGGGTACCCTGCCCTTCCAGATAAATTTGCTTATTGGTTTTTTTTTTTTTTTTCCTTTTTTTTTTTTATTAATTAAAAAAAGAATTAACAAAACAATTAGAAATCATTCCAATCTACATGTACAATCAGTAATTCTTAATAACATCACATAGTTGCATATTCATCATTTCTTAGTACATTTGCATCAATTTAGAAAAAGAAATAAAAAGACAACAGAATAAGAATTAAAACAATAATAGAAAGAAAAAAAAACAAAAAAAACAAAAACAAAAAACCTATACCTCACATGCAGCTTCATTCAGTGTTTTAACATAATTGCATTACAATTGGGTAGTATTGTGCTGTCCATTTCTGAGTTTTTATATCCAGTCCCGTTGTACAGTCTGTATCCCTTCATCTCCAATTATCCCTTCTCTCTTTTTTTTTTTTTTTAATTAACGGAAAAAAAGAAATTAACCCAACATTTAGAGATCATACCATTCTACACATGCAATCATTAATTCTTAACATCATCACATAGATGCATGATCATCATTTCTTAGTACATTTGCATTGGTTTAGAAGAACTAGCAACATAACCGAAAAAGATATAGAATGTTAATATAGAGAAAAAAATAAAAGTAATAATAGTAAAATCAAAACAAAACAAAACAAAACAAAACAAAAACCTATAGCTCAGATGCAGCTTCATTCAGTGTTTTAACATGATTACTTTACAATTAGGTATTATTGTGCTGTCCATTTTTGAGTTTTTGTATCTAGTCCTGTTGCACAGTCTGTATCCCTTCAGCTTCAATTACCCATTGTCTTACCCTGTTTCTAACTCCTGCTGAACTCTGTTACCAATGACATATTTCAAGTTTATTCTCGAATGTCCGTTCACATCAGTGGGACCATACAGTATTTGTCCTTTAGTTTTTGGCTGGATTCACTCAGCATAATATTCTCTAGGCCCATCCATGTTATTACATGGTTCATAAGTTTATCTTGTCTTAAAGCTGCATAATATTCCATCGTATGTATATACCACAGTTTGTTTAGCCACTCTTCTGTTGATGGAGATTTTGGCTGTTTCCATCTCTTTGCAATTGTAAATAATGCTGCTATAAACATTGGTGTGCAAATGTCCGTTTGTGTCTCTGCCCTTAAGTCCTTTGAGTAGATACCTAGCAATGGTATTGCTGGGTCGTATGGCAATTCTATATTCAGCTTTTTGAGGAACCGCCAAACTGCCTTCCACAGTGGTTGCACCCTTTGACATTCCCACCAACAGTGGATAAGTGTGCCTCTTTCTCCGCATCCTCTCCAGCACTTGTCATTTTCTGTTTTGTTGATAATGGCCATTCTGGTGAGTGTGAGATGATATCTCATTGTGGTTTTGATTTGCATTTCTCTAATGGCCAGGGACATTGAGCATCTCTTCATGTGCCTCTTGGCCATCCGTATTTCTTCTTCTGGTAGGTGTCTGTTTAAGTCTTTTTCCCATTTTGTAATTGGGTTGGCTGTCTTTTTGTTGTTGAGTTGAATAATCTCTTTATAAATTCTGGATACTAGACCTTTATCTGATATGTCGTTTCCAAATATTGTCTCCCATTGTGTAGGCTGTCTTTCTACTTTCTTGATGAAGTTCTCTGATGCACAAAAGTGTTTAATTTTGAGGAGCTCCCATTTATTTATTTCCTTCTTCAGTGTTCTTGCTTTAGGTTTAAGGTCCATAAAACCACCTCCAGTTGTAAGATCCATAAGATATCTCCCAACATTTTCCTCTAACTGTTTTATGGTCTTAGAGCTAATGTTTAGATCTTTGATCCATTTTGAGTTAACTTTTGCATAGGGTGTGAGAGATGGGTCTGCTTTCATTCTTTTGCATATGGATATCCAGTTCTCTAGGCACCATTTATTGAAGAGACTGTTCTGTCCCAGGTGAGTTGGCTTGACTGCCTTATCAAAGATCAGATGTCCATAGATGAGAGGGTCTATATCTGAGCACTCTATTCGATTCCATTGGTCGATATATCTATCTTTATGCCAATACCATGCTGTTTTGACCACTGTGGCTTCATAATATGCCTTAAAGTCAGGCAGCGCGAGACCTCCAGCTTCGTTTTTTTTCCTCAAGATGTTTTTAGCAATTCGGGGTACCCTGCCCTTCCAGATAAATTTGCTTATTGGTTTTTCTATTTCTGAAAAATAAGTTGTTGGGATTTTGATTGGTATTGCATTGAATCTGTAAATCAATTTAGGTAGGATTGACATCTTAACTATATTTAGTCTTCCAATCCATGAACACGGTATGCCCTTCCATCTATTTAGGTCTTCTGTGATTTCTTTTAACAGTTTTTTGTAGTTTTCTTTATATAGGTTTTTTGTCTCTTTGGTTAAATTTATTCCTAGGTATTTTATTCTTTTAGTTGCGATTGTAAATGGGATTCGTTTCTTGATTTCCGCCTCAGCTTGTTCATTACTAGTGTATAGAAAAGCTACAGATTTTTGAATGCTGATCTTGTAGCCTGCTACTTTGCTGTACTCATTTATTAGCTCTAGTAATTTTGTTGTGGATGTATGAATATCTTTGATTAGTTGTTCCAATGTCTGGTCTCCCTCTGGTGTTTTAATTTGGTCATTAGGCAGGGCTATATGTCTGCATTGTGATATGCTTAGTGATCTGCTGCTGTTTTCATTGCATGTAAATATCTTGATTGATTTACTTTGGGAGTTGATTTCTTTTAGTAGTCTAAGGCCTTATATTTGTGGGATGGTTGTACAGTAGGGACCAGGACACGAGGTGGAGTGCTCAGTACGGTGATTTGTTTCAGGGCAGGTATGGACACTAGTTGGGGATGTTACAACGATGCTTGTGAATGTGGGCACCCAGAGGCCAGGGAGGATGTAACTGTGCAGGTACACTGGTCTGGGGGGCGTAACCCTGGTGTGCGCTGGTCTAAAGCTCAGGGCCCTTTGTGTGCACGCATAGAGTGGTGGCAGCAGGTTGGCGTTACGCCTTTGTGGATCGGGGGCAGATGTGACCTGGCTGCATAGGTCAGTACTTTCTCAAAGCTGGGAAGTGAGGCTGAGCGCTGTGCACATGCAAGGTTCTAGAACTGCTGTAAAGTGTAGTTCCTGGAGCTGAATGACGTGATTGGGTGCCCGTGCACATGCATGGGACTGGGAATGCTGTAAACGGATGTGCTGAGCTCAGGGAGGGTGGTGTGAGGCTGTGCGACACTATGGGCAGGGGGCGGGGGTAGCCTAGAAATGGAGGTTAGTGCCCACAACCTTTATGTGCTGGCAACAGCCTGCAGAGAACAGGGAAGGGGAGGTAGTGCTTGGGAGGTGAGCAGGTTGGGCTGTACTTGGGGTTGGGGTGGGGGATAGGTATGTGCACTGGGGACTGGTAGGGTGGGGGCACCTGAAGTGCAGGGAATGGGAGTGGTGATGGGGTTCATGTGTGTGGGGTGAGTTGCTGGTAACAGGGCTGCGCTGGTGAGGGTAGCACACCTAAGGAACGTGGCCTGGCTTACTTCCTAGTGCTGTGCTCCAGTCCGTGCAGCCCCTCAGGCTCTGCAAATCCATGTCTCCATGCGAAGCTCCAGCTTTCTGCCTCACAGTTCCTTGGCCTCTGCAACCAAGGCTGCTGCATGTGGTGCAGAAGGCTCTCCCAGGTCAGCCGCACTCCCAAACTGCTGTCTCAGTCACCTTCCTGTCCCTTCTCTAACTTTCCCATGGAGCAGGACTAATCTCAAACTACTCTAGTTAGTCATCTTCCCGGAAGTCCTTTTCCACTATAATTCTAAAGATATTAAACTGATATGGGAATAGTATGAACTTTATGCCAAAATGGTCAATAACTTAGATGAAATGGACAAATTCTTAAAAGAAATTACTAAAGTTCACTTCAGAAGAAACTGTTAACTTAATAACCCTCATCTACAAAATAAATTTAACTTGTAATTAAAACCTTCAAACACAGAAAACTCCAGGCTCAGAAGCCTTCAGTGGTGAAGTCTATTAAAAATTTAAGGAAGAAATAATGAAAATTCTATAACATTTATAAAAAATTAAAGAGGAAGAAATACTTCCCAAGTAATTCTAGAAGCCAGCTTTACCCTGACAGCAACACCAGACAAGATGGAAGAAGGAAGAAGACAATTACAGAACAATTCCCTCATGAACACAGATGTAAAATATCTCAATAAAATTTTTAAAAATTGAATCCAACAATAAATGAGAAGTACAAGACATCCTGACCAAGATGGATTTATCCCAGGAATATAAGGCTGGTTTAATATCTGAAAGCAATCAATGTAATTCACCATAAAACAGACTAAAACACACACACTAACCATATGATTTATTTTAACAGGGTAGAAAAAGCATTTGACAAAATACAGGGTCCAGTCCTGATAACAAAACTCAACATGATCTCTTCAAGGTTCATCCACATTGTAGCATGCTATCAGAACTTCATTCCTTTTTATAGCTGATTAATATTCTACTGTATAGCATATACCACATTTTGTTTATCCATTCATCTGTTGACAATTTTTTTGTGTTTTTCTACCTTTGTCTATTATGGAAATAAGTGGAAATTCTGGGTCACTTTTCCACAGTGGCTGTGCCATTTTACAATCCTATCAATCATGCATGAAGGTTCTATATCCTTGACAACTCCTGTGATTATTTGATTTTAAATAATAGCCATTCTAGTGGGTGTGAGGTCATATATCATTGTAGTTTTGATCTACATTTCCCTAACAGCTAATGATGTTGATCATCTTTTCATGTGCTTCTTGGCCATTTCTACAATTTCCTTGGAGAAATGTTTATTCAAATCCTTTCTTCATTTATATTGGGGCATTTCTCTTTTTATTGTTGAGTTTAGGAGTTCTTTATATATTCTGGATATAAATCCTTTACCAGACATGTGAATTCTAAATATTTTCACCCATTTTGTGGGTTATCTTTTCACTTTCTTGATAGTGTCCCTGAAACACAAAAGTTTTAAATTTTTATAAAATGCAATTATTTATTTTTTCTTTGGTTGCTTGTACTTTCTGATTTCAAATCTAAGAAACTGTCAAATCTAAAGTTGTGGAGATTTACCTCTATGTTTTCTTCTAAGAGTTTTATATATATTTAAGTCATTGATCCATATTGAATTAATTTGCATATGGTATGAGGTGGGGGTCCAAGTTCATTCTTCTGCATGTGAATATCCTATTGTCCTATTACCATTTATTGAAAAGACTGTACTCTTTTCATGCACACGTCCAGTGCCAGCATTCCTGTTTGGGGCTAGTCTTGCTAAGGGCCTTGTTTGAGGCCAGTCCCAGGGGCTTTGGATCCTAGGAAGCTGCTCTGAGGGAAGCAAGGCACTGAATCTATGGGGCTGGAACTGAAGCCTGAACATCTGCTCCACAACAGAAATGGAGTGCATGACCTGGTGATGGGCCAAGGGCTTCTACAACCATGCTCATTGGCATATGAGAACTTGGCAATAGTCTTGAAGAGAGCATTCACATTCCAAGAGTGGTTTTCTGGTGTAAGGAGCAGAGCAGACTTTCTTCTGAAAGAATTGTGGTTGGTTGTTTTGACCTGTATTGTGGCACCTTGAAGGAGCCATTCAAAGAGGCTGCTGTTATTTCAGCTGATTTCAAACTCGCCCAAGAGAGAGGTGACTGCTTGAGAGGCATTTTTCAAAAACATGTAAAAGCAAATGTATCAGCCACTGCCACCTGGGGCAAGGAATAACAGTTGAGGTAAACAATAGACAAGAAAAAAGTCTGGGGAGAAAGCTTAGGAATTTTGAAGAATAAGGGCTTTTAAAACTACAGTGAATCTAAAAGGCAATATGCATGCCCAGAGTGGAGCATGTTGCCAACAAAAGAAATTGCAAGAGAAATTAGCAAATTTATATAAAGACAAATGAATATAAAAATACAACATATAAAAATTTATGGAGCGCAGTGCTGACAGGGAAATTTATAGGCCTAGTCACCTACATTAAAAAGGAAAAAAGGCCTAAAATTAAAGAATTAATTGCACACATTAAGGAAACAGAAAAAGAACAGCAAACCAATCCCAAAGAAAGCAGAATGAGAGAAATAACAAAAATTAGAACAGAAATAAATGAAATCAGGAATAAAAAAAAACAGAATCAACAAAACCAAAAAGATCTATATAATTGACAAACACTTAGCTAGATTGACAAAGATACAAATAAATAAACTCAGAATGAAGGCAGAGGGCATCACTACTAACCCTGCAAAAATAAAAAAGATAAGAGGTTATTTTGTACATCTGTACATCAACAAATTAGATAACTTAAATGAAATGGGAAGCTTCCTAGAAACACACAAACAACCTACACTGCCTACAGAAGAAAAAGAAGACCTTAATAAGCCAATCACAAGTATTAGTCATCAAAAACCTCTCAGGAAAGAAAAGCACAGGACCAGATGGCTTCAAAGATGAATTCTACCAATCATTAAAAAGAATTAATACCAATCACGCTCAAATTCTTCCAAAACATTAAAGAGAGGGACTGCTACCTAACTCATTCTATGAAACTAACATCATCCTAACCCCAAAGCCTGATAAACATAACACAAGAAAATAACAGACTCTCTAACGAATAAAGATGCAAAAATCCTCAACAAAATACCTGCAAATCGAATCCAACAGTATATTAAAAGCAGCAGATATCATGATAAACTGGGTTTTATTTCCAGATACATGAGGTGGCTCAACACAAGAAAATCAATTAATATAATATACCACACTTTGACAAATCAAAGGGAAATAATCACAAGATAATACCAATTGATGCAGAAAAACCATGTAACAAAATCCATCATCCTTTCCTAAAAAAAAAAAAACTTCAAAAGATAGGAATAGAAGGAATCTTCATCAACAAGATAAATGACTATATGAAAAACACACAGCTAACATCTTCCTCAATGGTGAAGGACTGAAAGCTTTCCCTTTAAAATCGGGAGCAAGACAAGGATGCTCACTATCACTCTTATTCAACATCACGCTAGAAATCCTAACTAGGGCAATAAGGCAAGAAAAAGGAATAAGAGGAATCCAAAAAAGAAGGAAGAAGTAAAACTTTCACTATTTGCAGACAGCATGATCCTATATTTAGAATGTCTCCAAAAATCTACAACAGAGCTACTAGAGCCAATAAATGAGTTCATCAAAGTGGTGGGATACAAGACCAACATGCTGTAAAAATCAGAACTGTTTCTATACACTAGCAATGAGCATTCTTAGAATGAAATCAAGAAAAAAACTTCCATTTACAATAGCAACTAAAAGGATCATATATCTAGGAATAAATTTGACCAGGGAGATAAAGGACCTGTATTCAGAAAGCTACAAAACATAGCTAAAAAAATCTAAAAAGACCTAAATAAAGGGAAGGACATTCCATGTTCATGGATTGGAAGATTAAGTATAGTAAAGAAGTCAATTCTGCCCAAATTGATTTACAGATTTAACACAATCCCAATCAAAATCCCAACTGCCTGCTCTGAAGAAATGGAAAAGGCAATTATCAAACTTACTTTGAAGGGAAAGGGGCCCCCAAAAGTCAAAAACATCCTGAGAAAGAAGGAAGTTGGAGTACTCACATTGCCTGACAGTAAAGCATATTACAAAGCTACAGTGGTTTAAAAAAAAAAAAAAAAAAAAAAAAAAAAGCACGGCCCTGGCATAAAGACAGACATATTGCTCAATGGAATTAAACTGAGAGCTTAGAAATAGATTCACACATATATAGTCAATTGATTTTTGACAAGGCAGCCAAGTCCACTCAACTGGGACAAAACATCTCTTCAACAAATGTTGCTGGAAGAACTAAAATATCTAAAAGAATGCAGTGAAAGAAAAAATAGGTAAGTGGGACCTCCTAAAAATTGAACAATTTGATGCATCAAAGGTCTCTGTCCAAAAGATGAAAAGGTAGCCTGCTGAATGAGAGAGAATATTTGGAACCCACATATCCAATAAGGGTTTACTATCCAGAACACATAAAGAAATCCTCTAATTCAAAAATAGAAAGTCGAACAACCCAATTAAAAGTTGGGCAAAAGACCCGAATAGGCATTTTCCCAAAGAGAAAATACAAATGGCTAAAAATTACATGAAAAGATGCTCAACATCACTAGCTTTCATGCAAATGCAAAATCAAACTACAATGAAATATCATTTCCCGCCTATTAGAAAGGCCACTATTAAACAGAAAATTTCAAGTGTTGGACAGGATGTGGAGAAGTAGGAGCACTCATTCAATGTTAGTAGTACTGTAAAATGGTATAGTTGTTATGGAAGACAGTTTGGTGATTCCTCAGAAAGCAAAATATAGAACTGTAATATGATCTGGCAATTCTGTGACTAGGTATATATCCAGAAGAAACGAATGCAAGGATATGAACAGACATTTGTACACCAACAGTCATAGAAGCATTATTCACAGTTGCCAAAAGATGGAAACAATCCAAGTGCCCTTCAAGCAATGAACAGAAAAACAAAATGTGGTAATAAGCACAATGGATTATTATTCAGCAGTAAGAAGGGATGAAGTCCTGAAGCATGAGACATCATAGATGAAGCATTAAGACACTATGTTGAGTGAAATGTCAGACACAAAAGAATAAATATCGTATGATCTCATTAACAAGCTAATTATAAGTACACTTAAAGAGTTAAAATGTAGAATATGGGTTAACAGGAGATAAAATAAGGGTACAGAATGTGAAGAGGATGCTTAATGCATGCAGAATTTTTAGCTAGGTTGAATTTAAGTGTTTGGAAATAGATGATAACACATTATGGTGAGTGTAATTAATGAAAGGGAAGTTTACAGTTATGTATGTCACTAGAAGGAAAGCTAGAGGATGAAACCCTGTGGTGGACAGATGACTGTGATTAATAGTACAAATATAAAAATGTGCTTTCATGAGCTAGAATAAAATGCACCTAATATAAGGATTTTATAATAGAGTGTTATATGGGAAAAATGCACTTATTGCAAACTATGGACTATAGTTAACAGTAATACTGTAATATCCTTTCATCAAAAGTAACAAATATATCACACCAATGCTAAGAGTCAATAATAGAAGGAGAAAATGGGCATGGGATGTTTGAGGGTTTTTTGTTTGTTTGTTTTAGTGATGAAATTGTTCTACAATTGATTGTGGCGATGAATGCACAACTATGTGATGAAAATGTGCACCAATGATTATACTCTTTGGATGGATTGTATGGTACGTGAATACATCTCAATAAAACTTTAAAAAAAAAATCAACTGACCATAATATGAGAGTTTATTCTGGATTCTCAATTCTATTCCATTGCTCTGTCATGATAAAAAGAAAAATACCGTCTTGGTTAACAAGCTTAGAATATTCTGAAATTGGAAAGTGTGAGTCCTCCAACTTTTTCCTTCTTTTCAAAGATTGCTTTAGCTATCCTTGATCCCTTGCAACTCCATATGAATTTTAGGATCAGCTTAAACAAAAAATGGCTAGGATGTTGACAGAGAATACATTGTATGTGTATATCAATTTGGAGACTATTACCATGTTAATAATAACTGCCTTTCAATCCATGAATATGAGATTTATTTTCATTTTTTAGGTTTTCCTTAATTTCTTTCAACAATGTTTTCTAGTTTTCAGTGTATGGAATTGTTTCCTTAATTTCATTTTCAGATTGTTCATTCCTAGTGTATAGGAATACAACTGACTTCTGTATATCATTACATACTGATCTTTACCCTGCAAGCTTGCTAACAGACCTTTATGGTAATCTTAAGATTTTCTATATTCAAAATCATATCATAGGCCTATAAGGAATCATTCCACTTTTTCCTTTCTAATCTTTTACCTTTTATTTTGTCTTCTTGCCTAATTTCCCTAGCCAAGTAGATACTGTCTCTTGTTTCTGGTTTTAGAGAGGGAGCTTTCAGTCTTTCACCATGAAGTATGATGTTAGCTGTAGGTTTTTTGTAGATGTCCTTTATTAAACTAAGTTCCATTCTACTCCTAGTTTGCTGGTTGTTTTTATCCTGAAGGCTATTGGATTTTTTTGCTATAGGTTTTTTTGCATGGGCAGGCACCAGGAATTGAACCCGGGTCTCCAGCATGACAGGCGGGAATTCTGCCATTGAGCCCAAAAGCAACTGGATTTTGTTAAATGTTTCTTCTGTTTCCATTGAAATGTAGTTTTCTTCTTTTTTTGATATCTTCATCCGGTTTTTGTCTCAGAGTAATACTGCCCTCACAGAATAAACTGGAAAGTGTTCCCTTTGCTGTACTTCTTGGGAAAAAAATTGGAAAGGACTGGTATTACATATCCTTTAAATGGTTTACAGAACCCACTGGTGAAGCTACCTGGTTCTGAGTTTTTCTTTGTGGGGAGTTCATAGATTACTAATTCAATCTCTATTCTATTCAGATCTATTCAGATTTTCTATTTCTTCTTGAGTCATTTTTGATAGTTTGTACATTTCTAGCAATTTGTCCATTTCATCTAGTTTCCCTAGATTATTCGTATACAATTATTCACAGTATTCCCTTATAATCCTTTATGTTTTCTGGAAGGGTGACAGTAAAGTCTCTTTCATTGCGTTCAATCATTTGCTGCTTTTTTTCTTGCTCAAACCAGTTAAAGGTTTGTTAATTTTATCAATTACAAATCCAAAATCTTGCTTTGGATTTAATTTGCCTTTCTTCTACTTCCTTAAGGTGTAAGGTTAGGTTATTCATTTGAGGCATTTTTTTCCTTTTTAATACAGTCATTTATAATTATAAATTTCCCTTTAAGTACTGATTTATACGATTCCCATGAATTTGGGTATATTGGGGTTTTTTTTTGCCTTCACTCTTCTTACAGCATTTTATAATTTCCCACGTGATTTCTTATTTCAAGTATTTGTTAGTCAGGACTCAGTTGTTTTATTTCTACATATATGGTAATTTCCAAAATTTCCTTCAGTTATTAATTTCTATCTTAATTCCATTGTAGTCAGAGAATATACTTGTATGGTTTTTCAGTTATTGCAAAAAATAACATATATACACAAAAGCAATAAATTTCAAAGCACACTGCAACAATTAGTTGAAGAACAGATTTCAGTGTTTTGTATGGGTTACAATTCCACAGTTTTAGGTTTTTACTTGGAGCTGTTCCAAAACACCGGAGACTAAAAGAAATATCAATTAATGATTCAACAATCATAGCCATTTGTTAAACCCTACGTAACTCCACCAACTCCTTTGATCTTTCTTCCAATCTTTAGGGTTATTTGGACTACGCCTATACCAACTTTTTCATGTTGGAAGGGGCTGTCGATAATATGAGACAGGGAGATAGAACAGGTTGTTTTCTGGAGAGGATGAACCCTCTGAGTTTCAGGACTTATCTGGCCTAGGAACCTATCTGAATACTGTAAGTTTCTGGAAAGTTATCATAGCGTAGGGATGCTTTGTAGAATCTCAGATAAAGTCCTAGGTGTTCTTTAGGATTGGCAGGAATGGTTATGGTTGGGGTTTGGCAAAGTATGATAGGTAGCAATGTCTACCTACAGCTTGCATAAGAGTAGCGTTTGGAGTAGTCTCTAGACTCTATTTGAACTCTCTTAGCCACGAATACCTTATTTGTTACACTTCTTTTCCCCCTTTTGATCAGGATAGAATCATCAATTCCATGGTACCAGAGCCAGGCTCATCCGTGATAGTCATATCCCACATTGCCAGGGAGACTTTCACCCCTGCCTGGATGACATGTCCCAAGTAGGGTGGAGGGTAATGATTTCACTTGCAGAGTTGGCTTAGAGAGAGGCCACATCTGAGCAACAAAAGAGGTCCTCAGGAATTAACTCTTAGGAAGCTTCTCTACTACATAAATAAGCTTCACAAGAGCAAGCCTTAAGATCAAGGTTTGGTCGACTGACTTGGGAGTCCCTAATGTTTGACATGGTATTCAGGGTTTCCTCTGCAGTAAAGTTTAATTGTTCCATATTTTTTCTCCCATCCCTCAAGGGACTTTGACAATACTTCTTGATGATCTATTTAACATACTCTGGGATGTATCCGGGCATTATATTAAGGTATAACAGATTACAAACCCTCATTCCCATTCTGGACTCTCTGTGTTTGGGTTGTTTAAATGATCTATCCAGACAGGTTGAGTTAGATTATGTGCTACAGAAAATGTAGGTTCTGGACAAAATAATTCTTTCTTCCTTTGTTTTCATAGCATAGGTGAAGTTCTAAAATACAGACAATGTCTCCCTAACTCTAGGAAGAAAGGAATCCTGACCTAATCAGCTTCATTCTTACCTCTAAGTGAAGCCTGTTGTATTAGTTAGGGTTCTCTAGAGAAACAGAATCAACAGGGAACACTTGCAAATATAAAATTTATGAAAGTGTCTCACGTGACCGTAGGAACGCAGAGTCCAAAATCCACAGGGCAGGCTGCGAAGCCGATGACTCCAATGGATGGCCTGGACGAACTCCACAGGAGAGGCTTACCAGCCAAAGCAGGAATGAAACCTGTCTCCTCTGAGTCCTCCTTAAAAGGCTTCCCATGATTGGATTTAGCATCACTAATTGCAGAAGACACTCCCCTTTGGCTGATTACAAATGGAATCAGCTGTGGATGTAGCTGACGTGATCATGACCTAATCCTATGAAATGTCCTCATTGCAACAGACAGGCCAGCGCTTGCCCAATCAGATGAACAGGTACCACAACTTGGCCAAGTTGACACCTGTCCCTAACCATGACAGTCCACCCCTTGTCAACTTGGCACATATATATATATATATATTATATATATATACATCACCTTAGACCATACTTAATTTCCAAATGAAAACAAATAAGCACACATCTTTTCTTTTACCTGACAATACTCAACTGTCCTGCATATAACTGGAAACACATTAAATCTCTCCAGAATAGCGTGCAAATCCTTGGGCAACATTCATTCTTAAACTTGATATCTTACAACTTAAATAGTATAACACAAACAAAACAGCATTACAGTCCTCGTTTCTGTAACTGATCACGTGGTCGAAGTTCATATTTATCACTACCTTCTTCCACTACCCATTCCATGTTCCCTTTCCCCTCAGCAAGCACTTCAGCTGGCCGTGGTTCTTTGCCTGGTGGGGTGACCCAAACCTTCATTCCTGAAGTCTCCCAGCCATTAGTGGTCCTGCCTGGATTGTGTTGTTGCAGTTTTCCATTGACTTTAATCACAGGGCATGGTAGTACTAATAGACGCCCCAGGGGATCTCCTATATTCCAAGAAAACTCTTCTTTACCTCCATTATGTAGCTGCAGTCCTACTTCCTTCTGATAGTCAGGGTCAATTACCCCAGACAATAATGTAATCCCCTTCTTGGTGTGTTGATCCAGAGGCATAAGTAGCCCAAAGTGGCCAGGTGGCAATCTTAACTTCCACTTCAGTGGTATCACTGCTGTTTCTCCTGGAGAAAGCACACCCCGTTTTGGAACTAAAACCTGTAGACCAGCAGAACTCAGGGTAGCAGGGACAGGAAGCAAAAATTTTCCTAGTGGATCACTAGGAGTAATAGTGAGTGGCACCACACCCATTTCCACCCCTTGGTTCCTGGACCCATGGATCCTGGCTATGGGAGAAACAGCACCATACAGTGGACGCTGATTCAGAGCATACACAGCTTCCTGGAGAACATTACCCCAGCCTTTCAAGTTTTTGCCACCTAGTTGGCACCGTAATTGAGTTTTCAAAAGGCCATTCCACCATTCTATCAATCCAGCAGCTTCTGGATGATGGGGAACATGGTAAGACCAGAGAATTCCATGAGCATGTGCCCATTCCCACACTTCATTTGCTGTGAAGTGTGTTCCTTGACCGAAGCAATGCTATGTGGAATACCATGACGATGGATAAGGCATTCTGTAAGCCCATGGATGGTAGTTTTGGCAGAAGCATTGCGTGCAGGGAAAGCAAACCCATATCCAGAGTATGTGTCTATTCCAGTTAGAACAAATCGCTGCCCCTTCCATGAAGGGAGTGGTCCAATGTAATCAACCTGCCACCATGTAGCTGGCTGGTCACCTCGGGGAATGGTGCCATATCAGGGGCTGAGTGTGGGTCTCTGCTGCTGGAAGATTGGGCACTCAGCAGTGGCTGTAGCCAGGTCAGCCTTGGTGAGTGGAAGTCCATGTTGCTGAGCCCATGCATAACCTCCATCCCTACCACCATGACCATTTTGTTCATGAGCCCATTGGGCAATAACAGGAGTTGCTGGGGAAAGAGGCTGACTGGTATCCATAGAACGGGTCATCTTATCCACTTGATTATTAAAATCTTCCTCTGCTGAAGTCACCCTCTGGTGTGCATTCACATGGGACACAAATATCTTCATGTTTTTAGCCCACTCAGAAAGGTCTATCCACATACTTCTTCCCCAGACCTCTTTGTCACCAATTTTCCAATTATGGTCTTTCCAAGTCCCTGACCATCCAGCCAAACCATTAGCAACAGCCCATGAGTCAGTATACAAACGCACCTCTGGCCAGTTTTCCTTCCAAGCAAAATGAACAACCAGGTGCACTGCTCGAAGTTCTGCCCACTGGGAGGATTTCCCCTCACCACTGTCCTTCAAGGACACCCCAGAAAGGGGTTGTAATGCTGCAGCTGTCCACTTTCGGGTCGTACCTGCATATCGTGCTGAGCCATCTGTAAACCAGGCCCGAGTTTTCTCTTCCTCAGTCAATTCACTGTAAGGAACTCCCCAAGAGGCCATAGCTCTGGTCTGGGAAAGAGAAGGTAATGTGGCAGCAGGAGTGGAAACCATGGGCATTTGTGCCACTTCTTCATGTAACTTACTTGTGCCTTCAGGACCTGCTCTGGCTCTATCTCGTATATACCATTTCCACTTTACAACAGAGTGCTGCTGTGCACGCCCAACTTTATGGCTTGGTGGGTCAGACAACACCCAACTCATGATAGGCAACTCAGGTCTCATGGTAACTTGGTGGCCCATGGTTAAGCGTTCAGTCTCTACTAAGGCCCAGTAGCAGGCCAAAAGCTGTTTCTCAAAAGGAGAGTAGTTATCTGCAGCAGATGGTAAGGCTTTGCTCCAAAATCCTAAGGGCCTGCGTTGTGATTCTCCTATAGGGGCCTGCCAAAGGCTCCAGACAGCATCTCTATTTGCCACTGACACTTCCAGCACCATTGGATCTGCTGGATCATATGGCCCAAGTGGCAGAGCAGCTTGCACAGCAGCCTGGACCTGTCGCAGAGCCTCCTCTTGTTCAGGTCCCCACTCAAAATTAGCAGCTTTTCTGGTCACTCGATAAATG
The DNA here is from genome assembly GCF_023851605.1 of Tamandua tetradactyla. NCBI lineage: Eukaryota > Metazoa > Chordata > Mammalia > Pilosa > Myrmecophagidae > Tamandua > Tamandua tetradactyla. The sequence continues at coordinate 22,166,976 of NC_135336.1, forward strand.
GGCCGGAGTAGCACACCCAAATGAGGAATATGTTGTCGCCAAAATCCAAAAAGACCCACTAGGCGTTGTGCCTCTTTTTTGGTTGTGGGAGGGGCCAGATGCAGCAATTTATCCTTCACCTTAGAAGGGATATCTCGACATGCCCCACACCACTGGACACCTAGAAATTTTACTGAGGTGGAAGGCCCCTGTATTTTTGTTGGATTTATCTCCCATCCTCTGACACGCAAATGCCTTACCAGTAAATCTAGAGTAGTTGCTACTTCTTGCTCACTAGGTCCAATCAACATGATATCATCAATATAATGGACCAGTGTGATGTCTTGTGGGAGGGAGAAACGATCAAGGTCTCTGCGAACAAGATTATGACATAGGGCTGGAGAGTTGATATACCCCTGAGGTAGGACAGTGAAAGTATATTGATGACCTTGCCAGCTGAAAGCAAACTGTTTCTGGTGGTCCTTACTAATAGCTATTGAGAAAAAAGCATTTGCCAGATCAATAGCTGCATACCAGCTACCAGGGGATGTATTGATTTGCTCAAGCAATGATACTACATCTGGAACAGCAGCTGCAATTGGAGTTACCACCTGGTTGAGTTTACGATAATCCACTGTCATTCTCCAAGACCCATCTGTTTTCTGCACAGGCCAAATAGGAGAGTTGAATGGGGATGTGGTGGGAATCACCACCCCTGCATCTTTCAAGTCCTTAAGAGTGGCAGTAATCTCTGCAATCCCTCCAGGAATATGGTATTGCTTTTGATTTACTATTTTGCTTGGTAGGGGCAGTTCTAGTGGCTTCCACTTGGCCTTTCCCACCATAATAGCCCTCACTGCACGAGTTAGAGAACCAACGTGGGGATTCTGCCAGTTGCTCAGTATGTCTATGCCAATTATACATTCTGGAACTGGGGAAATAACTACAGGATGGGTCCGGGGGCCCACTGGACCCACTGTGAGACGGACCTGGGCTAAAACTCCATTGATCACCTGGCCTCCATAAGCCCCCACTCTGACTGGTGGTCCAGAGTGACGTTTTGGGTCCCCTGGAATTAATGTCACTTCTGAACCAGTGTCTAATAATCCCCGAAATATCTGATCATTTCCTTTTCCCCAATGCACAGTTACCCTGGTAAAAGGCTGTCGGTCTCCTTGGGGAAGACTTAGAGGAAGGTTAACAGTATAAATTTGTGGCAGTGTAACAGGTTTCTTCCCCATAGGGACCTGGCCTCCCCTTCATTCAAGGGGCTCAGGGTCTGTAAACTGTTTCAAGTCTGGAAATTGGTTAAGGGGCCGTGACTCTGTGTTTTTGTAATTCAGGTTAGACTTCTGTTCCCTTGACCTAGAACTCTTTTGTTTATACAGCTCCAACAAGAATTTAGTAGGCTGCCCTTCTCTTGTATTTCTAGGCACCCCATGATTTACTAGCCAATGCCACAAATCTCTGCGTGTCATATAATTTTGATGCCTCCTTTGAGTTTGTTGTCTATTATAATACCCACGTCTACCCTGTCTTTGGTGATTAAGTGCTGCCACCTGGCTTCTGCCAACTCGGGATCCTGTCATCCCCATTGTGTTTAAGGATTCCAGCTCAGTGACAGCAGTTCCTACAGTAATATCTGACCTACAGAGAAGTGCAACCACAGAGCTCTTGAGGGATGATGGTGCTAGTCTCACAAATTTATTTCTCACTGTTCTGGTAAAAGGTGCATCCTCTGGACATTCCTGGGGTGTAACAGCAGGCTTTGCATGATAAATCCACTCTAACATCCCAATCTCTGTAAGCCTCTGGATCCCCTCATCTACATTATACCAGGGCAGTTCTGGCATTTCAACCTCAGGTAATGTTGGCCACCTTTTGATCCATGTTTCAACCAACCACCCAAACAAGCTGTTAACACCTTTTCTAACTGCTCTAGCTATAACATTGAATGCAGAATCTCTGCTTAGTGGGCCCATATCAATAAATTCAGCCTGATCCAGCCTTATATTCCTCCCACCATTATCCCATACTCTTAAAATCCATTGCCACACATATTCCCCTGATTTCTGTCTATATAAATTGGAAAACTCACACAGTTCTTTTGGAGTATAACGTATCTCCTCATGTGTGATACTTTGTACCTCACCTTTAGGGGCCTGTTGGGACTTTAGTCTAGTTATAGGTCTAGAAGAAATGAGGAGTGGTGGGGGTGGGTCATGAAAAGAATTAGAAATATCTTCCAAGCCATTTGCTTCAGGGCTTTCATTTGCAGTTTCATCTGGTGAAACAGGATTAATAACTTTAGGGCTAATCCCTTCAGGAGGAGGTTGGGTGGCCAATTCCTCAAGGCAGGCTGGAGGTGGGGCGGCTATGTCCTCAGGGCAGACTATTACAGGGTTATCTAAAGAAGGCTCAGCATGGTCTAGGGTTTCAACCTCACCCCCAACATCATTATCAATCCATATGTCACCATCCCATTATTCAGGGTCCCACTCCTTTCCAATCAATGCCCTCACTTTAACGGCAGATACCATGCAAGACTGAGATTTCAGTTTACGTTGTAAAGTTGCTACTCTAACAATAAGATTCTGAGTCTGATTTTCAGAGATCTCAAGTCTACGGCTACAGGAAATAAAATTTTCCTTCAGGATACTCAAAGAAACCTCTACATCTTTCAGACGGCACTTAAGCTTCTTGTTTGAAGCCTTAAGCCCATCCCTTTCACCCTTTAATGTAGACAGTGTATCTAACAACAACCAACCAACATCTCTATAACTCTTATTCCTACAAAACTCTGTAAAGGTGTCAAAAACATTATCCCCCAGAGTCTGGCTTCGTACAAGCAAAGCATTAGGAGAATCGAATGATGATATTTTGACTATCTCCTTTGCCAACTCAGTCCATGGATTGGGAGTGTCATTCTGATTACGGGAATCAGAGTCCTTAGTGTCTCTGAGCCCAGTCAGAGTAGAAAACCATTCATAAAAACCCATTTTTAAGATTCTGTTCCTTAAGAACCACTCCTGGTACCAAGATGTATTAGTTAGGGTTCTCTAGAGAAACAGAATCAATAGGGAACACTTGCAAATATAAAATTTATGAAAGTGTCTCACATGACCGTAGGAACGCAGAGTCCAAAATCCACAGGGCAGGCTGCGAAGCCGATGACTCCAATGGATGGCCTGGACGAACTCCACAGGAGAGGCTCACCAGCCAAAGCAGGAATGCAACCTGTCTCCTCTGAGTCCTCCTTAAAAGGCTTCCCATGATTGGATTTAGCATCACTGATTGCAGAAGACACTCCCCTTTGGCTGATTACAAATGGAATCAGCTGTGGATGTAGCTGACGTGATCATGACCTAATCCTATGAAATGTCCTCATTGCAACAGACAGGCCAGCGCTTGCCCAATCAGATGAACAGGTACCACAACTTGGCCAAGTTGACACCTGTCCCTAACCATGACACCTGTTTTCTTTTTCAGTTTCTTTAACAGTTGTTCCATGTAGCAATGCTGACCTTCCGAACTGTAGAATTCCAATTCTGAGCCTTAGGTGTCACCACGTACCAAAAGTTCCAGGGAAATACCACAGATTATACATATATAGCACAGCCTCTCAAAATCTAGAAATAACAATTATCACTCCAGACTAAATGTGACTGCTCTAACAGCCTATAAACTAGGTCCCAATTTTCTTATAAGTATTCTCTAAACGAGACCATACAATATTTTCTCTTTATTTCTGGCTTGCTTTGCATAGCAAAACATCCCACCGGTTCATTCACAGTGCTACATGCCTCACAACTTCATTTCTTTCTGTAGAAGCTCAATATTTGATCATATATATATACACCACCATTTGCCATTCTATTTCTCAGTCAGTGCATCCTTCAGCCACCTCCATTCACTGGGCATCATGTATAAGTCCAAAGTCAATAGTCCATCAACACTCTCAATTTTAGACAATTTCATTGCTCGCAAGAGAAAAATAATTGATAAACGCGCCCTCACCAAACAGAAAATCCAAACCTTCCCTTAACTCTTGTCCTTCCCCACCATTACTTCCTCCTGGTATTGCTGTGGCACTGTCGATGTTTTCCTGTTAAACATAGCCCATAGCATGCAGTAGTAGTTTTCCCCCTATACCCTTTCATTATTGAGTCTTTGTACAAGATTCATACCTTTGGAGTAGTTCATGCAAGAACTTATTTATATTTGTAGGGTTAATAGGTTGAACATATAAGTCTATACAATCCCTTTCAATCATGTTCTCCTCCAATATGGCAATATGACTTAGACTCACAAATGAACTGCTGTCACATCTATACATTCCCTTACATTTAAGTCCAACCTCATTACCTGTTCACCCATCTCTAGCTTCCAAGTATTTCTAGGTTCCCTATATTCTATATTATAAGCCTCTTACTGTACCTTTACCATGGTCATAAAAGCAAAATCCAAAGTATCTATCCTTTTGTGTCTGACTTATTTCACTTAGCATTATGTCTTCAAGGTTCATTTATCTCATCAAGTGCTTCAGCACATCATTTCGTCTTACTGTTGCACAACATTCCATCATATGTGTATAACGCATTTTATTAATCTTCTCATCTGTTGTTAGGCACTTGGATTGTTTCCATTTTTGGGTGATTGTGAATAATACTGCTATGAACAAAAGTGCGCAAATGCCTGTTTGTGTTACTACTCTCAGCTCTTCTGGGTATATACCGAGTAGCGGTATTGCCAGGTCATAGGGCAACTCAATATTTAGTTTTCTGAGGAACCGCCAGACTGTCTTCCATAGCAGTTGTACCGATATGCAGTCACACCAGCAGTGCATAAGTGCTCCAATTTCTCCACAGCTTCTCCAATATTTGTGGTTTCCTGTTTGTTTAATAGCAGTCATTCTTGAATGCGTGATATGGTATCTCACTGCAGTCTTGAGCTGCACTTCCCTTATACCTAATGAAAATTAGCATCTCTTCATGTGCTTTTTGTCATCCATATTTACTCTTCAGAAAAATGCGTGTTCATATCTTTAGCCCAATTTATAAGTGAGTTGTTTGTTCTTTTGTTGTTGAGTTGTATGATTTCTTTATTTATACAGGATATCAAATCTTTATCCAATGTGTAATTTCCAAATATTTTCTCCCATTGAGTTGGCTGCCTCTCACCTTTTTGAAAAGTCTCTGGAGGCACAAAAGCATTGTATTTTGAAGACTTCCCATTTATTTATTTTTTCTTTTTTTTTATTACTTAAAAAAATTAACTAACAAAACATTTAGAAATCATTCCATTCTACATATACAATCAGTAATTCTTAATATCATCACATACTTGCATATTCATCATTTCTTAGTACATTTGCATCGATTTAGAAAAAGAAATAAAAAGACAACAGAAAAATAAAACGGTAATAGAGAGAGAAAAAAAAAACTATACGTACGATACCCCTTACCCCTCGCCTTCACCTACCACTATTTCAAACTGAATTTATTTTAACATCTGTTCCCCCTATTATTTATTTTTATTCCATATGTTCTACTCTTCTGTTGATATAGTAGCTAAAAGGAGCATCAGACATAAGGTTTTCACATTCACAGAGTCTCATTGTGAAAGCTATATCATTGTTCACTCATCATTAGGAAACATGGCTACTGGAACACAGCACTACATTTTCAGGCAATTCCCTCCAGCCTCTCCACTACATCTTGAACAACAAGGTGATATCTACTTAATGCATAAGAATAACCTCCAGGATAACCTCTCAACTCTGTTTGGAATCTCTCAGCCATTGACACTTTGCCTCATTTTACTCTTCCCCCTTTTGGTCGAGAAGGTTCTCTCGGTCTCTTGATGTTAATTCTCAGCTCATTCTAGGGTTTTTCTCAGTCCTTTGATGCTGAGTCTCAGCTCATTCCAGGATCTTTGTCCCACATTGCCAGGAAGGTCCACACCCCTGGGAGTCACGTCGCACGCAGAGAGGGAGAGGGTGGTAAGAATGCTCATCATATTGGCTGGAGAGAGAGGCCACATCTGAGCAACAAAAGAGGCTCTCTTGGGGGTGACTCTTAGGCCTAAATTTTAAGTAGACTTGACCTATCTTTTGTGGGTTTAAGTTTCATGTGAACAAACCCCAAGACTGGGGGCTCAGCCTATAGCTTTGGTTATCCACACTGCTTGTGAGAATATCAAGAATTCAACTTGGAGAGGTTTAATTTCTCCCCACTCTCACCATTCCCCGAAGGGGGCTTGCAAATACTTTTTCAGTCACTGATCAAATCATTCTGGGATTCATCAGGAGATCACTCTGGACAAACCAACAAAAACTCATGTGCTAACTCAGATTCCAAGTACTTATGGCATTCAATCAAACTATCTACATTAGTTATATTAGGAAATGCTCTAGTCAAAATCTAAATTTTGTAACAAATAAACATTTTTGGCTTTATTCTCACACATAATGTGACATTTTAAAGTATTAGATATCATCTATTTTCAGCACCCTGCAATAATGACAATCCTTTGTTCTTCTTCATGCAAAAACATTTTTAAAATTTGTGCATTGTACATTTCACTATTATTACACACTCTAGGCATTCCTAGATTATACCATCGCGATCTTTAACATCTATCTTTCTTTCTGATTACATTTATGTCCCCAGCCCTCCTCCCTCTATCATTCTCACATGCAGCTTCATTCAATGTTTTAACATAATTACATTACAATTCGGTAGTATTGTGCTGTCCATTTCTGAGTTTTTGTATCCAGTCCTGTTGCACAGTCCATATTCCTTCAGCTCCAATTACCCACTATCTTACCCTATTTCTATCTCCTGATGGTCTCTGTTACCAATGACATATTCCAAGTTTATTCACTAATGTCGGTTCATATCAGTGAGACCATACAGTATTTGTCCTTTAGTTTTTGGCTAGTCTCACTCAGCATAATGTTCTCTAGGTCCATCCATGTTATTACATGCTTCACAAGTTTATCTGTCTTAGAGCTGCATAATATTCCATCATATGTACATACCACAGTTTGTTTAGCCAATCGTCTGTTGATGGGCATTTTGGCTGTTTCCATCTCTTTGCAATTGTAAATAATGCTGCTATAAACATTGGTGTGCAAATGTCCATTTGTGTCTTTGCCCTAAGTTCTCTGAGTAGATACCTAGCAATGGTATTACTGGGTCATATGGCAATTCTATATTCAGCTTTTTTTTTTTTTTTTTTTTTTTTTTTTTAAACATTTTCTTGTTTTATTGTATTTTGTTTTTCCGTTTTTTGTTACATGGGCTGGGGCCGGGAATCGAACCGAGGTCCTCCGGCATAGCAGGCAAGCACTTTGCCCGCTGAGCCACCGCGGCCCGCCCTATATTCAGCTTTTTGAGGAACCGCCAAACTGCCTTCCACAGTGGTTGCACCATTTGACATTCCCATCAACAGTGGATAAGTGTGCCTCTTTCTCCACATCCTCTCCAGCACTTGTCATTTTCTGTTTTGTTGATAATGGCCATTCTGGTGGGTGTGAGATGATATCTCATTGTGGTTTTGATTTGCATTTCTCTAATGGCCAGGGACATTGAGCATCTCTTCATGCCTTTTGGCCATTTGTATTTCCTCTTCTGAGAAGTGTCTGTTCAAGTCTTTTTCCCATTTTGTAATTGCGTTGGCTGCCTTTTTGTTGTTGAGATGAACAATCTCTTTATAAATTCTGGATACTAGACCTTTATCTGATATATCATTTCCAAATATTGTCTCCCATTGTGTAGGCTGTCTTTCTATTTTCTTGATGAAGTTCTTTGATGCACAAAAGTGTTTAATTTTGAGGAGCTCCCATTTCTTTGTTTCTTTCTTCAGTGCTCTTGCTTTAGGTTTAAGGTCCATAAAACCGCCTCCAGTTGTAAGATCCATAAGATATCTCCCTACATTTTCCTCTAACTGTTTTATGGTCTTAGACCTAATGTTTAGATCTTTGATCCATTTTGAGTTAACTTTTGTATAGGGTGTGAGAGATGGGTCTTCTTTCCTTCTTTTGCATATGGATATCCAGTTCTCTAGGCACCATTTATTGAAGAGACTGTTCTGTCCCAGGTGAGTTGGCTTGACTGCCTTATCAAAGATCAAATGTCCATAGATGAGAGGGTCTATATCTGAGCAATCTATTCGATTCCGTTGGTCGATATATCTATCTTTATGCCAATACCATGCTGTTTTGACCACTGTGGCTTCATAATATGCCTTAAAGTCCAGCATTGCTAGACCTCCAGCTTCGTTTTTTTCCCTCAAGATGTTTTTAGCAATTCGGGGTACCCTGCCCTTCCAGATAAATTTGCTTATTGGTTTTTCTATTTCTGAAAAATAAGTTGTAGGGATTTTGATTGGTATTGCATTGAATCTGTAAATCAATTTAGGTAGGATTGACATCTTAACTATATTTAGTCTTCCAATCCATGAACACGGTATGCCCTTCCATCTATTTAGGTCTTCTGTGATTTCTTTTAACAGTTTTTTGTAGTTTTCTTTATATAGGTTTTTTGTCTCTTTAGTTAAATTTATTCCTAGGTATTTTATTCTTTTAGTTGCAATTGTAAATGGGATTCGTTTCTTGATTTCCCCCTCAGCTTATTCATTACTTGTGTATAGAAATGCTACAGATTTTTGAATGTTGATCTTGTAACCTGCTACTTTGCTGTAATCATTTATTAGCTCTAGTAGTTTTGTTGTGGATTTTTCCGGGTTTTCGACGTATAGTATCATATCGTCTGCAAACAGTGATAGTTTTACTTCTTCCTTTCCAATTTTGATGCCTTGTATTTCTTTTTCTTGTCTAATTGCTCTGGCTAGAACCTCCAACACAATGCTGAATAATAGTGGTGATAGTGGACATCCTTGTCTTGTTCCTGATCTTAGGGGGAAAGTTTTCAATTTTTCCCCATTGAGGATGATATTAGCTGTGGGTTTTTCATATATTCCCTCTATCATTTTAAGGAAGTTCCCTTGTATTCCTATCTTTTGAAGTGTTTTCAACAGGAAAGGATGTTGAATCTTGTCAAATGCCTTCTCTGCATCAATTGAGATGATCATGTGATTTTTCTGCTTTGATTTGTTGATATGGTGTATTACATTAATTGATTTTCTTATGTTGAACCATCCTTGCATACCTGGGATGAATCCTACTTGGTCATGATGTATAATTCTTTTAATGTGTTGTTGGATACGATTTGCTAGAATTTTATTGAGGATTTTTGCATCTATATTCATTAGAGAGATTGGTCTGTAGTTTTCTTTTTTTGTAATATCTTTGCCTGGTTTTGGTATGAGGGTGATGTTGGCTTCATAGAATGAATTAGGTAGTTTTCCCTCCACTTTGGTGTTTTTGAAGAGTTTGAGGAGAATTGGTACTAATTCTTTCTGGAACGTTTGGTAGAATTCACTTGTGAAGCCATCTGGTCCTTGACTTTTCTTTTTAGGAAGCTTTTGAATGACTAATTCAATTTCTTTACTTGTGATTGGTTTGTTGAGGTCATCTATGTCTTCTTGAGTCAAAGTTGGTTGTTCATGTCTTTCCAGGAACCCGTCCATTTCATCTAAATTGTTGTATTTATTAGCGTAAAGTTGTTCATAGTATCCTGTTATTACCTCCTTTATTTCTGTGAGGTCAGTAGTTATGTCTCCTCTTCCATTTCTGATCTTATTTATTTGCATCCTCTCTCTTCTTCTTTTTGTCAATCTTGCTAAGGGCCCATCAATCTTATTGATTTTCTCATAGAACCAACTTCTGTTCTTATTGATTTTCTCTATTGTTTTCATGTTTTCAATTTCATTTATTTCTGCTCTGATCTTTGTTATTTCTTTCCTTTTGCTTGCTTTGGGATTAGTTTGCTGTTCTTTCTCCAGTTCTTCCAAGTGGACAGTTAATTCCTGAATTTTTGTCTTTTCTTCTTTTCTGATATAGGCATTTAGGGCAATAAATTTCCCTCTTAGCACTGCCTTTGCTGCAGCCCATAAGTTTTGATATGTTGTGTTTTCATTTTCATTCACCTCGAGGTATTTACTAATTTCTCTTGCAATTTCTTCTTTGACCCACTTGTTGTTTAAGAGTGTGTTGTTGAGCCTCCACGTATTTGTGAATTTTCTGGCATTCCGCCTATTATTGATTTCCAACTTCATTCCTTTATGATCCGAGAAAGTGTTGTGTATGATTTCAATCTTTTTAAATTTGTTAAGACTTGCTTTGTGACCCAGCATATGGTCTATCTTTGAGAATGATCCATGAGCACTTGAGAAAAAGGTGTATCCTGCTGTTGTGGGATTTAATGTCCTATAAATGTCTGTTAAGTCTAGCTCCTTTATAGTAATATTCAGATTCTCTATTTCTTTATTGATCCTCTGTCTAGATGTTCTGTCCATTGATGAGAGTGGGGAATTGAAGTCTCCAACTATTATGGTATTTGTGTCTATTTCCTTTTTCAGTGTTTGCAGTGTATTCCTCACGTATTTTGGGGCATTCTGGTTCGGTGCGTAAATATTTATGATTGTTATGTCTTCTTGTTTAATTGTTCCTTTTATTAGTATATAGTGTCCTTCTTTGTCTCTTTTAACTGTTTTACATTTGAAGTCTAACTTGTTGGATATTAGTATAGCCACTCCTGCTATTTTCTGGTTGTTATTTGCATGAAATATCTTTTCCCAACCTTTCACTTTCAACCTATGTTTATCTTTGGGTCTAAGATGTGTTTCCTGTAGACAGTATATAGAAGGATCCTGTTTTTTAATCCATCCTGCCATTCTATGTCTTTTGATTGGGGAATTCAGTCCATTAACATTTAGTGTTATTATTGTTTGGATAATATTTTCCTCTACCATTTGGCTTTTGTATTATATATATCATATCTGACTTCCCTTCTTTCTACACTCTTCTCCATACCTCTCTCTTCTGTCTTTTCGGTTCTGACTCTAGTGCTCCGTTTAGTATTTCTTGCAGAGCTGGTCTCTTGGTCACAAATTCTCTCAGTGACTTTTTGTCTGAGAATGTTTTAATTTCTCCCTCATTTTTGAAGGACAATTTTGCAGGATATAGGAGTCTTGGTTGGCAGTTTTTCTCTTTTAGTAATTTAAATATATCATCCCACTGTCTTCTAGCCTCCATGGTTTCTGCTGAGAAATCTACACATAGTCTTATTGGGTTTCCCTTGTATGTGATGGATTGTTTTTCTCTTGCTGCTTTCAAGATCCTCTCTTTCTCTTTGACCTCTGACATTCTAACTAGTAAGTGTCTTGGAGAACGCCTATTTGGGTCTAATCTCTTTGGGGTGCGCTGCACTTCTTGGATCTGTAATTTTAGGTCTTTCATAAGAGTTGGGAAATTTTCAGTGAAAATTTCTTCCATTAGTTTTTCTCCTCCTTTTCCCTTCTCTTCTCCTTCTGGGACACCCACAACACGTATATTTGTGCGCTTCATATTGTCCTTGAGTTCCCTGATACCCTGTTCAAATTTTTCCATTCTTTTCCCGATAGTTTCTGTTTGTTTTTGGAATTCAGATGTTCCATCCTCCAAATCACTAATTCTATCTTCTGTTTCTTTGAATCTATCATTGTAGGTATCCATTGTTTTTTCTATCTTTTCTACTTTGTCCTTCACTTCCATAAGTTCTGTGATTTGTTTTTTTCAGTTTTTCTATTTCTTCTTTATGTTCAGCCCATGTCTTCTTCATGTCCTCCCTCAATTTATTGATTTCGTTTTTGAAGAGGTTTTCCATTTCTGTTCGTATATTCAGCATTAGTTGTCTCAGCTCCTGTATCTCATTTGAACTATTGGTTTGTTCCTTTGACTGGGCCATATTTTCAATTATTTGAGCGTGATCCATTATCTTCTGTTGGCGTCTGCACATTTAGACAAGATTTCCCTGGGTACTGGATCCAAAAGTTTGGAAGATTTTTCTGTGCAATCTCTGGGTTCTGTTTTTCTTATCCTGCCCAGTAGGTGGCGCTCGTGGCACACGTTTGTCTGCGGGTCCCACCTGTAGAAGGTGCTGTGGGACCTTTAACTTTGGAAAACTCTCGCCGTCCAGGAGGTTCGCTAGCCGAAGCGGCTTGGAAGGGTTCGAGCTGGCCCAGGGTCCGAATGCGGGGAGGGTTGCTGGCTGCCGCAGCCCGGGAAAGCGCCCGTCTGAATTTCCTAGTCGCCCAGGTGACAAGCGTGGCGGGAGGGCGCCAGCGGCAGCGGCCCGCCCAGGAGAGTGCACGTTCCCGGGGAGTCATGGGTTTTGGAAGGGGCCTCCCCCACCCGTCACCGTTGTCCGCGGCCTGGGGATTTCCGATCCAATTCTCTCAGTTGGTCCGGGGGGCCGCGCGTGGTGTGGGCGCCAGCCGCCGCGGTTTCAGGGGACCGCCTCTCCAATTCTCCCAGCCGGCCCGGGAAGGGGGAAGGGAGTGACTCCGGCCGCTTGCCGCCCCAACCGGTGAAGCCCGTGCACCTCGGCGATCTCACCCGAGCGGCTTCTCTCAGCCAGCCAGCCGTTCCAGGATGGGGTACGCTGTCTTTTTTATCTCTGTTGTGGCTCTGGGCGCTGTTCTGTATCGTTTCTACTCCCCTAGTAGCTGTCCTGGAGAAGAAACTAAGATCCGCGCGTCTTACTAAGCCGCCATCTTCTCCCTTGAGTTAACTTTTGTATAGGGTGTGAGATACGGGTCCTCTTTCATTCTTTCGCATATGGATATCCAGTTCTCCAGGCACCATTTATTGAAGAGACTGTTCTGTCCCAGGTGAGTTGGCTTGACTGCCTTATCAAAGATCAAATGTCCACAGATGAGAGGGTCTATATCTGAGCACTCTATTCGATTCCATTGGTCAATATATCTATCTTTATGCCAGTACCATGCTGTTTTGACCACTGTGGCTTCATAATATGCCTTAAAGTCAGGCAGTGTGAGACCTCCAGCTTCGTTTTTTTTCCTCAAGATACTTTTAGCAATTTGGGGCACCCTGCCCTTCCAGATAAATTTGCTTATTGGTTTTTCTATTTCTGAAAAATAAGTTGTAGGGATTTTGATTGGTATTGCATTGAATCTGTAAATCAATTTAGGTAGGATTGACATCTTAACTATATTTAGTCTTCCAATCCATGAACACGGTATGCCCTTCCATCTATTTAGGTCTTCTGTGATTTCTTTTAACAGTTTCTTATAGTTTTCTTTGTATAGGTCTTTTGTCTCTTTAGTTAAATTTATTCCTAAGTATTTTATTCTTTTAGTTGCAATTGTAAATGGAATTCGTTTCTTGATTTCCCCCTCAGCTTGTTCATTGCTAGTGTATAGGAACACTACAGATTTTTGAATGTTGATCTTGTAACCTGCCACTTTGCTGTACTCATTTATTAGCTCTAGTAGTTTTGCTTTGGATTTTTCAGGGTTTTCGACCTATAGTATCATATCATCTGCAAACAGTGACAGTTTTACTTCTTCCTTTCCAATTTTGATGCCTTGTATTTCTTTTTCTTGTCTAATTGCTCTGGCTAGAACCTCCAACACGATGTTGAATAATAGTGGTGATAATGGACATCCTTGTCTTGTTCCTGATCTTAGGGGGAACGTTTTCAATTTTTCCCCGTTGAGGATGATATTAGCTGTGGGTTTTCATATATTCCCTTTATCATTTTAAGGAAGTTCCCTTGTATTCCTATCCTTTGAAGTGTTTTCAATAGGAAAGGATGTTGAATCTTGTCGAATGCCTTCTCTGCATCAATTGAGATGATCATGTGATTTTTCTGCTTTGATTTGTTGATATGGTGTATTACATTAATTGATTTTCTTATGTTGAACCATCCTTGCATAGCTGGGATGAATCCTACTTGGTCATGATGTATAATTCTTTTAATGTGTTGCTGGATTCGATTTGCTAGAATTTTGTTGAGGATTTTTGCATCTATATTCATTAGAGAGATTGGTCTGTAGTTTTCTTTTTTTGTAATATCTTTGCCTGGTTTTGGTATGAGGGTGATGTTGGCTTCATAGAATGAAATCACAGAAGACCTAAATAGATGGAAGGGCATACCGTGTTCATGGATTGGAAGACTAAATATAGTTAAGATGTCAATCCTACCTAAATTGATTTACAGATTCAATGCAATACCAATCAAAATTCACTCATAGAAATTCGATTTTTTTGAAGAGTTTCAGGAGAGTTGGTACTAATTCTTTCTGGAATGTTTGGTAGAATTCACATGTGAAGCCGTCTGGTCCTGGACTTTTCTTTTTAGGAAGCTTTTGAATGACTAATTCAATTTCTTTACTTGTGATTGGTTTGTTGAGGTCATCTATTTCTTCTTAAGTCAAAGTTAGTTGTTCATGTCTTTCCAGGAACCCATCCGTTTCATCTAAATTGTTGTATTTATTAGCTTAAAGTTGTTCATAGTATCCTGTTATTACCTCCTTTATTTCTGTTAGGTCAGTAGTTATGTCTCCTCTTCCATTTCTGATCTTATTTATTTGCATCCTCTCTCTTCTTCTTTTTGTCAATCTTGCTAAGGGCCCATCAATCTTATTGATTTTCTCATAGAACCAACTTCTGGTCTTATTGATTTTCTCTATTGTTTTCATGTTCTCAATTTCATTTATTTCTGCTCTAATCTTTGTTATTTCTTTCCTTTTGCTTGCTTGGGGTTAGTTTGCTCTTCTTTCTCCAGTTCTTCCAAGTGGACAGTTAATTCCCGAATTTTTGCCCTTTCTTCTTATTTATTTATTTTTTCTTTTGTTGCTTATGCTTTGGGTGTAAAGTTTAGGAAGCAACTTCCTGTTAGTAGGTCTTGAAGATGTTTCCCTACATTTTCTTTTAGGTTCTTATATTTAGGTGTTTAATTCACTTTGAGTTAATTTTTGTATAGGGTGTAAAGTAAGGGTCCTCTTTCATTCTTTTGGCTATTGACATCCAGTTCTCTCATGCCCATTTATTGAGAAGACTGTTTTGTCCCAGTTCAGCGGATTTGGGGACCTTGTCGAAGAACAGTTGAGCACACATCTGGTGGTCTATTTCTGGACTCTCAATTCAATTCCATTGCCAATACTTCTATCTTCATGCTAGCACCATGCTGTTTTGACCACTGTGGATTTATAATAAACTCTGAAATAGGAAGTATTAATCTTCCAACTTCATTCTTCCTTTTAAGGATATTTTTAGCTATTTGGGGTCTCTTTCCCTTCCAAGTGAACTTAGTAACTAGCTTTTCCAAGTCTTCAAAGTAGGCTGTTGGAAGTTTAACTGGTACTGCATTGAATCGGTAGATCAAGTTGGGTAGAACTGACATCTTAACTACATTTAATCTTTGTATTGGTAGATCAAGTTGGGTAGAACTGACATCTTAACTACATTTAATCTTCGTATTCAGGGAACATACTTCCACCTATTTAGATCGTCTTTGATTTCTTTTAGCAAAGTTTTGTAGTTTTCTGTCATAGGTCCTTAACTTACCTGATTAAACTTATTCCTAGACACTTGATCCTTTTAGTTGCTATTTTCAATGTAATTTTTTCCTTAATCTATTCCTTAGTTAGGGCATTGCTTGTGTACAGAAACATTACTAATTTTTGTCCATTCATCTTATATCTTGCCACACTGCTGAATTTGTTTATTGGCTCCAGTAACTTTGTCATAGATTTATCAGGATTTTCCAAGAATAGTATCATGTCATCTGCAAACAATGAAAGGTTTACGTCTTCCTTTCCATTTGGATGTCTTTTATTTATTTTTCCTGCCTGACTGTGCTAGCTAGAACTTCTAGTATAATGTGGAATAATAGTTGTGACAGAGGCCATCTCATTCCTGATTCTAGGGGGAAGGCTTTTAGTTTCTCACCATTGAGTATGATGCTGCTTATGGGTTTTTCACATATGCCTTTTATCATATTGAAGAAGTTACCTTTGATTTCTACATTTTTGGAGTGTTTTTATCAGAAAAAGGATTTTGCATTTTTGTCGAATGTATTTTCAGCATCAATCGAGATGATCATGTGATTTTTTTTCCCTTTCAATTTGTTAATGAGCTGCATTATATTAATTGATTTTCTTATGTTGACCCACCCTTGCATACCTGGTACAAACTCCACATGGTTGTGCTGTATAATTCTTTTAATGTGTCTTTGGATTCAATTTGCTAGTATTTTGTTGAAAAGTTTTGCATCTATACTCATTAGGGATATCGGCCTGTAGTTTTCCTTTCTTATAGTGTCTTTATCCAGTTCAGCTTCATAAGTTAGGTGGCGATCCTTTTCCTTCAATTTTTTGGAAAAGTTTCAGCAGAATTAGTATCAGTCATTTTGAAATGTTTGATAAAATTCTCATGTGAAGCCATCCGGCCCTGGATTTTACTTTGCAGGAAGATTTTTGATGACTGATGGAATCTCTTTACTTGTGATTGGTTTGTTGAGATTTTCTATCTCTTCTTGAGACAGTGTAGTCTGTTTGTGTGTTTCTAGGAATTTGTCCTTTTCATCTAAGTTGCCTAGTTTATTGGCATATACTTGTTCATAGTATCTCATGATTTTTTTATTTCTTTGGGGCCATGGTAACAACTTCCTCTCATTTCTGATTTTGTTTATTTGTATCCTCTCTTTTTATCTTTGTCAGCCTTGCTAGAGGCCCACTGATTTTACTGATTTTCTCAAAGAACCAACTTTTGGTTTTATTGATTCTTTCTATTGTTCTTTTGTTCTCATGTAATGTCCTTTACCTCTCATGATGTCTTTACATTTAAAATCTGATTTATCTAATATTGGTATAGCTACTCCTGCTTTTTTTGATTACAGCTTGCATGAAACATATTTTTCCACCCTTTCACTTTTAATCTATATTTATCCTTGGATCTAAGATGAGTCTCTTGCAAGCAGCATATACCCAGATCATATTTCTCAATCCATTTTGCCAATCTGTATCTTTTAATTGGCGAGTTTAGTTCACTAATATTCAAAGTTATTACTGTAAAGGTATTTCTTGAATCTACCATTATCCTTTGGATTTTATTTGTCAGATCTATATATTCTTTTCCCTCTTTCTCATTTTATCCTTTAAGTTATCCTGACTGGTACTCTTCAATTTGGTGCCCTCCTCCTGGCCCCCCTCCTCTCCTGTCTTTTTATTTCAGCCAACAGAACTCCCTTCAGTATTTCTTCTAGAGTCAGTCTCTCGTTGACAAATTCTCTCAGCATTTGTTTGCCTGAAAATTTTAATCTCTCCCTCACTCTTGAAGAACAATTTGGCTGGATACAGAATTCTTGGCTGGAAATTTCCCTTTCAGGATCTTAAATATATCATACCACTGCCTTCTCGCTTCCATAGTGCCTGTTGAGTAGTCCAAACTCAGTTTTATGTGGTTCCCCTTGTGTGTAGTAGATTGTTCTTCTTTTGCCGCTTTCAGGATTTTCTGTTTCTCTTCAACAGTTGACAATCTGATTAATATGTGTCTTAGAGTAGGCCTATTAGGATTTATTCTATTTAGGGTTTGTTGGGCTTCTTCGATTTACATATTTATGTCTTTTATAAGGGTTGGGAAGTTTTCCCCATTATCTCCTCACCTAATCTTCCTAACACTTTACTCTTCTCTTCTCCTTCTGGGATATCAATGCTTCTTAAATTTGTGCACTTTGTTTTGTCCATCATTTCCTTGAGATCCAATTCAAAATTTTTCATCTTTTTTGCAATCTGCTCTTTTACGTGTCTTGAAATCAATGGTTCTATCCTCTAGTTTGCTTATTCTTTCTTCTGCCTTTTTAAATCTGCTGTTGTGTGTCTCTATTAGTACATTTTTAATTTGGTCTACAGCATCTTTAATCTCTCTGCTATTTTTCTATTTATTCTTTAAAATTCTTTAGGCTCTTTTAGTGTCTTTTTTATCTTCTTTATGTCATTAGCCAACCCACTGATTATTTAGTAGATTTATATGAACATCTTTGATTAGTTATTCCAAAGTCAGCGTCTCCTGCAGTGTTTTAATTTGGCCAATAGGCTGGGCAATATCTGTCTGCATCTTCATATGCTTTGTGATTTTCTGTTGCCTTTTAGGCATATAATTATCTTGATAGGGTTACTTTGGAAGTTGATTTCCTTCAGTAGTGTAAAGTTCTGTATTTGCACGATGGGTGTAGGGCAGGACATGGGGGCTGGGGCACAGTGGTGTGGTGATGGGTTGCAAGGCAGGGATAGGAGTGGGTTGAGGGTGCTACACTGGTGTCCAGGAGCGTGGGGTGTAGCACATAGGCTTTGGGGGGCATGGTGCTGGGGCTGTTAGGGTGAGGTGCAGCTCAGACAAGCCTTGGAGCACAGAAGCAGGGTGCAGTGTGGGGCCACAGGGGTAGGGCAGCAGGAGGTAGATCGGGAGGTTGTGTGTGGTGCAGTGGTGGGTGCAAGGGCATGCTGCAGGTGGGTATACGGAGCACAGGGGTCGTGGGTGTCAGGGTGCAGGGTTCAGGACACAGACATTGGGGTGCAAGGGGGCAGGGCAGACGCACACGTTTACACAGGGGGAGGGGGATTCAGGGAACTGGGATGTGGATGTGTGTGTGTGCACAGGGATGGGTCACAGGTCATGGGGGTGGGGTCCTGGATGCAGAAGCACACGTGCACAAGGGTGGGGCACAGGTCATAGGGATTGCGGGGCGTGGGCCACGGGGGTGGTATGCAGGTGTCGAGGGGTGGGACGTGGATGCAAAGGTGCCAGGGTAGGCAGGACACAGTGCGTGTATGCGGAGATCTGGGGTGGGCAAAGTGTTGGTGTGCATGTGTGCAGAGCTCATGGGTGTGGGGCAGAGTGTGCGTTTATGTGTGCTGTGTGTGTGAGAGTCTGTGCGGAGCTGGGGCGAAGAGGCAGGGCTGGAATGTATGCCTGAGTGTGCTGGAGGCAGGTGTGGCACAGTTGTGTGGGTGAGTACTACCAGGGGGTGGGAGTAAGGAGATGGGCAAGAGTGTGCATGTGTGTGGGTACTGTCAGGGTGGGAATGTGCACATGGAGGTAGAGGTGGGGCGGGGATGTGCTGGTCCAGTGAGTGTCAGGACTGAGGTGCCTGGAGCTCTGGGGGCGGGGCTTGGGTGCATGGTGCCAAGGGGGAAGAAAGTAATAGGCTGTGGGTGGCAGGTCTATTCAGGTGTCTGGAGCATGTGGGGTTGTGGGTTGTGGCAGGGAGATTCAGCGTGCATGGGTGTGGTGCATTCAATATGGTTTGGCTTACTTCCTGGTCCCTGTCTCCCTGTCCATGCAATCCTGAGGGTTCCAGGTCTCCGTGCAGAAAAAGGCTTTTTGCACTAGCTGGATGGTCTTCAGTTCTCTGCATCTCGATTTCTCAGCTTTTGCAACCAGACACTCCCTATATGGTGACTTACACCCTGGAATCACTGTCCCACCACTTTTCTGTCACTTTTCTAGCTGTTCCTTAGAACAGGGATGAACTTGACCCATCCTTTTCTGCCATCTTCCTGGAAGTCCCCATTTGTATGGTTTTAAATTTATTGAAACTTGTTTTATGGCATAATATATGGTCATTTTAGAGAATGTTCCATGTGCATTTGAGAAGACTGCATATTCTACTGCTGTTGGGTGGAGTGTTCTCTATATATCTGTTAGCTCTAGGTATTTTAAAGCGTTTAAATCTTCTATTTTCTTGGTCAGTCTTCAATTTGTTCTTTCCATTATTAAAAGTAGGGTATTTATACCTACAATCATTACTGCATTGTCTATTTTTTCCTTCAATTCCTTTCTCCAAATATGTTGGGGCTCTGTTATTCAGTATATACAAGTTATGTCTTCATGGTAGATTAATTCTTTATCATTATAAATATCCTTCCTTTTCTCTAGTAACAACGCTTTTCTAAAAACCTATTTTGTTTGATATTAGTATCACAATTTCAACTCTCTTTTAGTTACTAGGTGCATGGTATTTTAGATTCCCATCTGCTAAAACAAATACCATACAATGGTTTGGCTTAAAAAATGGGAAATTTTTGGATCACAATTTTGACATGTGAAAACAGGCAATGCTTTTCCCCTGAAGACCACGGCATACTAGGGCTGGGTGCCAGCACTCCTTGGTCCCTGCTTTTCTGTCACCTGACAATGTACATGACAGCATCTTCTTCTTTCTCTTATAGATTCCTTTGATTTCCAGCTTCTAGCTGCTGTTTGTGTCATCCCTCTGTCTGACTTGGAGTTTGCTGCTCTTGTGAGGTATAGAGACTAGTGTTTTTCATCAAATTTGCAAAGTTTTTGGCTACTATTTTTTCAAATATTCTTTCTGCCTCTTTCTCTACTACTTCTGAGATTCCCTTATGTGTATATGTTGATATGCTTGATGGTATCCCCACAGGTGTTGGAAGTTGTTTATTTTTCTTAATTTTCCTTTCTGCTCCTCAGACTAGATGATCTCAACTGATCTATCTTTAAGTTTGTTGATCCTTTCTTCTGTCAGTTCAAATTTGGTGTTGAAGCCCTCCATTGACTTTTTCAATTTCAAATGGGACCATATGAGAACCTTTCACATAAACTTAAAATTTTCAAAGATGAACACAGAAACACATAAGCAACAATTAAATACAAAAAAAGGGTCCTGAAAAACAGGGAATTAGGTATTTGTACACTAATGGTCATAGCAGCATTATTCACAATAGCCAAAAGGTGGGAGCAGCCCAAGTGTCCATCAACAGATAGGTGAACGGATAAACAAAACATGATGCACATACACACACACACACATATATGCACACAATGGAATATTATTTGGCCATGAAAAGGAATGGAGTTCTGATATATGCTACAACATGGATAAAACTAGAAAACATTAAACGACATTAAAAAGTCAGACACAAAAGAACAAATATTGTACAATTCCAGCTTTATGAAATATCTAGAAAAAGCAAATTCAAAAACTAAAGGTAATTTCGGGAGAGGATTGTGGAAGACGGCAGAGTAGGAAGTTCTAGAATTTAGTCCTTCCATCAAAACAACTATTAAGCAGGAAGGAACTGTGTGAAACAACCATTTGAAACTCTGAGGTCAGTAGAACACTGCATAGCCATCTCTGGAAGGGCAGGAAGAGGCTGGTAAATTATAGTAAAAACCAGTAAATTGCTCTCTCTGCACAGTGGTTACTGGTGTCCATGCCCCAATCACATGGCAGGCCACCATGTAGTCCAGCTGCTAGCTGGCTTACTGGTGACAGAAAGGGATATAAAAATCCTCTTCCCCAAGACCAGGGGATGGTACAGCCAATCGCTGAATATGGATCTTGATTAGGACTTAGAGGCTCAGTTCAGAGGGTGGCCATTATCCCAGCCCACCCTGAAAAATGGAGGTCGTGGCAACGGAGACTTGAAGATGTTATACTTTCTCAGGGCTGTGGGGAACAATCAGTTGAAGAGCTGTATTTGTTGGATTGATCAAGAAAGCTCAGCTTTGTGGAGGCATGGAATTCCTGGAGCCCTTCCTGATCCCTCCCTAGGACACTTCAGACCTGATCTGTGCCCTCTTTGTGGGTCTCTGGCCCTATTTTGGCTGGGAAAGCTGCCTTGGAAAACTTCTTTCTGGAGTGCCCTTCCTCCCAGAATTTGTCCTCCAAGTGAAAGCAGCTTGAAACAACTAAAGAAGTATAAGAAGCTACAGAGGCAGATAGTCTGGGGCAAAGACTTGACTGCTATAAACACCCCCGAGAAGAAGTTCCGTCTCTTGAGAAATAGAGAGGGCATTCAAACTCCTACAAATGAGGGAACTCCAGAACAACTAACAAGTATAAGCCCAGGACAAGACACAGACTCAGAAAAGACAGGGAGGACCCTGCACACTACATTCACTGTGGACAGACCTTCCTGATAGGAGGGATGAAACTCATGAAAATCTGTCTTATCACCAGCTGGTTACAAAATCAAGAAACAGACATCTCAGGAAATAAATACCAAAGTCAACATTTTAAAATATTAAAATGTATAGTGTAAAAGAGTATAACAGAAAGAAACAAGAAATGATGGCCTATCCAAAGGAAGAAGATAAAAATCTAGAAAAAAAACAATGAAGAGATATGGACATACCAAACAAGGACTTTAAAACTTGAGGACATGTTGAATGAAATAAGCCAGACAAAAAAGGGTAAATATTGTATGACCTCACTGATATAAAATAATTAGAGTAAGCAAACTCACAGAATCAGATTCTAGAATGAAGGTTACCAGCAGATGGTATAGGCATAGACAATGGGAATTTCAGGCTTAAAATGTACCAGGTTCCTATTTGGAATGATGGAAATGCTTTGGATGGTGGTGATGGTAGTGCAACATTGTGTATGTGTAATTAACAATGCTGAAATACATAACTGAATTTGGTTAAAGGGGAGATGTTAGGTTCTACATATGATAACCAAATAAAGACTTTTTTTAAAAATACATGGAACCACACTACACAGTGAACCCTAAGTTAAACCATGGACTACAGTTAATAGTACAATTATAAAAATGTGCTTTTATCAGTTATAACAAATGTTCCATACCAATGCACATTGTTAATAATAGGGTGATATATGGGAATCCTCTATTTTAAGCATGATTTATTTTTTAAACTGACAATTTCTCTAACAAAGAAGAAAAGTTGATTACAAGTTATTAGGAGTTTGGGGAGAGTTTAGTTTGTGGACATCTAGAAAAGAAAGAAGTCACCAGGAGTTTTGCTTGAGATTTACAAGCATTATGTCATGGCAAACTACCCTCTTCTCTGTTTTGACAGGGCAAAAAAAATTATGCCATAAACAACCACAGCTTAGCTTCAGCAAAATATTTCACATGACTTTTAGGATTTTATGAATAGATCTTAAAGCATTGTGGATTAGTTCAGTGTTTTCCAAAATTTCAGAGTATTAGTTGAAACCACGTATTCTTTACTTAAATGTTTTATGTTAACTTACTTTTAACTCACAGAGGCTTATGGGATAGGCCAGGAACAAGCAGACTTGACTTTCAAAGGTCAAGAATATAGTACTCTCTCCAAAAGAATCTCTTCTGTTGCTCAGATGTGGCCTCTCTCCCTAAGCCAACTCAGCAAATGAACTCACTGCCCTTCCTCCTAAGTGGGACATGACTCCCAGGGGTTTGAATCTCCCTGGCAAAATGGAACAGGACTCCCAGGATGAGCCGGGATCCAACATCAAGGGATTGAGAAAGTCTTTTTGATCAAAAAGGGGGAAGAGCGAAATGAGACAATATAAGGTTTCAGTGGCTGAGAGATTTCAAACAGAGTCGAGAGGTTATCCTGGAGGTTATTCTTATGCATTACATAGATATCTCTTTTTAGTTTATGGTGTATTGGAATAGCTGGAGGGAAGTACCTGAAACTGTTACCTGTTCCAGCAACTTTGATGCTTGACGACAACTGTATAACTATACAGTTTTTACTATGTGACCATATGCATGTGAAAGCCTTGTATCTAATGCTCCTTTTATCCAGGGTATGGACAGATGAGTCAAAAAACAAGGATAAAAAAATAATAAATAATAGGGGAGAATCAAGGGTAAAAAATTAGATAGATTGAAACACTAGTGGTCAATGAAAGGGAGAGGTAAAGGGCATGGAATGTATGAGTTTTTTCTTTTTATTTCTTTTTCTGGAGTGATGAAAGGGTTCTAAAAATGATCATGGTGATAAATGCACAACTATGTGATGATACTGTAAGCCACTGATTGCATACCATGTATGGACTTCACATTTGTGTAAAGATTTCTAAATAAAAGTGTTTTAAAAGTGAAAAAAAAAAAGAATATAGTACCCAGAGATAGAGTGAACCTGGCAAATGAAAGATTTTAGCAACATTTAAGAACCTGTCTGGCAGTTGTATTTCCTATGGTATGGACATTTTTTGCAAAGTTAAAATGGGGCTGCCAAGACCATAAAGCAGTTCCAGGAATGCTTAGTTGAGGGTAATCCTGGGCATGCATACATAATCAGAATGTGAGCTTAATACTGTTGTGCTAATTTCAATTTTCCCCTTTAAACAAGGGAAGACTGAGGCAATTTGATAATACTTCAAAAGTTTTACACAATACCCTTGGAAATATGATGAAAAAAGTGTAAGTATACTAATAAACTTAGAAGGATTCACAGCTAGCTTAATAAGCATACCCAAGAAAGTTAGGTGTATTTTTTTTCATCTCTATCTTAGTGAATGGGATTTGCCAGATGATAGGTACTGGAAAAATGATTTGTTGAAAGGAAATATCATATCGGAAGAACTTCTGTAGTTCAATGTCTTATGAGTCTTTTCTTAATCTAGTCCTAATCAATTTTTCAATCAGTGCCTAAAGAAACAAAGAAAAATAGCATGCTTATATAATCTGCAGATGGCCCAAAGTCGAGAGAACAAAAAACAAGCACAACATGAAAATTCAAAATTATTTCAACAGATTGAAAGATAGGCCAAAATGAACAGGATGAATTTTAACAGAGATTAAAATCCACACTTAAGTTCAAAAAGATCAACTGAAATGTAAGTAGTAAGCTTTGATTTAAGATTATTCACATTTTGCATTATTAATCAATCCAAATATGAAGTATTATAGGTGTTCAATGCTGAGTGCCACATTTGAAAAACAGTAACAAACTAGAGTATGTCCAGAAGAAGCTTCCAGGCCAGTGAGGGTATTTTGAAGTCATAGACAGAAAGGCTAAGGGAAGATATTTTATATATAGTAAATCAGACTAAACGGGATGGAAGGACATAGAGTTACTGACTTCAAAATTCTGAAGTACTGTTAGGGAGAGAGGGATAGGTCACAGAACTAAGACAACAAGTGGGTATTATAGAGAAGAAGACTTTTTAGCTTAATATATAAGAAAGAAGTTTTTAAACAAGCATATCCAACAACATCATATGCTACCTTTTAAAAAATGAGGTTTCCATTTTTAAGCACACATTTTCAACCTATCACAACTATTGAGGATGGGATTCCTTATCTGGGAAGGGAGGCTTGAGTAGATGATCACTGAGGCCCTTACATTTTCTGTGACACCCATGAACCTGGACCTTGAGTGCAAACGTTTTGACACAACTGAAAGCACTTTAATGCCTGTAAACATACATTACAGAGAAATTATTATTCACTTCCAGAATTTTTTTTACAATAAATGTTTTCCAAGCAAAGAGATCCTCTCAGATTTCTATTTGGAAGTATTTTTCTGCTAGTAACATATTTGGTAGCTTACTTCATAAACTACGGGGAGAAAGATCACTTTGAACTTCTACAGTCTCTCATTATTTGCTTTAAAATATTAGAATAAAGTAATTCATTTTCAAGAGTTCTTCAATTTTTAGAAAATAATTATTTAAAAAGTTGAAATAATTGAGATCCAGAACTCACCAGAAGAAATCTTACTAGCACCTTTATGGTCAACAGAAAATGGAGATGTGACTCCGTTGGCTGACCCCAATTCATACATGGAAATTTGATATGGGGGCCTCAGCTTGATTTCCATCTGCATGTCAGACAGATTTATCTTTGTTGAAAGAGACCTCGGATTATTATAGCGTTGCTTGGTCCTCTGAATGAAGTTATCTATGTAAAATAAAAAAATTAATTTCCTTGCTACCATTTGTTAATTAAGTCTGAGAGTGTGATGTTTATAGACAGTAAATTTTGCAAGTAAAAAGTTTAATTTGCTATTCAAAACTGTTCAATTTGTCATGGAATAGTCTAACACTATTTACGCTTAATGGCTAATACATATCATGGAGTCATCAGTTTTACACTTGAGAATTATGCTTTAGAAATAATTGTAAATAAATATACCAGTACCTGAGTATATTTCTCCTATTATATCCACTTCAAGGAACCACAGAAACAAACAATAGGCTTCTTAAACTTTAAACCAATCCTAATATTTTATAGAGCTCCTTATCCCAGTTGTAATTACATAAGAACATACACTGTGTTCTTTTTTTATAAATCTGCTTTATTTATTGCTTACCAACCGAATGTACATGTCAAAGAATATAATTAAACCAATATAAGACACTTCCTAAATATCTAAGTGGAATTTTATTTTTACTATTTGTAACATATTTGTTTTTTGTTTTAAATTCTACATTATGAGTCAAGTAAACTACTGCCAACAGGCAAAATTCAATTTGCTTCCTGTTTTTGTAAAAAAGTTTTATTGGAATAAAATCATGCTCATTTATTTATGTATTGCCTTTGGCTACCTGAGTTACAATGGCAGGGATGAGTTGCTGCAACAGAGACCATATGGCCCTTAAAGCCTAAAATATATACTATCTGGTCCTTTACAGAAAACGCTTGCCAACCCGTTCTACATTAAGCTAACCATATAAGATTACCACATAAACACAAATCTCTGCACATCTGGCTCATAAATTTCTTATTGAGAAATTGCTTTTCTGGATTAACTCTTTGGGTAAATAATCACAATCCCCTTCATGGCTCAAACACAATTTTTTCTTTACTAGGTAAAAAGTTGATATAATTTATAGATCATTTGCCAAATTATTTTATCAAAAGTAAGATAGCAGCAGAATTTTCTGAGTACTCCCCTGCTCCTCACCCCCTCTCCAATTACTTAATGAAAAATTGCTTATGACTGAATGGAGGCAGAATAATGATAAGGAAAAAAAAAATCAGGTCCTTACCAAATTCAATGAAACAGTAAGGTCTGACAGCAGTATTTGTCTTCATCATGTTATAAGTAGTAATGAACTCTTTCTGAAGCTCATCCAGGAAAGAGAATGCCAAAACATTGGGGTAACTTTCAGTGCACAACATCATGTAGCTCACTCCCAGAGAGCTAATAAAACTATGGTATAAAAAAACATCAGTTTTAAAATTTCAAATGAAATTAAGTTAATCTGTTGTTTCAACAAGACTGGTTCTATATATCATAAATTCCTATAATGGTAATGAAAATCTTAATATGTATTCCAGGAA
Source organism: Tamandua tetradactyla (assembly GCF_023851605.1). Lineage (NCBI taxonomy): Eukaryota > Metazoa > Chordata > Mammalia > Pilosa > Myrmecophagidae > Tamandua > Tamandua tetradactyla. The sequence continues at coordinate 22,193,919 of NC_135336.1, forward strand.
AAATTTTAACGATATAATACTAAGTTATATATATTTCAAGTTGTGGTTGAAAAAAAAGAAAAAAATTGACTGTACCTACAGAAGAATACATAATGGTTCCAACACTTAAGTTATTTATCACTTGATATAGGGAGTAGGATAAAGAACATACAAATACAGAAGGGTTACAGATAGGATTCAAGTTTAACCCTTTAATCCCAGTGGAACTTAATCCTGTTTTAGTTAAGAACGTTTTAGAGAATCTAATGAAAGCTATGGACACTCTCCTCAGAAAGTTGTCCAAAAACACAAAACTTTCTAAAGAACTTCAGGGTAATTATTGACCTGTTGAAGTCATCCACTGACCCTAAAGTTAAATCCTCTAGTTCACACAGTAATGATAACTCATTGAAAAAGAGGAATTTTAGTCCATAACATAACAAATAAATTAGCATGATATAAAAGCATGAAGGAGGGATTCTTGCTTACGGCAGAATGCTGAGTGCAGACTGGGAAATGTGGAGCACTAACTGGGAAATGTGGAAAAATCGGCAGTTTGCAACCATTAATACTGAAGACTGAATCCAGCAAGGACAACCAATGGATGCTAACTCTAGGGGGAAATTTCGATGAGGAGCAGGATATCTGTATGGTTTTAAATGTCTTCCTAAAGTCTGCTTATTGGTTGTAAGAGAAACATATTACCAATATAATACAAATCATATTGGCACTATGTACTAATATGACTATGTACTCCAACATAACTAATGGGGGCAGGTGGACACTGTGTGCCTCCAAATGTGATATCCTGAGAAAGATATATTACTTATGTAGTATTCTGACCAAGAATGTATAACTTTAAACATGAAGAAACATCAGAATGAGAAACATTCTATTTTTTTTTTTTTTAAAAAGGGGGTGAGATGGAGTATATTATTTTAAAATCACAGTGTGGTAAAAGAGAAAGACCAAAAAATTTCAGATCAAAGGAGGCTAAGAGGCATGACAACTAAATTCAATACCTAACTCTAGACTAGATCCTGCACCAAAGGGGGAAAAAAGGTGCTATTAAGGACATTTCTGGGTCAACTGATAAAAATGGAAAACAGATGGTAAAGTATGGTATTAATATTAAATTTACTAATGCTGATAACTACATTGGAGTTAAATACGAGAATAATGCTAATCTTAGAAAACACACCCTGACGTAGTCAGGAATAAAGGGGCACGGTATGTCTAATTTACTCTCAAATGGTTCCTTAAAAAAAAACAGATAAAATGATAAAGCAAATGGGGTGAAGTGAGAAACAAAAAGTGAATCTGAAAACAGGTATTGCTATTACTTTTCTTATTCATGTAGCTATTCGGCAAGTTTGAAATAATTTCTAAATAACAAGTAAAAAATTAAAACCAAATTTACTTCTACTTTAAGGCACTAAAACATTTAAACTAACCATATTCTAATTTAAAAAAACTTTTTAGAATACAATATATAACCCCTATAATAAGCAGAGCAAGGGACATAAAATAACCTTTTTTAAAGTGTCACAGAAACATCCTTTTATGTTAACATAACTGGCTGGGATCAGGGTGGCAAACATAGAATATAAAGACTAAACCTCCCCACTCCTGTGTCAGATGCTGTTACTCTACCACAGCAATATTTCCTGCCAATCACTGATCCATATTGGGGTCCTTTTTTTTTTTTTCTAATAATGTAGAAGCAGAATTTATTATTTTTAATTTAAATGTTAGAATAAATGATACATTTACATAATTGACATTCAAAAGAATGAAAAGGTGTACTATAAAGTGTCTTATCCCCACCGTGTCCACAGATACCCAATTCTCTTTCTCTCAGACCCTGTTATTATTAATTTATTATGAACTCTTCCAGAGAAAGTTTATGTATATACAAGTAAATATGTATATAATGGAATCCTTCTTAAGAGACCATTACAGGCAGTCATATTATTTGGAGTTAGTACCAATTAACCATCTATTACTAATGGTGTGGGATATGCTACTGGTGAAATTGTGCTGATCCTATGCTTCTGGAGCAGCATGGAATTCCTTCCCAAAGTTCCATTTAATATACAGTCATTTGGCCCAATGTTTTTCAAACTACAAGTCATGGCCCCTTAGTAGGTCACAAAATTAGTTTAGTGGTCTATAAACAACATTTTCTAAAGAACTGAAATAGAATATAACAGAAAGTATTGGAGTCTATACTGTTTTATCAAACTTTTGTTTTAGTTTCCTGTATGTATATATGCAGTTGTTCACAGATAAAATATATCTTATTGTGAATTACAGTAAAAAAAACATTTAACCATAAAAGAATGCATTTTTGTGCAAAATTAATAGCTAAATCAAAGGCCAACATATGTTCTTCCCACATAATTTTCTCTTTCCAAAAAAACTTTCACTATCATTCTTGGACATGTCATCAGCATCTAAATATACCCCACAAAATTGGTGACTGGTACCCACACTCTTGGAACGCCTAACTGGCTAAGAATCATTTCCTTATCCTCCAATAATATGACTAAAGATTTTGGACCACATTTTTTTGTATTATGGCAGGATTTTATTACATTTCTACATTAATAGAGTAATTCACAGACATTTACATGACAGTTTATCCCAAATGGTTTATCTTTATTGCACTAAATTTAACTAGAGAATTGTATGTGAAGTAAAGGAAACCCTATGTTTTTAAGGTTGTATGTGAGCATTTTCATGGAGTCTTTATTCAAAGTCTTTATTTTACTATAATTACATGATAATTTTTGAAAAAGCTATAAAGTGTTCTACACACCATGGCTTTTCATAAAGTGAATTTAGCCTTTGAATGCTGTCTTTCTTTGAAATGCAGAGCCATTTTTCAAAAAGTGCATAGAGATCAGTCAATTTACCTTTGTTATCAAAAGAGTTTTGCTTTTTCAACTATCACTAGAAAAGATTTAGTCTCCCATCATTTCACTGAAGACTTCTCATATGAAATAGTATTTAATAACATCAAAAGGTGATAAAAATATGCTGGTTTACACACAATTTATCAGTGTCCATCAGGTTCATTTAGCTCACATTTTATAGACAATGTGGCAATTCTGCCCTGAGAAAGAAGAGGAGGAAGCAGTAGTAAAAGCAACAACAACATGTATAATTTAATGACCACGAGACAGGCCCTCAAGTGCTTTAAATATCTTATTTAATTTCATTATCACAATAAAGGGGCATTACTATCTCCATTTTACAGATGAAGGAACAGAGTCAGAGAAGCTTAGTAACATATCTTATTAAGCGCACACAACATTAAGAAATAGACCGGGATGAACTAAATTCTGATTCTAAGGCCCGCATTTTCTTCCACAATGCAACACCAACTTCTGCATGATATAGGTAAACCAATTATGTTCTAACTTGCTAACACTTTTTCGGTCTGTCATAAATTAGTCTCTGTATTTTTTCCTAATTAAGAGTAATAAAACTTGAGGATTTTAGAATCTGTATCACAGGTATGTCCTGGAAGCCTACCAACTTCACTTCATCTCCTGCAACTTCCTTCTTCCATCTGCATTTCAGCCACACTAGCCTTGTTTCAGATCCTCAAGGGTACCAATTCACCCCAGCTCTCCCACCCCCAACTTGACAAACTTGTCTTCCCTACTTGCAATGTTCCCACCCTAACCTCCAACATGGTTAACTTCTATTTAACCTTCAATTCTTAGATTTAAAATCACCCACAGAGCACTCAATCTAAACTGAACTCCAACCCCATGTTTATGGGAGGGGGGAGGTTGGGGTCATAGCAGCTCTATTTCTCTGCCTGTAAACTAACCCATTTTGTAACCATACATTTATGTGTTTATTTGTTGTGATTTCTCTTTCACTAGTATATACGGTCCATGAGGGCAGGGATGATTTCTGTGTCTAGCACCTAGAACGTTCTGTGTCTAGCACAATAGGTACTCAATAAATTAGAGAATAAGTGAGTATAAAGATGATATCATTGATTCACTCATTTATACACTAATTTGTTGGATTTATCACACAAAGATAATTGTGCAGGTTAGCAGTAGCACCACAAAGTAGAAGCTCAATAAAAACTGACCTAAATGACAGTTGTATTTTGACTAAATGACAGACTAGGATAGGACTTCACGTACTCTTCCAATCAGTTCCCCAGAAGACTTCAGGGTTGAGGTCAGTGAGCCTTTGACAGGCCCCTCCTTTAAAGGGAGGAATGTTCTCAGGAGCTATGTAGAATTACTAACCTCTTCAGTAAGAAATCACAAATACCAAGCAGGCCCTAACAGCCATGACTACTCTTCCTCTATCACAGTCACTACTATCCTCACCACGCCCTCTCCCACCCACACCCACCCCCCAAAAGCCTGCTTTTTTCCCACCTTGCGCACAATTTTTAAACTGCTATTCTTTCCTTCCTATTTGACTCTAATTTCCTTTTTCTTTTTTATTTTCCTTCTATTTCTAAGCTTTGGTCTTAGCATCCGTTTTTTCTGGATAAGGAATGTAACAATCTCATTACATTTTTGGTTCCCATTCCAGGCACATACACTAAGAACATTCTTAGATTCAAGTGTATCCTGGACAGGTAAGGCTGGCAGAAGCCCAAACTCCAGCTAAAGGGGGTTCAATCCCTTTCAATCTCTTTGTTAAAAAGCTAATTTTACATATGTTCAAACAGGATACCACAAATTATCCCTGAAGTCCAACATAATGAATAAGTGGATTTAGACAGTAAACTTCTTATGATATCGAATTTTATTTATGAACTATCAAATAAATTATACATGCCACCAATTAAACCCTGACATCATTCTGGCCTACTGCATCAAACTAGAGAAAATAATGCTCTACCCTCAGCAGATAAGACGGCACCTAGTACATGTCTAGCATTCTACTCTATAGGTAATGATGAAAAGACAAGCAAGGTCCCTGCCTGCCAGGAGCCTGAAATCCAGTACTGGGGATGTACTTGAAACAACGATATACAAAACTGCATTTTGTAGCATGGTAAATGACAAGGTACTTAGGAAACTATAAATTGATGATATAATAATAATTAACATTTATTTTGTATATAATATAATTTTCCCTCTGCAATTGTTACATCACACACAGAAAATGTGCTTTTCCTCTGCAGGCTCATATGCCCAATGAATAGCTTACCATAGTACAGAAAAGTTCTGCAGTAGGACATGCCATCTCTAGTCTACTGTTAAATTACTAAGTATAACTTTATTATTTTTGAAAGAGAATCTTCCACACTGAATTCCAATCTCTAAAATACAGTGTTTAAACTTTGAAATATAATTTAAGAGATTTGAAACTATGAAAATGAGTGTACCTTGTGGATTTTATCATCACCAATTATTATCTAATAGAAAAACAAGCTGAAAGTCATCAGAAAGACAGTAATGAGGCAAAGACCAGAAAGAGAACTAACTCAAGTAATACTGAGTGTCCACCACATGCTAGCATTCTATTAGGAACCTCTTATTTTCTCATTTATTCCTCTTTTAATTACCAACTTTCAATTACCCTCCAGTGTTGAAGAGCTCCAGTGTTGACTCATAATAAATTACTGCATGAATAAAAGACCAATTTTAGCAACTACTTAATCTCATTTAATTAGACTATACTTATTAACATATTATTACTTATTAATATGTAATATTAATAATACATACTGATTAATATGCAACGTACCAGGTGGTAGCAGTAAGCTAAAGGAGAAGCTGAAATGATTTTAAGTAGCCAAAGATGATAACATCAGAGTCTTAGTTAAAGCATGGAACAGTTTGCCTTTGATATCATGTCCTTTTCTGCAGAGATTATCTCCTGACTTACCCTTTCTCACGATCCCTAACACCTTTATAACTGTGCACTCCAGGGAATGAAGATCTCTTTTTTTTTTTTTAATTTTTTAGATAATCCATCACAGGCAATCCCTAATTTATCTATTGGGTGTAGTCCAGAAGTTCATTGGACTTAGATCTCATTCTCACAGAAATGGTATTGTAATAGTAATTAGGTTCAAAGACAGCTCACAAGAGCCTATTTGACAAACATGATGCTGAAAAGCTGTATACTTTGCCAACATAAACAGTAGAAAATAACTTTCATTATTTATTTCATTACCAGTGTGATTCCGGCAATGAAATAAAACAGGGAAGCAGGATACAAGTGGTTTCACAGCTATTGGTGGTTGTATTCCCCTGCCATGGCCCCTCCTCATGAAACACCTTGTCACCAATAAGACAATGCTTTCCATTAATTTTAGGCTTCGCTGGTACTGTGCTCTTCATTATTTTTCAATGAAAAAAAAAAAGGAAGAGGAAGAGTTTATTTCACATAATTATCTTTTCTGGTTAATTTCTCCTTCCAAATATGAAAAGAATTAGGAAAAGATTCTGTCAAGAAAGGGGTTAAGAACAAAGGGAGGCAGCTCTCTCTTTTACCAGAGAATAATGTGAATAATGAAGCCAAAACACTGTGGTTTAGTCTTACTGACTTTGTAACTTTGAACAAGTTACTTTATATCCTTAAGTCTCATATTCCTCCTCTTCAAAGGAGCGATCGTACCATAATGAATTATCTCCACTCTCACTAACTATTCTACATGGTTTGTGAAACTGCCCAATTAAAGGGGGTAGCCAGGTAACCCAGACTCGGACAAAAAAAAGTCTCTCATCTCCCTGGTCACTAGTCTAGAAATGGACCATGGCATAAGCATGGCTAATTTAAAGTCTTTTTCCTGAAACGTAGAGGGAGAGGAGCAGCTGAGCCGGAATGAATGAAGTAAGCCTGGAGCTGGTTGTACAGTGTTTTCCAGTCAAAAGAGAATATTATGTGCAAAAGGAGAGAATGAGGCCAAGATACTGCAGAAATGAAAGAGAACAATTTCTGATAACAGCTGAATCCCTGTCTCCAGCCACTCTGTAGTCAGCCCCATTCCTATCCTTCAAAACATCCCTTTTTCCTTAAACTAGTTTGAGTTATGTTTCTGCCCCTGGCAATGAGAAAGCACTCAAATTATTACCAATCTCTACCTTCAAAACTGTTGCAAAGTTTGATGATAATTTAAATAAAATGTGTGGTAATTTACAGGTACTTAATATCTGGATTACTGTTGACATTATTATTCCTGCAGCCAGAAAACAAACTAAAGAGTGTAAGGAAAACACTGCTAGAGACTAAAACTGAAAGGCAGGGAGAACCAGAATTCCTGGATCAAGTTAGCAGTTTGGGGACAAATACAAGAGTGAACTTGCAGGTAAGGCGAGAACCCTATGAGGCCAGCCATCATCAGTCTTCAAAATGAATACACAGTGAAAGAACTGAACTAAAGAATTTTATTTCCTGCACTAAGAGAAACTGACAATAGGGTATGACTGAACTCCCAAAGAATGTCTTTTCATAAGCTCAGAATCTCAATGTTTAAATAAATCTCAAATATACAACTAAAACCAACTGCAAATTTTTAAGGTTTCAGATAACGCAACTTAATTTTTGTATGGTTCATAATTATGGCTTTATTAACTCATAAGTAACGGTATATGTTTATTCATAAGTATGTATTACAGTTTAAGGAAATTATCCTTTAACTTATAAAACAGATGCCCTTCAAATTTTATAGAATCTGTAATATCACTATGGAATATAAAAAAATATATAAAACTGGATATATATCCCCATTAGTACCCTCCCCAATTTAATGAATTTTGAAAACTTCTGAAGAAATAAAGGTTTACCTCCATGGCATACTGCCATACTCCCAAACCACCATCTCTCTTCTAGCAGCTACTTTAATATACACAATGCTAGTATATACAAAGCACAAGCCATGCTCCCACGGAACGTACTCCTTAGCCAAACTGAAGTATTCAGTTACTGTAATCTGATAAAATTAGTAATTTTCCCAACATACAGGGGGAAACAAAATTAAAGGAATTTTCTCCATTTTACTATTTTTCCCTTAATTTTTTCTCAAAACTCTGCTTATTTTGTCTCTCCTCCCTATGCCTGGAATGCTGTTCTTCTTGCCTTAGCCGAATTTTACTAATTCTTCAGAACAATGACTCAGGTCTTGTCTCAAAGAAGCCCTCTGCTTATTATATCCCATATAGATCTTGGTCTTATCTTCTGCCTGCACAATCAATATAAAATGGCTCAGAAGCTAACTGTTCTCTAATTGTTTCATGTGCATGCTCTCCAAGGTGGTGTCTTTCATTCCCATGGCTTCAATTACAAAATTATTAACTGATTTCCAAATCTAAGTCTCTATATTGTCCTCTCCACTAAACTTCAGTCATACATCCAACTGCTTATCTGAGAGTAACACTTGGGTATCTAATATGCATCTCAGACTAAATGAGTCTAAATAGAACTCTTGCTATATATATATTTATATATATAAATTTGGTGGGAATGGTGCACGGTCTGGGAATTCAACCCTGGTCTGTTGCATGGAAGGTGAGCATTCTACCACGGAACCACCGTGTGCCCAGAACTCTTGGTTTTTACCACTGAAAAAATGGTCCTCCAGTCCTGATCATTTCAGCTCCACTATCTATCCAGTTCCTCAGGCCAAAAATCTACAGGTGATTCTTGATTGTTCTCTTTCTGTCATCTACTTCAAACCATTAGAAAGATTTGCTGGTGCTACCACCAAAATATAATCTAAATCCAACCACTTACCATTATCACCCAGTTCAAGTTACAAGAATCACCACTACTTGAAGTTCTCTAAGAATCTCCTAACTGATCTGCTTCCAATCCTCCTCTCTTACAACCTATTTTTCACAGAGCAGCCAGGACAATCTACTCAAAGCAAAATCAGATCACATATCTCTTTAGCTTAAAATTCTTCAGTGGCTTCTTATACATTAGACTCAATCCAAACTCCTCATTATGGCTTATAAGGCCCTACATAATTTGCCCCATCCCTACCTTTCCAACCTTACTCTCTTCCACTCTATTAATTGTCCATAATGCTTCATCATCATTGGATTTCTTTCCATCCCTTTATCTTTACTAAAGTCAGGCTTCTACACTGACTGATACCTCTGCCTTCCTCTTTATTCATAGCATCCTTCATATAATTGCCTCCTTTCTCTGCTCAAATGTTCACTTTCTCAGAGATGTCCTTGACTGTCATAGTTAAAGTCACTCACTACCCCATAGTTCAGTTTTATTTTCTTCATAGATAATAAGTAGTGATGAGCATTATCTTTTCCCCCTAGAATGCAAGCTTCTTTAAGTTCTTTGGAGGTAGGTATCACATAAAATTTTTTTAAATTTCCCATTACAGATTGCCTGCTTCAACCCTGGGCAGGTAAGAAAACCAATAAATACCTAGTGATGACTTATAAGAAGGAATAGTTATAATTTGTGAAACTATAAAGTTTTCAAAAGCTAGGTACAAATACAGAGAAACTGCAAAAAAAAAAAAAAGGCAGTGACATGATGACACTACTTGGTATAAGTTCAGAATCACATGAAAAAGTTTTCCTAATCTAATCAAATACAAATTTATATTGCAACCATTTAAAATTCATTAAAATCACAACTACCACGCAAGTAATTCTAATGGAGTAAACTGAAGTCTTACTTAATGTTATAATGTCCAGTTTTCAATGTACATCTATCAGGAAGCTGAGCAAGTTTCCTCGAGAGCAATTTAAAATACTTTCTGCACTCCTGTATGCTTGTGCTTTGTTCATAATCAGTAGAAGCAGAAAGAGGCAGTCCATCTCTGACACGAATGACTGAGGCAGATAAAATCACAGACATTTCGACTGCTGGAGAAGACCTAAAACAAAATGAACAATTGGTGTTACATAAAAATGAAAGCCAAAGTTGATAAGCATATGTAAAAATGTTCAACTCACCAGTAATCCAAGAAAATAAAACAATGTCATACCGTGCTTCACTTAACAAGCAGCTTTTAAAAAAATATTTGTTTCTCTTAGACTACCTATAGGCATGCCTAAGAATTACTTCTGGAGGACCTCTGTTGTTGTTCAGATGTGGCCTCAGTCTCTCTAAGCCCAACTCCGCAAGTGAAATCATTGCCCTTCCTCACTATGTGGGACATGACATCCAGGGGTGAAAGTTTCCCTGGCAACGTGGGAGAGGACTCCCAGGGATGAATCCAGACCTGGAACCGTGGGATCAACAATTACATCCTGACCAAATAGGAGGAAAGAAGTGTAATTAATAAAGTATCAGTGGCAGAGAAAGTTCAAATTGAGTCAAGAGGCCACTCTGGAGGTTGCTCTTACACAAGCTTCATGTAGACCTTGCTACCTGTCACAACCTGCCAACCCCCAACCAGGACCATTCCAACCAATCCTAAAGAACACCTAGGGCAATATATAAGATTCCAAAAGGGTTTCAGGCACTAGAGTAACTTTCCAGAAACGTACATCCTCTAGATGGAACCCCGGTCCAGATAAGTTGAAACCTAGCCCAGCCTCTCCAGAACATCAGATAGTTCCATCTTCCTACCCCATATTAGTGACAGACCCTTTCAATATAAAAAATTTAGACTTGCCACAAGAGAGGTATGGAAAGATCAAAGGTGATGGTGGAATTATACATAGATGATAGGACTTAACAAATGAATACAAATGCTGAATCATTAAATTGATATCTCTTTTAGGCTCTCGTATTTTAGAGCAGCTAGAAGTAAAAACTTGATAGTGAAATTGTAACCCATGCCAAGATCTGAAATACGTTCTTCAACTAATTGTGCCCCGTGCTTTGAACTTTATAGCTTTTTTGTATATATATTATTTTTCACAAAAAAAGAAGGAAAAAAGTCAATTGTGATGATAAAGTATTGAAGCCCTCTAGCCTCCTATATTCTGGAGCAGCTAGAAGGGAAAATATGAGAGACCCGTACGGTAGTCCATGACAAACTCTGGGATCTATCCTATAACCACTTGTTGAAGAGTGCTTTGAAAACTATTGCTTTTTTCTTTGCTTTGTATACATGTTATACTATACAATTAAAAAAGTTAAAAAAAATTTGCTTCTGTCTGGCTTTCTCATTAAGTAACCAGTGGAAGTAAAAACTGGCACTGAAATATCTGGCCACATCTGAGAAGAGTTTAAAAAACTGTATATCCTTTGATCCTATAAATTTAAAGAATATGACCCTATCCTGATAAAAATAATCAGAGACAAGGACATTCTCCCATAGAAACTTCTGAAAACAAGTGAAATATCTAATCTTAAGGGGAAAGTTATAAAAATTATGGTACACTCATATGATGCAGGGGGAAAAGTTATGTTTGTGAAAAATAGTTTTCGCCACATTATGGCAAAATGTATATATGTTAGGTAGAAAAAGGCAGAAAAGAATTGCAAATCTTATGTTCCATAAAGATAATGAGAAGAAGAGAGGGATAGCGGGAAAATAGATATTAGAAGGAAAGATATCAAAATTAGAGATATGTCTATCTCCAGGAAAAATGTTAAGGATGACTTTCTTTTCATAAGTCCCTAAATTTTCACAATACTGAACATATTCAAAAAAAAAATCCTAAAGCCAAAGGAATACAGGTTTTAATGGAAAGCAAATCATGATGGCAGTTTTTATTGGATTCTGGCCCACCTTTACAAAAACAAAAGGATTTCACAGGCCTGGTTCTGAAAGAAATCAGATAAACAGACTAACTGATAAAACAAACAGTAGTTCTCAAACTTAAGAATGTATAAGAATTGATGGAAGTATGGTTAGAAACGCAGATTTCTGAGCTAACGTCCCCTCCCCCAAATTCTGATTCATTGACATGTGGGGTAATGCTTGAGAAGATTCAATTTTAGCAAATTCCCCATATGATTTGGATGCTTTTGTCTGAGGAACATACTGTGAAAAATACTGAAATAAAACATGTCCAGTCTGAAATTAAGCGGTAACTATTCTCTCCCAAGCTGTCAAGAGAGAGCTCAATGTTTCTAAATGCTTCTTCTTTGCTAGGAGAAGGGTGAAAATTCAAGTTTCACAAAAATTCCGCAGGTTTCTTTCAAAGATATTGTATGTCAGAGACCAAACTAATCCTATCTACCTGCTTCCCCATTTGGACTAGGTCAATATTATCTCATTCCAAAAATGAAAAACTGAGTTAACAATATGTCAAAAATGCCACAGAAAGCAAACTGATGCTGAATTTGGGACTCAGGACACTATCATTTTGTGATGGTATTGGATTTGATAATAAAAAATGTCAAATAATAAAGGTAATACATTAAATTTACTCTTCTTTACTCTTCTTTTCATGAGGAAATGGGAGGAACAGCTAGGTATTAATCTCATTACCCTTTAATGTTTTTCTAATCTACTTTTTAAAAAGAAAACAAAAACAGCAGCAAATTAAATTACCCAGAGTGAAACCTTCAAACTAAAGTTCCACTGTGATATAACCAAATCAGCATTATTTTCCCATTTATCTAGCTTCTTTTCTCTCCTAAAAGCAGTAGCAAAAGAAAGCTGGGATCCATCAAGGAATTATATCTATATTATAACCCCTTTAAAATAATTTACCATGTTTTATTTTATTGTTAAAACATAATTATAATATTTAGCCTAAATGTAAGAAAGCAAGACAATGTCTTACTTCATACCCTTAAGCATTTATTATTTAAATATAAATTCTATGTCTTTCCAGAAGAACACTACAATACAAAAAACACCCTTTGGAATTAATGTGAGGACAGGGTTGTAACTTACAGGTTCCAAACATCCATATTCTTATTATTTAAAAGTAAACTGCATTCTTTTATGCCCATCCTTTCTAGGATCCTATTTAAAATATTAGAAGTTGTATTAATAGGGCACTGTGCTCATTTGAAATTATGTAAAAAAAAAAAAAAAAAACCATGTTCTTTTAATCCTAATTTACTCTTGTGGATGCAGAACTATTGTTTAGGGTGGGACCTCATGAGAAGATTGATTCCATGGAGATGTGACCCCACCCATTCAAGGTTGGTCTTAATCCATTTACTGGAGTCCTTTAAGAGAGTTCACTGGTGGGTGAGAGAAGTCAGACAGAAATATCCTTGGTGCTAAGCAAGATCTCACACAAACAGCCAGAACTTGGAGAGAGCCAAGGGAAGCTAAGAGATGAAATCCAGAGTTTTCCCTGGAGAAAGGATTTATTAAATTACAAGTTTACAGTTCTAAGGCTATAAAAATGTTCAAACTAAGGTATCCAGATAAAGATACCTTAGACTCAAGAAAGGCCAGTGGCGTCCAGAACACCTCTGTCAGCTGGGAAGGCACATGGCTGGTGTCTGCTGGTGCTTTGGCTTCTAGTTTCAAACAGATTCCCTAGGGGCATTTTCTTAATGCATCTCTAAATTTCTCTGTCAGCTATGAGCTTTTTCCAAAATGGTTCCCTGTTAAAGTCCAGAAGCAAATTAAGACCCACCTTGAATGGGCAGAGACACATCTCCATAGAAACCACCTAATCAAAAGGTCCCAACCGAATCCCTTGGTTCTGTGTCAAACATTAGGGGCACCCAGATCAATAGGCCAAGTCCTTGATCTTGAGGCTTACTCTTGTGACGCTTACGTAGGTAGCGGAAAAGCTTAGCCTACCTATATGTATGCCTAAGAGTTACTTCTGGAGGACCTCTTTTGTTGCTCAGATGTGGCCTCACTCTCTTTAAGCCCAACTCTGCAAGTGAAATCATTGCCCTCCCCCCTAATTAGGACACGACATCCAGGGGTGAATGTCTCCCTGGTGACATAGGAGATGACTCCCCTGGCATTGTGGGATCAACAATTCCATCTAACCAAAAAGGGGAAAAGAAGTGTAACCAATATAGTATCAGTGGCTGAGAGTTCAAATAGAGTCTAAAGGCTACTCTGGAGGTCACTCTTACGCAAGCTTCACTTAGACATTGCTACCTATCAAAACTTGCCAAACCCCAACCAAAATCATTCCAGCCAATCCTAAAGAACATCTAGGGCATTACATAAGATTCTACAAAGCTTCCATGCACTAGGGTAACTTTCCAGAAATCTACAACCTCCAGATGGGTCCCAGGACCAGATAAGTCCTAAAACCTACAGGGCCCAGCCTCTCCAGAATATCAGATAGTTCCATCTCCCTACCCCATATTATTAACAGCTCCTTCTCACATGAAAAAGTTAGAATGGCCATAGCCCAAATACCCCTAAAGAGAAGTATAGAAAGATCAAATGTGATCGTGGAATTATACAGAGAAGGTAAGGTTTAAGAAACTAATATGATTGCTGAATCATTAAACTGATATTCCTTTTAGTTTCCAGTATCTTAGAGCAGCTAGAAGTAAAAATCTAAAATTATGGAATTGTAATCCATACCAAACTGTGAAATATGTTCTACAACTAATTGTTGTGCTGTGCTTTGAAATTTATCGCTTTTTGTATATGTTATTTTTCACAAAAAAGAAAACAAAAAAGTTGATTGTGATGAAAAGAAAAATTTATTCCTTCTAGGCTCCTATATTCTGGAGCAGCTAGAAGGAAAAATCTGAGAAGATCCCATGACAAACTCTGGGATCTGTCCTATAACTACTTGTTGAAGACTACTTTGAAAACTATTGCTTTTTTCTTTCTTTGCTTTGTATATATGTTATATTATACAATAAAAAGTTTAAAAAAATAAAAAGATCCCACCCACAATTGGGTGGGTCACATCTCTATGGAAACAACTAAATAAAAAAGATCCCACCCAAAAAATAGGTTTGCCCCCACAAGGGTGGATTAGGATTAAAAGAACATGGTTTATTTGGGGTACACAACAGTCTCAAAGCAGCACAACTACCTTAGTACATATTACCTTATTAAAAGTGTTAGCTGAGATCTGTGGAAATGGAAAAGGGTTATTTAAAGAGCAAGTTACACTGTCATGCACAAGGTGGGGGAAGCTTCAGTTGAAAAGAGGAAAGGACTTACAGCCAGCCAGAGAGAAGCAGGAAGGGAGATAGAGCATGAAGAGAAGAGGAATGGGTATCAAGGACAACCAAAATTTGTTCTGCAAATTTGCCTATACCTCCTACTTCACCAGAAGCCTTTGAGATTCTTACTACAGATGTTTACATGGCACAGTATGTGTAAGACCCTAGCAGATTATCCCCACATCTAGGAACAGGGCCCCCAACACGTGTTCAAATGTGTCAATCCCAACATTTATGGAGTACCTGATAGTTCACAGTGAGGTAGACATAACATTCATTTTATAGATAATGAAGCTTAAGTGTACTTTCTCAACATCACACTGCTAATATAAGGCAGAACTGGTACTCAAACCTAAGTTTCTCATTTCTTACATCAATATGCTACCCTGGTTTCCCAAAACCAACAAGGGACAAGAATCTATTAACTATACAGTTACTCATTTTGAAATAAAAATCAAATAATGACTTACATTTTCTTTAAGAGGCAGTACAGTATGGTGGTTAAGACTCTGGAGCCAGATTGCATGGGTTCAAATCCTGGCTCCACCATGTACTAGCTGTGTAGTTTTGAGCAAGTTAATGTGTCTTTTTATACCTCAATGTCCTCACTTGTAAATTGTGGTTATTAATAGTAACTATCTCAACAAGTTATTTTAAAGACTAAAGGTAAAGCACCTGAAAGATTGCCTTTCAGACTATAAATGCTATATTAAGTATTTGCTATTCTTATTTTTTATCAATTGCCCTCTATGGGACAGGCACTTAACACACATTACCTCACTTAAGCCTTCCAATAACCTGTGAAGTAGATATTATTAGCTCCATTACACCTTTGGGGAAATTCAAGCCCAGAGAGGTTAAGTGATTTGTTCAATCATTAAACGAGGACGTGACAGAGTAAGAATTTAAACTTAAATCTAACAGTCACCTTATGAGACACTGTCTCGCAACATATCGAAGCTTTCTTACTCAAACACATGGAAAAGGTCAGCCAAACCTTTTGACAGGAGTGCGCTTCTTTCACACACCAACATAAAACATACTTCAGATTTTTTTTTTAATCAGCTATACACCAAAAAAAGCATTAAACTGATATGATGGTTCTCAACATGGGAAAGGTTCAGATGGCCCATTGAATCGGGACTGATCACAGGTGTCAGATTCAAATATTGAGCTATAATCTGCATATACTAGAAACAGAAGGTGCTGTTCAAATAACTTCCTAATTCCTTATAACGTCAGCAAGTAAATAAACATGAGTAACATGGAATGGAATTCACAGATTTTTAGAAAGTGGCTGTTTCATCTGTCAGTAGGGATCGAATAACCTCTCGGTTCTGGTGGTTGGCACTTTAGACCTGGACTGGCTTTAATCTTGATTATAGAGGTATAGGAGGGGCCAGAGCTCACTCTCTCCAACTACTCCAGATGGACGATTCAGGAAACTAAGGAGTAGGTAGAAAGTCCACAGATGTTTTCACTAGCAGAGTTTCAAGCCGAGTTAGCCGCCTCTTTGGGAGCCCTCCTCCACCTGTTGGGACAATAACTCAGGTCTCCCTTACGTCACATCTTTCCCAAAATGCCAATAACTGGGTCTCCCTGGCTCAGTAACTCCTGAGGTTTCCGTGAGCCAACGCTGTTAAATATCTGGGTTCGACGTCCATTCAACCCCCCACAAAAAACTTAAAGTCAATCACTGGTTCAAATCTCACTCTGCCTGGAAAAAATAAGAAATGCACCTCAAGCCCTCTCGGGCCACCTAAAATCCCAGATGGATCTTCATGTTTCTGACAACTGGACGTCGGAGGCACTCCCTCTACACGCTGGCAGCTTAGAGCGACTATCCCAACCCCCTGGACACTCAGTCCGGGCAGCCTCATACCCAGGTAGGTCAGCCGAGGGGCAACCGCCGACCGCGTGGCCCCCAAGACCCTTCAAGCCGGAGGGGACAGTGTCCCCGCTTGCCCGCCCCTCCGAAGCTTCGCGGCTCCAACGACACTCGGCTTCCGCCCCCACGCCTCGGGCTCAGTTCCTGTTCCGGGTAGGTCTGTAATACCCAGGGTGGAAGGCCAGGGTCGGAGCCGCCCTGCGAAACAAGAATAGGGGTGCAGAAGACAAGATGTACCTGTCGAGCCGGGACCCACCGCGCGGAGTGACGCGCCCCGCAGTGCATTGTGGGGCGAGGGCGTGGCCTTCCGCGGGGCGGCACCGCGTCCAACGTGGCTTGCGCCCGGCGGAATCAAGCCCCGCCCCGTAGCCTTGGCGCCTAGGCCAGTCAGATTCTGTGGGAAGGAGACGCTAACCCACCTACTAGTGGCCGGAGTTAATTTGGCTCATTCCAGGAGAGTTCGGTCGTTTCTCTTGCACCTGAACCAGGAGATGGCACAATAGTCTTGTGACAGAACTATGCTGACCTTCAGAAATGTGGATAATCTCCCTCGACTGCCGCCCTGTATTTGCAGGCAGTTTGTCCCTCACACGGGACCCTACAGCAAACACTGGTCCTGTCCACTCTGGATGAGTAAGTAAAGAGCTCCTACCCATCTACCACTACACAAAAGAAGGAACCTTACTGAGGCAGAGAAGTGCAACATTCTACCCTACAGCCCCTTTCAGCCTCGGCATCGGACCTTCAAGTATTTATTTATCCAAATATCGACCATGTGCCAAGCACTATGTTAGGTATTGGATTACAGGAGTAAACACAGCACACAATGAAATTTGGGTACAGTGATGTATTTTGGATTACCAGGGAAGAGCTCACCGAAGAAGTGCCTTTTTTAGCTCCACGCATATGAAACAGCCTTAAGGAATGTCCCAGCCAAAGGGGATATTATGCCTCAGGTAACTTGGGCATGAAAGAACTTGATGTATTATAGGAACACAAAGGAAGCAAATGTGGCCCAGTGTAACAAGCAAGGAGAGGCTAAGAAAATTAAGGCACGGTCCAGATCATGAAGGGTCTGGCCACATTTTAGATTTCAGACTGTATTTTGCGATATGTCCTAAGGTCACAGTGAGTGTTAAGTATGAACTGATTTACATATCTAAAAGCTTACTTGGGCTGTTTGTGGGGAATAGATTCGAAGAGGGCAAGAGGAGATGATGGGAGGCCAGTTTGGAGGCAGATGCATAAGTCAAGGCCAGAGATGATAGTGGCCTGAATTTGGGAAAAGGTGGTAGAGTCAGAGAGAGGTGGTGTTTTGTTTTGCTAATGCTGCGGAAATGCAATATGCCAGAAATGGATTGACTTTTACAAAGCGGATTTATTAAGTTATAAATTTACAGTTCTACAGTTTGGCCATGGAAATGTCCAAATTAAGTTATCAAGAGGATACCTTCACCCAAGAAAGGCCCATCACAATCACACCTGGAGTTTCTCTGTCACGTGGGAAGGCACATGGCAAGGTCTGCTATGCTTCTCTCCCTGCTTCTGATTTCAAATATCTTTCTCACTTTCTGTGAGTCTCTCTGACTTTTACTGGGTGCTTTCTTTCTACCTCTCCGAACGACTGTGTTTTGGTTTCATCTCTCTGCAATCTGTGTCTGCTCCAAGCTTTCTCTCTGTGAGCTCTTTAGGACTCCGGTAAGCTAATTAAGATCCACCTTGAGTGAGTGGGGTCACATCGCCATGGAAATAATCTAATCAAATAGTCCCACCCTCAATTGGGTGGGTCACATCTCCATGGAAACAACCTAATCAGAAGATCCCACCCACAATAAGTCTGCACCCACAGATTGGATTAAAAGAGCATGGCTTTAACTTGGCAGGTGAACTCACTGCCCTTACCCCTATATGGGACATGACTCCCAGGGGTATACATCTCCCTGGCAATGTGGGACCTGACATCATCGGAATGAAAAAAATCTTCTTGACCAAAAGTGGGAAGATAGAAGTGAGACAAAATAAAGTCTCAGTGGTTGAGAGATTTCAAACAGAAGTCAGGAGGTTATTCTTATGCATTGTATAGGTATCCCTTTAAAAAGAGTGTATTGGAGTGGATAACAGTAAGTCCCTGAAACTATAGAGCTGTGTTCCAGTAGCCTTGATTCTTGATTTTTGAGGAAGGCTGTATAACTATATAGCTTTTTGTGTGATTGTAAAATCCTGTGTCTGATGATCCGTTTATCCAGAGTATGAACAGATGAGTAAAATAGTGATGATAAGTAGAAAAAAAAAATAATAGAGGGAGATAAAGGGGGGAATTGGGTAGATTGAAAGACTGTGGGTCAGTGAGCGGGAGGGGTAAGAGGTATGGGATGTATGAGTTGTTTTTGTTTCTTTTTATTTCTTTTTTCTGGAGTGATGCAAATATTCAAGAAGTGATCATGGTGAAGAATACACAGCTATGTAATAATAAAAATTAATTAATCAATTTTTTTTGAAAAAAAAGAGCATGGCTTTTCTGGGGTACGTAACAGTTTCAAACCAGCACAGATGGATAACTTCAAGATATGTATAAACAGGAGGTGGAATCTAAGGGACCTAATAAAGGATTGGTTTGCAGGGAAGGGTGAAGAAAAGCGTATTAAGGATAACTCTTGAATTTCTACTTAAGTAACTCAATGAATCTAGAAGCCGTTTAACTGATTCAGGGAAATAGGATGAGGAGCAAATGGTTTCAGATGTGTTAAATTTTAGATACTAATGAATGGGAATGGCAAACAGATTTGGATATGTAGGTCCTGAGTTCAGAGGAAAGGTCTGGATTAATTATATAAATGAGGTGGTTGCTGGAGTATAGACAATATTTAAAGCCATAGATGGGCATCTAAGGAGAGAGTGTAGAGGACCTAGGAAATAGCTCTAGTAGAGAGAGCGAAGGAAGATGGCAAACTTAACTTAACACATGGTTCAGTGTCCTCCTCCATAACCAAAGGACTAAAGACAAATAATACTGGCAGAGGTGGAACCTACCTTGCTGGTGCTCTCAGTCCATAGTTGGTGAACACGGGGAGTTAGGTGGGGGGTGGGGGGAGCCCAGGAGCAACTACCAGGATGATTTAATGAGATACCCCATTAGAAGGACTCAGTTGGATCAGTCTCTCTCCCTCCACCATTTGTGCACAAGCAGGGACACCGAGAAGTGTCTGTCCCCAGGGAAGAAAAGTGAATGAACTGACTGGGGCCGAAAAGCAGGGAAGCATTCCAGGTTAGTCTAAGTAAAGGTTGATTTTTTTTTTTTAGCAAAAGTAGTAATAAACTGGAACTAAACTCTCAAGAAGATCTTCAAATGGAAGATGGCAGGGAAGAAAGTAAAGTGAAAACATGCTAAGTTCTCATCTTGTATTGGGAAGAATAAAGATAGATTAAATCTAGAATGTGTTTGAGGCATTTAATTTTAATTTAGGCATATTGAAATTTTAAGAGCATTGTGTTAACACCTTGGAAAACTGCTGGGCAATATCTACTTAAACTGAACATATGCTTACCCTTTGGCCCAGCATTCCACTCCTAGGTATAAACTCAGGAGAAATGTATTCATATGTTCACCAAAAGACATATATATAAGAATGTTCACAGGAGCACTGTTTATAATAGCCCCAAACTAAAAACAATCCAAATGTCCGTTGACCATAAACTGAATAAATTTTGCAATATTCATATATTGGAATACTATATATATATATCAAAGAGAGTGAAATTATGGAACTGTAACCCAGGCCAAACTTTAAAATCTGTTCTATAACTACTTATTAAAGTATACTTGGAAATTTTTTGCTTTTTTGTATATATGTTATATTTCACAATAAAAAAACTATTTTAAAAAAAGAATGAACAATCTACAACTGTATGCAAAACATGAATGAATCTCGTAATCATAATGTTGAGCCAAAGAAGCCAGCACAAAAGGTTGCATACTATATGATTCCACTTAAATAATTTTCAAAAACAGGCAGAACTAATATATGGTGATAGAAATTGGGATATGGCTACTATGGTGGTTTAAATCTGTATAAACCCCAGAAAAATATGTGCTTAAATTTAATCTATTCCTATGGGTGTGAACCCATTGTAATTAGTACCTTTTGATGAGGCTTCTTCAGTTAAGATGTGTTTCAGTTTGCTGATGCTGCCGGAAAGCAATATGCTTGAAATGGATTTTACAAAAGGGATTTATTAGGTTACAGATTTACAGTTCTAAAACCATGGAAATGTCCAAATTAAGGCATCAACAAGAGGATACCTGCACTCAAGAAAAGCTGATCATGTCTGGGGTTTCTCTGTCACATGGGAAGACACATGGTGATGTCTGCTGGCCCTTCTCTCCTGGATTGGTTTCCAAAATGGCTCTCTTAGCTCCGTGGTCCTTCTGTATCTCCAAATGTCTGTATCTGTGTTTTCTCCAAAATGTTTCCCTCTATTAGAGGACTCCAATAAGCAGATTAAGATCTACCTTGAATAGGTGGGGTCGCATCTCCATCTAATCAAAAGATCCTACCCCCAATGGGTGGGTCACATCCCCATGGAAACAACTTAATCAAAAGGCTCATCCAACAATAGGTCTCCACCCCCCCCCCCACCCTAGACTAGACTAGAAGAACATAGCTTTTCTGGGGTACATAACAGTTTCAAACCAGCACAATTTAATTTAAATTCAGAGAGACTAAAGCAACTGAAAATTTCAGGACAGAGCACCAGAAAGGAGGGAGATTCACAGAGAAAAATATCCAGAAATATGCATAATGGTCCCCTTGAATCTTTTGCTTAGGTACAGGGCTAGACCTGTACCTAGTCTGGTTAAAGAACAATTTCTGAAGAAAAAAACTAAAACTGGGGGGCTATAAGCTGAGCAACTACTGGAGCTTAAGAGGATTTGTAAACATTCAAGTTCTGACCAGTTGGAGTGGAAAAACCTTATGAAACACTGAGTATTTGTTATAGAGACCCTAGAAAGGCCATACTTTAGAAATAAGGCTACACTAGCCTGAGAATAAAGGCTATTCTAGGCCACCAAAACAAAGCTGAAAAAGTTGATCTGCAAAGAAACTAAGTGCTTGCTCGAATAAAACTTAACAGTCCTTAGAGAAGACAACAAAATCCAAGCATTTAACTGTGTAACATCCGCAATGTCTTGCATCCAATAAAAAATTACTATACATATGAAGAGGTAGGAAGGTGTGAACTGTAAATGGGAGAGAAATCAGTCAATAGAAATAGAGCCAGAAATGATGGAGTAGTGAAATTAGCAGATAAGGGCTTTAAAATAACTGTAAATTATGGTCAAGAATTTAAGGGAAAACATGAATATAATGAAGAGAGAAATAACAGCTATAAAATACAACATCTGAAGTAAAAAAAATCCCTGGATGGTCTTAGCAGCAGATTAGACACTGCAGGAGAAAAGATCAGTGAATCAGGAAACAGTGCAAAAGAACAATTCTATACTGAAGCAGAGAGAAAAATATGTTGGAAAAAAAAAAAAACGACAGAGTCTTGGAGGCCTGTAGATAAATATCAAGCTATCTAACACATGTAATCAGAGTTCAGGTGGAGAAGAGAACAGTTAAAAAAATATTTGAAGGAAAATGACCACAATTTTTCTAGATTTGATGAAAAAGACAAGCCCAAAGTTCGAAAAAATTAAACCAACCCTAAATAAGATAAATACAAAGAAAAACCACAAGACACATTATACTTGAACTTCTGAAAAATAATATTAAAAAGAAAATATTTTTAAACAACCAGAGAAAAAGCCACATTACATACAGAGAACAAAGATAAGACATTACTGATTGTACATTAGGAAGAATGCAAGCCAGAAGACAATGAAATGGCATCTTCAAACTGCTGAAAGAAAAAAAATGTTAACCTAGAAGACCCAGCAAAAGTATTCTTCAAGAAAAAAAGGTGAAATAAAGATATTTTCAGACAAATAGAAGATGAGAGAAGTTATTGCTAGCATACCTGAAATATAAGAAACACTAAAGAAAATCCTTCAGATGAAAGGAAAATGATTCTAAATGGAAATCTGGATTCACGCAAAAGGAAAAAAGAATACCAGAAATGATAAAGTAGGTGAGTAAATATAAAGGTGTTTTTCTGTTTTTAGATTTTCTTAAAAATATAACTGGCATTTTGAACAAACTTAGTAACAATGTTTTGTGAGGTTTATGACAAATGAATATATAAGACGTCATAATCACAGCATAAAGGAAGAGGTAATTGATATACACTGTTAAAGGACCTTATATTTTGCATAAGTGGTAAATATTATTTTAAGGTAGATTGTGATAAATTAAAGATAAATACTTTTTTGGAGGAATTACTTAAGGGATATCCAAAAACTAACATACCAATAGAGGAATTGAAATAGAATACTATAAATGACTCATTCCAAAAGAAGGCAAGAAAAAAGGGATAATGAAACAAAGAAAAGATAGGGCAAATAGAACAAATTGCCAATATAGTACATTTAAACCCAACCATATTGATAATTAAATTTAATATAGAAGGTCTATACACTCCAGTAGGCAAAGGTCATCATACTGAATTTTTAAAAAGACATGACAGAACAATATGCTATCTACAAGAAACCCATTTTAAATATGAAGGCATAGATATGTTAAAAATAAAAGTATGGAAAAACGAATGCCATGTGATCACTAATCAAAAGAAAGACAAATGAGTTGTATTAATATCAGTGAACTTCAGGATAAGGACTACTATCAAGGTTAAAGAGGAGTGCTTCATAATAATAATAAAGGAGTGTTTTTATCAAGAAGATAAACAGTCCTCAATAGTTTTGCACCTAATAACAGAGTTTCAAAGTATAAAGAGCTAAAAATAATAGCACTGAAAGGAGAAATACACAAATACACAATTATAGTTGGTAATTTCAACACTTCTCTTTCAGTCGGTGATAAAGCAAGTAGACAAAAAATCAATAAGGATATAGAAGACATGAACAATCCTATCAATCAAACTGATGTAACTGACATTATAGAACACCAAACAATAGCAGAATACACACTCTCGTCACTTGGAATATTCACTAAGACAGTTCATATTCTGAACTACTCAAATAATTAAAAAAAAAAAATTCAGTGGAGCAAAAAAAGGCAGACACTAAAAAGTGCATTCTGTATGAGTCCATTTATATGAAGTGTTAGAAAAGGCAAAATGAATCTATGATTAAAAACATCAGAATAGTGGTTGCTTCTAAAGGGTGGAGATAATTGACTGGGAAGGAATATGAAGAAATTTTCTGGAATGCTTGTAATGTCCAAATCCAATGTGGCTTGGGTTACACAGGTGTGTGCTTTTGCATTCAGTGGTACAGTGAGATTTGTGCCTTTCATTGTATGTAAATTTTACCTAAAAATGCATACAAATATTGGACTTTAGTAATTTCAAAACTGCTTTCTGTGTTTTCTAAGCTTGAAAAAAATGAGTCAGTACATTGAGGATAATGAAAATCAAATTTCTCATGCCAGAGAAGAGAGTTTAAAAATAAGGAAATTACAGATAGGGAGTTACTTAGAGTGTACTCTGGGATGTTGAATTGAAATTGAAGTCATCTGTTTTTAATAGATAAATCTATAGACAGATGAGAGAAAAATATAGATGTGTGTGTGTGCATGTGCACACAAGTAATGATGTGTACACCTGGTATCAAGATCTTGGCTTATAAATGTCATTTCCATGAAAAGGAGCCAAGGATCTTTGGAGAAAAGGTTCATCTCAGGACTGGGGCACAAAAAGAACAATATGAGTCTGGGCCATTTTCTTATGTCAGAAATCGGGACGTGACACAGATAGACAGGGATGTATAAAAAGTATATAGGAACCAGCTTGAAGGAACTCCCACTGATTAAACCTGGGACAATATGAGTATCAAACTAAACAATGATTGCAAAGTTTTCTAACCCATTGAAAGTAATGAGAATAATGAATCAAACAAATAATGCATGAGTCCATACTGACTTAAATTTAAATAATAGATCTATGATAGGTGTTAGAGAGATAGATAGATAGACAGATGATGGAAAGCTTTTTCTTACAGTAAAATGCCCAGTGATAAATAAAGAAGGAATTGTGGAATTAGAAAATCACCCAAGAATGCCAATATTAGTAGATAAAAGTTTAATGAGGAACAGGATATTTATATTCTTTATTAATTACAAAGGGAAAAATGGTAACTTTGCAGCAGGGAAACCTGGCAGACACCGCTTTAACCAAGTGACCAAACTTAATGTTACCAATTCCAGAACAAACAGAACTTTCATGCTTCCTAATACAAGGCACTGAGGACACTGTCAAAAAATTTGGGTTCTCTAGAAGCAGACACTAAGACACTTAGGGAGGAAAGAATTGTTTTAGGGATTAACACCTGTGTAGGGCTCAACCTATTGAAGGAGGTGTCCTCACTGCTTGTAAGAATATCAGGAATTCCCCGGATGGGGAATTTTAATATTTCCTCCTTTCTCCCCAGTCCCTCAAGGAACTTTTTCATTTTCTGCTTAAATTACTCTGGAATATATTGGGACATCACACTAACCTGTACAAACCAACAAGATCTCACACCCTATTCAAGATTCCATGTGATTATGGTGTTCGAATAAATTGACCATACAAGTTAAAATAGAGAAAATGCTACCAAAAATATAAATTTTGCATCAGACAAGCATTTCTTCCTATTATCTCACACAGTAGTTGAAATTTTTAAATATGGACCATGTTCTAGTTTGCTAGCTGCTGGAATGCAATATACCAGAAACAGAATGACTTTCAAAAAGGGGAATTTAATAAGTTGCTAGTTTACAGTTCTAAGGCCGAGAAAATGTCCCAATTAAAACAAGTCTATAGAAATATCCAATCAAAGGCATCCGGGGAAAGATACCTTGGTTCAAAAAGGCCAATGAAGTTCAGGGTTTCTCTCTCATCTGGAAAGGCACATGGCGAACACAGTCACAGTTTCTCTCTTGGCTGGAAGGGCAGACGGCAAGCAAGGCATCACCTGCTAGCTTTGTCTCCTGGCTTCCTGTTTCATGAAGCTCCCCGGGAGGTGTTTTCCTTCTTCATCTCCAAAGGTCTCTCTCTCAAGTGAGAAGGCACATGGCGAACACAGGGCTTCTCTCTAGGCTGGAAGGGCACATGGTGAACATGGCATCATCTGCTAGCTTTCTCTCCTGGCTTCCGGTTTCATGAAGCTCCCCCGGAGGTGTCTTCCTTCTTCATCTCCAAAGGTCACTGGCTGGTGGACTCTCTGCTTCGTGGTGCTGCAGCATTCTCTGCTCTCTCTGAATCTCTCATTCTCCAAAATATTTCCTCTTTTATAGGACTCCAATAAACCAATCAAGACCCACCCAAATGGGTGGAGACATGTCGTCCCCTAATCCAGTTTAACAACCATTCTTGACTAAATCACATCATCCAGGGAGATGATCTGATTACAGTTTCAAACACAGAGTATTGAATAGAGCCCATTCTACCTTTACGAAATGATATTTTGATTAAAACATGGCTTTTCTAGGGGGCATACTTCCTTTCAAACCAGCACAGACCATATCATCCTTTACCCTGTATTCTGATTTACCTTAGTCCTATTCTGATCAGCTTCATTCATATCTCTAGTCAAAGTCTGATCTCTTTTTCAACTTTTTAAACAGTTCCTGTATGGGGTACTGCTGACTTTCATAGCTGCAGAGCTCTAATTCTGAGTCTCAGGTGTCGCACAATTACATGAGGCTCCAGGGGGACAACCAAGTTAAACACAAATAGCCGAGCACTGTCCTTATCTGGGAGCGTCCTGGAAGGTGAGGCTGGAAGTACAGGAGAGAGTGCCATATGTGCAAGCTAAAGAATCTGGGCATTTTCCTTGCTTATGTTCCAGCTGCCCCTTCCATGTTCACTGTAGACATTGTGGGCTGATCATGCTCTTCCCACAGAACCAATTCTCAATCATAGAATCCATCTCTAACCCAACCCAATGCTGATAGAAGCTGTCAGGTAATATGGAAACCTATTTGCCACTCCAACAAGGCAGTGGCATCAAATTGCTAGAACCTGATAAATCAGTGTTCGGGGAGATCTCTCTGGCAGTGCAAGGTGAATTCTTTCATCTTCAGTGGTTTGCCTCATTGACAAGAACACTTTGAAAAGAGACAGCAGTTTTCCACAAATGGCAATGGCTGGCTTTTCTTTGTCTTCCCTCCACCACCTCCACTCCAGTCCCACTGTCCACCCCACCCTTGGGCCCTGCTGGCAGCTGACCTCACAGCACCATTCATATTACATTCTAGGGAGAGGATGGTCAGGGGAGCATCACCTTTCTGTCTCTGCCACCTTCCACTCAAGCCTGGGGTCCCCTGAGGTTCGCCCAGATGTCCCCCCTTGTGCACTGCTAGGCTGAGTGGGTCTGTCGGGGCAGTGGATAGAAGGCGGCTTTGGAGGAACACTTGCTTCTTCCTCTCCGGGCCAGGCTGAACTCTTCGGTGACGGACCCACTGCCTGAAGGAGTGGGCTCTGAGCCCCCTTTTCTTGAGGTCTCTTCATGCAGGGTTAGCCTCCTCATGCCCTTTCGTTTCTGGCTAATTTCACTTAGCATAAAGTTCTCAAGATTCATCCACGTTGTTACATACTTCATGACTTTATCTTGCCTTACAACTGCATGGTATTCCATCATATGTACATACCACAGCTTGTTCAGCCACTCACCCATTGATGGACATTTGGGCTTTTTCCATCTCTTGGCTATCATAAATAATGCTGCTGTAAACATTGGTGTGAAAATGTCCGTTCGTGTCCTTACCTTCAGTTCCTCTGAATAGTAATGGGATTTTTGGATCATATGGTACTTCTATACTTAGCTTCCTGAGGAACACCAAACTACCTTCCAGAGTGGTTGTACCGTTTTACATTCCCACCAACAGTGGATAAGTGTGTTCTTTCTCCATATCCTCTCCAGCACTTGTCATTTTCTGTTTGTTTGTTTTTTTTATAATGGCTATTCTAGCAGGTGTGAGATGTTATCTCATTGTGGTTTATTTGCATTTCCCATTTGCACATCTTTTCATATACTTTTTGGCTATTTTAGTTCCTCTTCTGAAAAGTGTTCATGTCTTTTGGCATTTTTAATTGAGTTGTTTGTCTTTTTGTTGTTGACTTGAAGAACCTCTTTGTATATTCTGGATGCTAAACCCTTAACTGATATGTGGTTTCCAAATATTGTCTCCCATTGGGTAGGCTGCCTTTGAACTTTCCTGACAAAGTTCTTTGATGCACAAAGTGTTTAATTTTGAGGCGATCCCATTTATTTATTTATTTTTTCAATGTTTGTGCTTTGGGTGTAAAGTCTAGGATACCACCTCCTATTACAAGATTTATATGATGTTTCCCTACATTTTCTTCAAACAGTTTTATGCTCTTAACTCTAATGTTTAGGTCTTTGATCCATTTTCAGTTAATTTTTATATAAGGTGTGAGATATGGATCCTCTTTCATTCTTTGCATATCGATATCCAGTTCTCCAAACACCAATTATTGAAGAGACTGCTTTGTCCCAGGTGGATTGGCTTGACTGCCTTATCAGAGATCAATTGCTCATAGATGAGAGGGTCTATTTCTGAATATGTAACTTAATTCCATTGGTACATGTATCTGTCTTTATGCCAGTACCATGCTGTGCTAGCCACTGTACCTTCATAACATGCTTTAAAGTCAGGGAGTATGAGATCTCCCACTTCATTTTTCTTTCTCAAGATATTTTTAGCTATTCATGATCTTTCCATCTTTCCCCATTGAGGATGATGTTAGCTGTGGGTTTTTTCATACAATCCTTTTATTACATTGAGGAAGTTCCCTTCTATTCCTATCCTTTAAAGTGTTTTCATCAAGAAAGAATTTTGATCCAGGTGTGACAGTTTCCTTGGCAGCATGGGAGATGAAGCCCAGGGATGTGCCTGGCCCTGGCATGATGGGATCAACGATGCCATCCTGACCAAAAGGGAAAAAACAAGTGTAACAAATAAGGTAGCAGTGGCTAAGAGAGTTCAAATTGAGTTGAGACTACTCTGGAGGTCACCCTAACATAAGCTTCAGTTAGACATTGCTATCAATCATAGCTTGCCAACCCAATCAAAACCATTCCTGCAAATCCTAAAGAACACATTGGGTATTGTATAAGGTTCTACAAAGGTTCCATGCACTAGGGTAATTTTCCAGAAACCTGCAACCTCCAGATGTGTCCCTAGACCAGCTATGTCCTGAAATACAGGTTGGCCAGCCTCTCCAGAACATCAGCTAGTTCTTTCCTCCTATACTTTCTTATCAACAGCCCCTTCCAACATGAAAAAGTTAGAATGGGCATAGCCCAGATACCCCTAAAGAGTGGGATAATGATGGTGATGGTGAAAGTAGGGCTTAACAAATGATTGCTGAATCATTTTATTGATATTTATTTTAATCCCCAGTATCTGGATGCAGCTAGTAGTAAAAACCTAATAGTGTGGAATTGTAACCCATAACAAATTCTGAAATCTGTTCTATAACTAATTGTTGCAATGTGCGTGGAGATTTATTGCTTTTTTGAATATATGTTATTTTTCACAAAAAGAAAAAGTTGAATGTGATGATAAAAAAAATAATTTAAAAATTTAAAGTGGACATTAAGGCTAAAAAAAATAAAGGCTGTTGAATTTTATCAAATGCCTTTTCTGCATCAGTTGGGATGATTATATGGTTTTGCCACTTTGACTTATTGATATGGTGTATTACAGTAATTGATTTTCTTGTGTTGAACCTGTCTTGCATACCTGGAATAAATCCCACTTGGTCAAGATTTATAATTCTTTTAATGTGCTGTTAGATTTGATTTGCAAGTATTTTGCTAAGGATTTTTGCATCTATGTTCATTAAAGAGATTGGTCTGTAATTTTCTTGTAGAATCTTTATCTGGCTTTTTTGTATTAGGATGATGTTGGCTTCGTAGAATGAGTTTTAGGTAGGTTTCCCTCCTTGTCAATTTTTTGAAGAGTTTGAGCAGAATTGGTACTAATTCTTTCTTGAATGTTAGGTAGAATTCACGTGTGAAACCATCTGGTCCTGAATTTTTCTTTTCTTTTTTTTGAGGGGTGCATGGTCTGGGAATCAAACCCAGGTCTCCTGCATGGAAGGTGAGCATTCTACCACTAAACCACCTGTGCACCCATGAATTTTTCTTTTTTGTTAGCTTGTTTTTAAAACATATATTTTATTGAGAAATCTTCACACATATATATTCCATACCTGGTGTACAATCAGTGGCTCACAGTATCACCACATAGTTGTGTATTCATCACCATGATCATTTTTTGAACATTTGCATCACTCAAGACAAATAAGTAAAAAGAAAAAAGTAAAAACCATACCCCTTACCCCTCCCTCTCATCGACCACTAATATTTCCATCTGCCCATTTATTTTACTCTTTGTCCCCCCATTATTTATTTATTTTTTATCCATGTTTTTTACTCATCCATCCATACCCTGGATAAAAGGAGCAACAGCAACAAGGTTTTCACAATCACACGGTCACATTGTAAATGCTATATACTTATACAGTCATCTTCAAGAATCAAGGTTACTGAAACACAGCTCAGTGGTTTCAGGTACTTCCCTCCAGCCACTCCAATACACCATAAACTAAAAAGCAATATCTATATAATGCATATAATAACCTCCAGGATAATCTCTTGGCTCTGTTTGATATCTCTCAGCCACTGAAACTTTATTTGGTCTCATTTCTCCCTGCCCTCTTTCAGTCAAGAAGTCTTTCACAATCCCTTGATGCTGGGTTGCAACTCATCCCAGGATTTCTGTCCCACATTTCCAGGGAGATTTACACCCCTGGGAGTCATGTCCTACATAAGAAGGAGGACAGTGAGTTCACGTGCCAAGTTGGCTTACTTATGTTGCTCATAGTATTCTCTAATTACTCCTTTATTTCTGCGGGGTTAGTGATTATGTCTTTCTCTTCCATTTCTGATTTTATTTATTTGTACCCTCTATTTTTTTTGTCAGCCTAGCTAAGGGCCCATTGATTGTATTAATTTTCTCAAAAGAACCAATTTTTGGTTTTGTTGATTTTCTCAGTTGTTTTCTTATGCACGATATCACTTATTTCTGCTCTACTCTTTGTAATTTCTTCCTTTTGTTTGCTTTGGGGTTAGTTTGCTGTTCTTTCTCTTCCAAGTGAATAAATAATTCCTCAATTTTTGCTCTTTCTTCTTTTTAATACAGGCATTTAAAGCAATAAATTTTCCTCTCAGTACTGCTTTTGCTACATGCCCTAAATTTTGATATGTTGTATTTTCATTTTCATTTGCCTCAAGATATTTACTGATTTCCCTTGTAATTTCTTCCTTGACTAATTGGTTGTTTAAGAGTGTGTTGTTTAGCCTCTATATATTTGTGGATTTTCTGGCCCTCTGCCTGTTACCGATTTCCAGCTTCATTCCATTATGATCCAAGAAAGTGTTTTATATAATTTCAATCTTTTTAAAGTTATTGAGACTTGCTTTGTGACCCAGAATATGATCTATCCTTGAGAATGATCCATGAGCACTTAAGAAAAATATGTATCCTGTTGTTGTGGGGTGTAATGTTCTGTAAATATTTGTTAAGTCTAGTTCATTTATCATATTATTCAAACTCTTGGTTTCCTTTTTGTTCTCTGTCTAGATGCTCCATCCATTGATGACAGTGGAAAATTGAAGCCTCTAATTATTATGGTAGAGGTGCCTACTTCTCCCTTCAATATTGTCAGTGTTTGCCTGGTATATTTTGGGGCACTCTGGCTCAGTGCATAAATATTTATGATAGTTGTGTCTTCTTGTTGAATTGTTCCTTTTATTAGTACATAGTATCTTTCTTTGTCTCTTTTAATTATTTTACATTTGAAACCTAATTAGCCAGATATTAGTATAGCTACTCCTGCTCTTTTCTGATTGTTGTTTGCATGAAATATCTCTTCCCAACCTTTCACTTTCAACCTGTTTTTGTCCTTGGGTCTAAAATGAGTCTCCATCTGGTCCTGTTTTTCAATCCATGCTGCCAGTCTATGTCTTTTGATTGGGGAGTTAATTCATTAACATTTAATGTTATTACTGTAAAGGTAGTATTTTTTTCTACATTTTGTCTTTTGGATTTTATATGTCATCTAATTTTTTTCTCTTTTTACCTTTACCGATAGTCTTCATTTTTACGGTTGTCTCCAAACCTCTCCCTCCTGGTTTTTCCTGTCTTCCTGGAGTGTTCTCTTTAGTATTTCTTGTAGAGCCACGGTCTCTTAGTCACAAATTCTCTCTGATTGTTAGTCTGAACCTATTTTAATCTCCCCCTCATTTTTTTTTTTTTTTTTTTTTTTAAAGGAAAGACAGAGAGAAGGAAGGAAGGATAGAAGGAAGGAAGGAAGGAAGAAAGGGAAACATCTCCAAACATTTTCTTGCTTTATTGTATTTTGTTTTTCCGTTTTTGTTACATGGGCTGGGGCCGGGAATCGAACCGAGGTCCTCCGGCATAGCAGGCAAGCACTTTGCCCGCTGAGCCACCGCGGCCCGCCACCCCCCTCATTT
Source organism: Tamandua tetradactyla (assembly GCF_023851605.1). Lineage (NCBI taxonomy): Eukaryota > Metazoa > Chordata > Mammalia > Pilosa > Myrmecophagidae > Tamandua > Tamandua tetradactyla. Next base: position 22,226,438 of record NC_135336.1, read on the forward strand.
TTGAAGGACAGTTTTTCTGGGTATAGAATTCTAGATTGGCAGTTTTTCTCTTTCAGAATCTTAAATATGTCATTCCATTGCCTTCTTACCTCCATGGTTTCTGTTGAGAAGTCCACACATAGTCTTATTGAGCTTCCCTTGTATGTGATGGATGACATTTCTCTTGCTGCTTTCAAAAATCTCTCTTTCTCTTTGGCATTTGGCAATCTTATTAGGGTCTTAGAGTATATCTATTTCAAACTATTCTGTTTGGGGTGTGCTACACTTCTTGGATCTAAAATTTTATGTGTTTCATAAAAGAATGGGAAATTTTTAGTGATTATTTCCTTCATTAGTCTTTCTCCTCCTTTTCCCTTCTGTCTTCCTTCTGGGACACCCATAAACACATATATTCATGTGCTTCATGTTGTCATTCAGCTCCCTGACACCTTGCTCATTGTGCTGGTTTGAAAGGATGTATGTCCCCTAGAAAAGCCATGTTTTAATCTAAATCCCATTTTTTAAAGGCAAAATAATCCCTGTTCAATACTGTATGTAATTAGATCATCTCCCTGAAGTGAACCAATCAAGAGTGGTTGTTAAGATGGATTAGGGGAGATGTGTCTCCACCCATTTGGGTGGGTCTTGATTAGTTTCTGAAGTCCTATAAAAAAGGAAACACTTTGGAGAATGAAAGAGATTCAGAGAGAGCAGAGAATACTGCAGTACCACAAAGCAGAGAGTCCATCAGCCAGCACTTTGGAGATGAAGAAGAACACCTCCCCGGGAGCTTCATGAAACAGGAAGCCAGGATAGAAAGCTAGCAGATGATGCCATGTTCACCATGTGCCTTTCCAGATGAGAGAGAAACCCTAACCGTGTTTGCCATGTGTCTTTCCACTTGACAGAGAAACTCTAAACTTCATCAGCCTTCTTGAATCAAGGTATCTTTCCCTGGATACCTTAAATTGGACATTTCTGTAGATTTGTTTTAATTGGGACATCTTCTCAGCCTTAGAACTGTAAACTTGCAACTTATTAAATTACCCTTTTTAAAAGCCTTTCTGTTTCTGGTATATTGCATTCCGGCAGCTAGCAGACTAGAACACTCATATCTTTCCATTCTTCTCCATGTATTTTCTTTTGTGTGTCAGATTTCAGATGTCTAGTCCTCTAGTTCACTAATCCTTTCTTCTGCCTCTTCAAATCTATTGTTGTCAGTTTCTATTGTTTTTCATCTCTTCTATTGTGCCTCTCATTCCCATATGTTCTATGATTTGTTTTTCAAACTTGTGAGTTCTTCTTTACGTTACCCAGTGTCTTTTTTATATCCTCCTTCAACTACCTGATTTGATTTTTGATGAGATTTTTCATGTCCATTCAAACATCCTGAATTAGTTTTTTCAACTCCTAAATTGCATTTGAAGTGTTGGCTTTTTCCTTTGACTGGGTCATATTTTCGGTTTTCCTAGTATGACTCATTATTTTTTCCTGGCATCTAGGCATTTGATTTCCTTAATTGACTTATTCTGGAAGTTGTTTTCACTCTTTAACCTAGGGTTTTCTCACTGGATGCCTTTGTTCTCTTCTTTGACATTCACTCAACTTATTTTAGACTTCTAGCATGGGTTCAGTTTAACTGATCAGAATTTTTCAGTTCTTGTTTTTCTGTTTCTTGCCCTGCCTATATGGAGACTTTTTTTTTAAGGAGGGTCTCCTCAGATCCCATAGACCACAGTCAGATTTTCCCACACCAGACAAGCCCATGTCTCAGAAGGAGAGAGTAGCCAGCTCAGTTTTCCCTGAGAGTGAGACCCAGCTGGTTGTCAGACTTTCTTATGAGGCCTGTAGACTCTGTGCTTTTCCTGTCCTGCCCAACATGTGGCACTTCCCTGCCTACAGCTTCCCCCAGCTTAAAGTGATGTGGTGCCTTTAATATCAGCAGATTCTCCCATCCAGGGGCATGGATGAGACAGAGATGAGGCAGTAGGGATGCTTTGATTGCTTCTGTTTTCCAGCCACTGGGCCTGAATTCCTTGAAGGAGGCATTCCATTTGAGCTGAGCCCTGCCCCCATTTTCTTGAGGAAGATATTCCCCTTTAGGGAATTAACCCCTTCACCTGGCTAGTTACTTTGTCTCTGAGACATGCCTTAGTTCCACCCTTGCCTGGGGCACTGCTGGAGCCTGAGAGTACTTGCAGTTCTATCCAATGTGCTGTTAAGAAGTTAAAAAAAAAAAAAAAAGTGAAAATGTCTTTTCAGAGTTGGATCCCTACTGCTCGGGTTTGCCAAGCAAGAGCTTGAGCTGGTATGTGACTCTGTGTATCTCCAGGCAATATGTTCCCCCTTTTCTTGGGGTCCAGCCCTTTTCCAGTATTTTGTGCTGTCAACTCAAAACATCTAGGCAAAAACTTCCAGTTCCTCTAGTGCTTATTCCAGATTTATCTGTGCTGGGGACCTGTTTTTAGTCAGAATTTGTTACTTAATTCCTCAGTTGGAGATAGGTTGAGTTAAGCCCTTGCTACTAGTAAATTCTGTTTCCTTTCTCCTTGGGGAACCAGCCTGCCCTGCCCATGGCGGAGGGGCACTGGCCTCTGCAGCTTGGGAGACTTAGAGTTCTGTGTGAGATCATCTCAGCCATTACATCTAGGACAGACTGGTGTACACTGTGGTTCTGGTCACTGATGTTCCCCCAGCAGTTGTTCTGTTCCATTCCTGGATATTTACTAGCTGCTCTGGAGGATGATCTAAGTTCCACACCTCACAATGCTGTCATCTTGCCCTTTCCCACTTGTCATCCCTTCCTTATCTGCCTGCCATGGCAATTCTGGCATTTTGGGTTCACTTACTGTGGGCCATCACTTTTTCATCCTTGAAGGAGCCATTCTAGTAGTAAGTTCACATTGCCTCCTGAGGTCCTGGGTCCTAGCTAGGTGTTAAATCTTATTTCTTGGGAAGGTGGTCCTAAGTCAGTAAAATCTGCTCTATCCAATTTCATGTTCTGGGCCCTAGAGTAAGCATTCTGAGAATCCAGTCACGCACATATTCCTTTGGCTTCTTCTGGTACCTGCTGGCTTGATTTGGCAGCTTCTTTGCTAGGTAGTACCTTTCCATCTTTATAAAGATGTCTTCAGCTGAGTTATGCTGTGACTTAATCCTCAAATATCTGATGGCAAAGAAGAGAAGCGAGGGCAGAGGCACATCTTACTTTGTGAGGAAGGGGTAGAAAGTACTAGTGTCTAGTAGTGAGGGTGGACCAGCCACATCTGAAGGTTCAGAGGAGACTGGGTGGAGCACGTAAAAATATTCAGGGTTGTCTACTCATATCACCCTTTGACATGTGTCCAGTTTCCCAACCAGTATTTCCCAGTCAGGACCCTTACATAGCAGAACAGAGTGCTTGGATTGGCTTCAAAACTATTAAGCCTGATTGTCCTGATCTTTCTCTGACTTTTCAGTAGAGGCTGCTGATTCTGCTTCTTCTTCTGTTTCTTCTCCTTCTTTTAATGTAACCAAAGTGGCCCCCTGGCCTTCTTCACACCTGGTTTTCAATTGCCTGTTACTCACCCTTCACTGTTTATTATATTTCTACATTAAGCCTCAATATCAGTCAGTAGTAGCCATCTCTGGTGGTTCGAAACTATTTGTATCCCCAGAAAAACATGTTCTTAAATTTAAGAATTTAAGTTTTTCTGTTGAGGTTGCTTCAGTTAAGGTGTGGCCCACCTCAATTAGGATGGATTTTAATCCTATTACTGGAGTCCTTTATAAGCAGAATGAAATTCATACAGAGAGAGAGAGTCACAGACAGACCAGACAGAAACTGAGCATCAATGGAACCTGGAAGAGCAAGGTGAGACCAGGAGGTGCCACCATGTCATGTAAAAAACTAAGGACCAGGGATCACCAGCAGCCAGCCCCAGAACACCACAGTTTTCATGGAGAAAGCATTGCCTTGCACACCTAACTTGACTTTCTTTTAGCCTAAAAACTGTAAGCTATTAAATTCCCACTGTTTAAGTCTACCCATTTCATGGTATTTGCTTGTACAGCCAAAGGAATAAAAATACCATCCAATCCATTATCCTCAAAGCTACTCTTTTCTCTATATTTAAAAGCCTGATACATTGTACCTCTAGTATATTCCCTTTCAGCAGTATACCCTCCTGATTTACCACTGTTGAAAGTTTTAACAATTAGATCATTACACTGGGCCAGGGACTGTTTGTGCTATACTTACCACAAACCAAGTAGTGAATGATTCAAAAACAAACATCGGGGTGGTGCAACAGTGGCTCAACAGGCAGAATTCTCACCTGCCATGCCGGAGACCTGGGTTCGATTCCTGGTGCCTGCCCGTGCAAAATAAATAAAGAAATAAAGTAAAGTAAAGTAAAAACAAATACCCAGGGCAGTGTGATGGTGGCTCAGTGGTAGAATTCTTACCTGCCATACTGGTGACCCGGGTTCAATTCCTGGTGCCTGCCCATTCCAAAAAAACCTGAAAAAACAAATACTCATATTTTCTCACCTCTCCCCATTTCTGATACCATCAAAGCTGGGGTCTCTGGAAATACATGCTAAGACAGAGTTTGGGGTATAAAATGTTTATTAGAGACTGTGCTGGTTTGAAACTTTTGTGTATCCCAGAAAAGTCATGTTCTTTAATCCTCATTCAATATTGCTGTGTGGGATCTTTTTTATTATGTTATTTCCTTGGAGATGTGATCTACCCAATTAGGGTGGGACCTTTTGATTAGATGGTTTCCGTTGAGATCAAGGTGGGGTTGCCTACTGGAGTCTTTTAAGAGCGAACCATTTTGGAAAAAGCTTGAGAGCCCACCCAGCCAGAGACCTTTGGAGATGTGGAAGGAAAGTGCCCCCAGTGAAGTCTTTTGCAGGAGAAGCTAGTAGAGAAAGCTAGTAGACATCACAATATGCCTTCCCAGCTGAAAGAGAAACCCTAAATGTCATTAGCCCTTTCTTTGGAGTTAAGATATCTTTCTCTGGATGCCTTAGTTTGTACATTTTGTGACCTTAGAACTGTAAATTGCAACTTAATAAATTCCCTTTTTAAAAGCCTCTTTTCTGGTATATTGCATTCCAGCAGCTTTAGCAAACTAAAACAGGAACCAACACCTGTAAAGTGAAGGGGGAGAAAACATGAATAGGCAGAGGAAGAAGTTAAACTTGATGCAGGCCTAACAAAGCATTGGCCAATCCCAACTTTGGGGCATTGCCCATTAGCATGTCCTATGTCAGGCTAAAATGGCCAGACTTTTATAACTTTCCCTCACTCAGTCACTACATGTGGATTTCCCCTAGATGAGCCTGACATTGAAGGAGGTGGTTCTCTGCAGCTGAGGCAGATTCTTACAGAGCTGTCAGTTACATTACCTGCTAGCCACGGTCCCTGCAGCTGGGCAGCAAGTCCTTCCTTGATGGAGGATCTGGACAGGAAATCTCTGTGTCTACTGCAGACACACATCATTTCTGTGAGACTCTTGCAAAAATATTCAAAACATGAAAATAATCATGTGGAAACATCAGACAAACCCAATTGAAAGGTCATTCTTCAAAATAATAACCTGTACTTGTCAAAAATGTCAATGTCAAGAGAGACAAAGAAAGGCTGAGAATATTTTCCAGACTAAAGGAGAGTAAGTAGATGTGACAAATAAAATATGTGATCCTGAATTAGATCTTGGACTAGGGGGTTGGCGGTGGGCTGGGGGAGAAGCAGTCATAAAGGACATTGTTTGGACAATGAATGAAATTTGAATATAGACCATGGATTAAATAGATAGATAGTAGTATTAAGTTATTACCAAATGTCCTGATTTTGATCATTTTAATTTCAGTTAATTTTAATTTTAAAAAGCAATGTAGACTTTTAGAATATTAATTGCATGTTAAATGTTAATACTTTGCAAATATTGGGTGAAATATACTATTATTATTAATTCTACCTGTTTCATTTTACTTTTTAAAAGTGGCTATAGAGGGCGGTACAACGGTGGCTCAGTGGCAGAGTTCTCACCTGCCGTTCCAGAGACCCGGGTTCAATTCCTGGAGCCTGCCCATGCCAAAAAATAAATAAATAAAATAAAATGGCTACTAGAAAAGCTTAAATTAAATGCGTAGTTTGCATTCTATTTCTACTGGATAGCACTATTTAAACTGTTACTTTTTCATCAGAGAGGAGTCAAGATAATTTTAGCACCCTCGCCATCCCATATTTTTTACATGCCCAACTTGGATATTACATTGTTAGTATGTTCTGCAGCTCCTCAGAAAGCCTGTGTTTTTTAATTGTAACAAAGAATAGATAAATGGGGTTAACCCTCTGTGAAGTTATCTGTGTGTAGCCAGCCATCTGCAGGAGCCTCTTACACCTCCAGACTCCAGCTGGACCTAGTAGGAGAGGGAGGTGCAGATTTCCATTTGAATTGAGATGTATCTGAGTCTTGGACCTTAGCACTGTAGAACCAGGAGTAAAGAGCTGGGGGCAGCTGCAAAGGCTGGGAATAACATGGGGTCAGGGATTTCCCAGCACTCCAAATTGCATCAGTAGCTTGCCAGTATCACTACACATCAGTAGCCATGCTCAACACCTAGGTGTCATATTTATAGGATGTTATTTTTCTTTTAGATTAGTACTTGCCTTTGACAGCCATATTTCTAAAATATAAAGATGAAGAAAGTTTCTCATCTGTACCTAGCAAATGCTGAAACAACATTGTCTCCACTCTGCAAATTCTTGTCTTGGTTTACTATCTAAAAATGTATTATGCTTAGCACCAAAGATGCAATAGTTAATATGATATGGTCCCCTCCTGGCACTTAAAATTGGGATGGGAAGAGAAACATATATAAAGACAATGACAACTCAATGAGATAAGTGTCAATAAAATTATGACCAAAAGGTTGGAGAGAAACATGGAAGACTTTTTACAAAAAGAGGTGATGTAATGAGGATAGCTCTAAGAACAATAAAGGTTTATTAGTAGGCTGTGGCAGGGGATGGAGAAAGGGATCTGTATTTGATCTCCAAATGAAGCCAGAACAAAGGGCAAATTGCAAAGAGTTGATCTGCCAAGCTATGAAGATTGACTTTTATCCTTCAGATAAAGGGAAGGCACTGAAGGAGTGAAAGCAGGAGAACAACAAGATTAGGTTGATAGTTTTAAAATCAGTGTCTTCTATGAATGTAAAAAGGTCAACTAAAGGGCAGGCCACAGTGGCTCAGTAAGCAGAGTTCTTGCCTGCCATGCTGGAGACCTGAGTTCGATTCCTGGTGCCTGCCCATGAAAAAAAAAAATCAACTATAATATCCTTGACAGCACTGAATTATATATTTGAATGTGGTTGAAAGGGAAAGTTTTAGGTTGTATATATGTTCCTAGAATTAAAGTTTTAAAAAAAATTATAGGACTATAGTTAATAGTACAATTATTAAAAATGTTATTTCATGAGTTATTAAAAAAAGATGGATCTGACTTGGCGGTCAGCATAAAGCAATGAAGGAACCACAAAGGAAAAAGATTAATGGACCAGATTAAATAAAAGTTTGAAATATAAACATCTGTACATGGAAAACAAATCATGAATGAAATTAAAAGTCAGACAACAAACTGAAGGAAATATCTGCCACATATGACAAAGGAGGCCAAGATATCAATGAGAGAAAGAAATGTTCCCTTTGAAAAATAGGCAAGGGACCTGAACTGACAATTCATCAAAGAACTTTAAGTGGGAAAAACCCATTTAAATGATAATTAAAGGGAAAAAATTGAATATCGTGCCTTTCTGAATAAAGTAGGAACTGTATTTCAGAGCCAACACATTGTCCCAGTTCATGAGGGGAAAGCTCTACTTTGTAGAATATAGAAATATGTAGAATAAATAGAAGGAATGATAGAACTATAAAATCATCATTTTGCAAACATTAATTTAGGCAGAAATTAACTATTGGCAGAAAATTCATTAGGTGAGGCTGGTAGATTGAGAAAGGGCATTTCCATGGTGCCAAAGTACACCACATAGATTACTTTCCAGTCCCAAATAGGAAAATCCAGTATACACTGGTAGGAGCAGGCTGCCTTCACCCAAATCAAGGGATTGATCTTAGCGTCACTAATCAACAAGATGTTACGGGTCAGCCTTCTGATGTGATGCACTAAGAAGTATATAACATTATGTAGGATGTACTCTTTCCAGAAATGCTGAACCTGAATTTGTTATGCCTTTAGAGCTCCCCTTTTACAAAATATACAGGGAATAGATGATCAAGGTAGATACCACCATGAGGAAGGACCAGACATAATATACATAATCTCATATCCTGAAAAATGAAACATTTTGCAGACTACTAGCCCATTCTCTTCGATAAGTCAATTCATGAAGAAAAAGAAAAAAGTGTAGATTAAAAGAATCTCAAGAGGCATAACAACCAGGTGCAATGCAAGGTCTTGGATTGAGTTTTCTTTTGAACAAAATAAAAATTTTGAGACAACTGGTATAATTTGACTATGAAATAAATATGACAATATTAAGAAATTATGATTAATTTTTTGTTAATGGTATTTTGGCTGTGGAGGGAAACGTTTGTTTTTTTCTTTTTTGGGGGATGGGGGGTGATGGTCCAGGAATTGAGCCTGGGTCTCCCCCATGAAAGGTGGGCATTCTAACCACTAAACTACTCGTGCACCCCCAAACGTTTTGTTTTAAGATGCAAAGTGAAATAAAATAGATTTAAAATTTTTACAGTTACACTAGCAAGTAAATACAAATTTAAAAGGAGATAAAATTTTTTTAACCTTAAAATAGGTAAAAATTTCTTTTTATTATTTTTTAAAATTAAAAATGAAACCACTGGTCAGGGTAGGATGCTTCATTCAGGAGCCTTTAGCCTATTAGCCTTTCAGGAGCCAATATGGTACTATGTTGTGAAAATCTTTAAAATATTCATGCCAGTATTGGACTCCTCCTTTCTCTTCTAGGAATTTATACTGAGGAAATAATCAGAGAAATAATGGGACATATGTATATAAATATTTAATTTACAGTAGCAAAAAATTAGAAATTTTCTAAGTTTTCAGTATTAAATAACTGATGGGTCATCCATAATATGATGTATTCTGTAACTATTAAAATTATGTCAAATCACAATAAAATCAGTATACAATATTATATCTGTTATATAATTTTAATTTTTTGGAATATATAGGAAAAAGACCCGAAGGCAATACAGCAAAATACTAAAAGTTTACCTATAGAGAGTGAATTTGGTGTTTTTATATTGTTTGATAGATTTTTTCCTATCTTTTGCAAATTTTCTCCAATAAATGTATACAATTTTTATAATTAGAGGGGAACATTGTTGATATAAAGAAAATGCCCCCCAAAACAAAAGAAGCAGAAACCCAAAAAGAAAGATTGTTCTGGCGCAATGTGGAGTATGGCCTGGGAAAGGAATAGCTCTAAAAGCCTGCTATTTAAACTAGCATACGAGTTTAAACTATCTTAATAACAAACGTAATTCATGCTTTTAATAAAAAATATAATTAGAAGTAAATATAATAAAAAAAGAAAGAAAGGTTATCTCTTGGTTTCTTTTACAATCTTCCTCGTACTAGTTTAGGGTGTAGACACAACACTTTTTAAAAAATGAGATAACATTCTACATATTATTCTCCAACTTGTTTTAATGACTTAAAAATATTATATGGGCAGTCTGCCCTTCCTAAAATCTTATACTAGCTTGTACTCTGACCAATCAGATGCACACTTCCCACCCTCACCAAAACTGGACTTGTATCAGACTCCTTACTTTGTTACCAATTTCAAAAGTGGAAAGATGGTACCTCATTGTTTGCATACAATTTTTACATTATTATTGAAGTTGGCAATTTTTAAAATGTTTATTGACCAAATGCAAGTAATCTTTTGCAAATTACCTATTCCTCTGTCTCTTTGCCTAAACAACATATGATTTCTATTAATTTGGTGGAAGCCTAGATTTAAAATGACTTCTTCAAATATTACAAATTTTGTTAATCAAGGTAAAAACATTTCAGGCTTAACAAGGATTCTCCTTCCTAGACTCTTAATTTGAAGTGTTTGCCTGTTTGGATCTGAAAGACCAAAAATCTTTTTGATGTTCCCCCTCTTTTTGAAACAGAATCTCTTGTTTTACCTTACAGATAGTTATATTATCATAATCTCCCATGTAGGGAATCAGAGCACGAACTGCTATGCTTAGTTAGGGTCACAGAATGATTCAGCAACAGACAAGCATCTAAAATCCGTTGCTCCATCTCATTTTTCAATTATGTGCTCCACATTTTCCTCCTTGAATTCACTCCACACCACGGTCTCATTTACTAGAATAAAGAGCCAGTTAGTATTCATAGGTTTTATTCAAACACATAAATATAAAAGTTCATGAAAGAGTGAAATGATTGCACATCAGCTATAAATTATTTCTTGTTCCTGTTTACAAAGAATGCTTTAATTACTGCATACTTCTTGGCCACAGGAAAAATTACTTAGAAATAATTTTCCCTTCAACAAAAATTCAGTAAGAAATATGTTTTAGTACAATAGTGCTTGCACAGAGAGAGAAATCTCAATGTGACATTGCTGTTGTATAGTTTAAGGGAAAAAAGTATGCTATGCTGAAAGGAGAGGACTTTAAACTTTTATTACAGGAGAGGGTTTTAGGCAAGAGAAGTTCTCCAAATCCAAAATACCGTTTCTCTCACTGCTATAAATAAATCCATCATTTCTTAACCACCCCCATACCGCAGTGACCTTGTAGGATAGATAGAATGGAGAGAAAAGCCTATTTCTCAGAAATGAGATGTTAACTATGTGGTACAGCAATATTTCCTTGTCTCAGTTTTCTGGGGACTGGGAATTGTTATTAACTCTGATAAAAATAATAAAAACAATAACTCTTGGGGGTGCAAGAGTAGTTCAGTGGTAGAACTCTCACCTGCCATGCAGGAGACCCAGGTTCGATTCCCGGCCCACACACTTCCCAAAGAAACCAACCAACCAACAAATTCAACAAATGATGCCGCAATAACGGGATGCTCACATGAAAAAAAAAATGAAATGTGACCCCGCCATACAGCATACAAAAGAAAAAAAAACAATAACTCTTGCCATTTTTTTATGTGCTAATTACTTCATTCAATTTTGTGTTTCTTGTGACCTTGTGCCGTAAATATCATTATTACTATTTTACAGGACTAAATCCCAGAAAACTTGGCCAGGGTCACACAGTTAGTTAATATAAGAGACAGGGTTTGAAGCCAGGTCTACCGACTCACACACAGATTCTTTTTACTGCCATACTTTGCTGCCACTTAATATTTGGGGGTTCTTTACTGCTGAAGATAGATTGGCTTGTCCTCTCAGGGTACCTCATGTGTCTTAGAGATCCAGCCATGTTCAGGTCTGCCACTCAGTTTCAAATTTCAGTAAGCCAATGTTATGAGTTGGTTCATACAGGAACAAAGTAAAGCAGTGGGCCACAAGCATCCTTGAAGAGAGAAAATCTAGCTAGATACAAAGGGAAATCTGAGCATAGACAATATCTACAGGTCTGTGGAGGGATGTGGAGTCAAAGACCAGGGAAGCCACAGAGATTGGGAGATGCGGAACACATGCCAAGATGTCCAGCCCATGGCAGAGGTCATAGTGGTCTAATAGAAATAACATAATGGAGTGGTCAAGGTTCTCAGGTGGTCAGACATATGGTAACTAGGACTCCCTAGAACTGATGGGACAGAAATGCCCATTAGAGCTTTGGGTTTTATCATTTGGGAATAAAGTATCCTGTGCAAATCTGGAAGCTTGCTGTAAGATAAGGGCAGACTACAGGCTGGGGATGCAGGAGTAGAGGAGAGAGACAGCTCTCTGAGACCAACTGACTGACTAGCTAAATAACCGTATTAGAAGCTAAGTTGTAAGTTAGTTTGCCTGACACATCCAACTTAACATTTCACTTAAATTTTGGACTCACATCTCTGGAAGGATCAGTCCTACTAATTACATGACCCGTTCCCACTTAGCTGTAGCCAAGTCAATCAAGAATGGACATCTGACCAAAGAAGCCTATAACTGGCTGCCAGCAACCGGTAAGTTTCTTTCAAAATCTGATCTAAGAAACACCAGGAATAAGTTGGTCAGATGTCATGTGCATGGAGCTACAAGATCTCTTGTAGGCCAGAGTGTCCATAAAGTACCATATGCAGCCTAAGGTGCAGGGGAGCAGAAGCTTAGAGCCTAGCAAAGGAAGTCCACAGAAAACAGACAAGACTGTGTGCCCAGAGAGAGACAGATACCAAGACCGATGACTCATTCTATGATTTCCAAGTCAGGATAGGCTATATCCTACGATTAGGTCTCTGGAAGAATCCCCTTAGTCCTAATAAGACACTTTCTTTTGCATTTGTTAGAATGAATTTTTTTTCACCAATAAGTTCGGACCCAGACACTGATTTCTGAGTGAGAATACATTTGTATTCATGAACAATGGGACAGTCCTTTTCGAGGAGAATTCTTGTGTCTATTTCCTATTCTCAATATACATGATATATGAAATTAGTAATCAAAATGTCCCTTTGTGAGCAGAGTATCAGAGCCCAGGGTATTGGATCATCTCATAGGAAGTTTGGTTCAGGCTAAGGCAGCAGGATGGAGAATACTACCTCCTGGGGAAGCAGAGGTAAATGAAAAATTATTAAGTATCTATTGAAGGACTCTTGGGTGTTATATATGAGGGATCTCATTTAATTTTCACAACCTTTTTTTTTTTTAATTATAAAAAGAATCTGAGGCTCCCAAAAGTTAACTCACCTGCCCAAGGTCACAAAACTAGGAAGCAGCCCAGCTGGTGTTCAATGTCAGGCCACTTTTCTTCTCAAGCACTCTGTCTCCCAGTGACAAACACTTGCAGCCACTCACTGCAGCCTCTCTCTCCCTTGGGCAGTGATAGACGACTAGTACTAAATTCTTTTTAAAATCTGTATGAATTAGAGCTGTTACTTTTAACATTTCAGGCTCATAGAAAAGAGCACTTGAAGTCACAAAATTGGATATGTTACACAAATTCCCTTCCCTTGTATATTAAATCTCGTTTGATTCCATTTAGAGAGTGGCTTTCCTGACCTTGTCTTCAGATTCCAGCTTAGCTCAGTGTTTCAAATAGTGGGAATATATAAATTAACCAGGATATTACTTGTCATACTTTAACACCAGCAATAATAAGTACTGATTCTGGACCTATGTACTTTGGTGCAATCACAAATCTCCATAACCTTTACCTACACCCAAATGTCATTGAAACCTGCTAGTGCCAGAGAGGAGATGATAATTTGAAAACTTTTATTGGCTGTAATTTGTTCGAAGATGGTATACTGAATCACAAATCAAGCTAAAGGTGTGCTTTAATACTCTTTGTTAGTATACAAAATTGTTAGAAGGACGTGTAGGGGGTGAGTCAAGGCTGAAGCTTAATATTATTCAGTCAATTATGCATATTCTACTTTAAAACATTTTCCACATTTCAGGCTACCTATAACTTTTGGGGGCGTGAAGATCAGATGTAACAGTCCTTCTTAAAGCTGTATTGTAAAAGCTTGTACCAAATGACAAGGATACTATTTTACACAAGAATGCCCATGTCTAAAAAAATAAAATTAATGAATAATAAAATGATAGCAAATCTCATATATTTACAAATGAAAAAGCACACTTGTAAAGAATCCATGGGTTAAAGGAAAAATTACAATAGAAATTATGTCCCTTAAAAGTGCACAGCAATGAAAACACTACATACTAAAGCTTAAATGATGCAATCAAGCAGAGCTAGAAGAAATAACTATATCCTTATGACTGCCTACATTAGAAAACAAGAAAGTAGTAAATGAATGAACAAAGCATTCAATTCAAGAAGTTAGGGGAAAAAGTAATAAAATGAACCCTAAAATATAAAAGAAAAAAAGAAGATGAAGCCGAAATCAATGAAAATAGAAAACAATAGAATGATTGGCAAAACCAACATAGTTTATTTGAAAAGGCTGTTAAGTGGACAGCCCTCTAGCCATCCCTGATGAAATGGGAAATAAGAGCAAGAAAAAACACAGATGAATAATGTTAGTAATGAAAAGGGTGCTATAATAGACCTGGTAAAGATTCTAAAACTTATTGGAGAATAACATAAACTACTATCATGTTAATAATTCTGAAAACTTAGTCAAAATGGAAAGCTTTTCAGGAAAATATAAATTTCCAAAATTTCTTAGAGAAGGCACAGCAAAATTCAACACACCAATAACTAATAAAGCAATGGCATCAATAACATAAAAATCCCTCCCCGAAAAGCATCAGGCCTAGGATTTTTTAAAAAAATTTATTTTGAAATAATTTTAGACATACAGAAAAGTTACAAAATAATACAGAGAGTTCTTGTATTACCTACACCCAGCTTCCCTAATTTAACAATTTACATAACTAGTATGCTTATCAAAATCAGGAAATTAATATTGGTACAATAAATTAAAAGCTACAAATGTTATAGAATTTTACTAGTTTTTCCACTGATGTCCTTTTTCTTTCTGGGGATCCAATCCAGGGTCCTGCGTTGCATTAGTCTCCAATCTATGACAGTTCCTCGTTTTTTTCTCATTTTTTTTTGTGACCTCATTACTTTTGAAAGGAACTTATAAATTATTTTGTATAGTGACCCTCAATTTGGGTTTGTCTGGTGTTTTCTTATGAGTAAGTGATGATTGTGCATTTTTGGCAAGACTATTCCAGTGAAAGTTTGAGAAGAAACAGTATATGTGCATAGTCTGAAAGTATCTACTCCGAGATATTCATTAATTATGAAGGGAAAATTAGTAAGTTTACATTGTAGAAACCCAATATATACCACTTTTACCAGGTGATCACCAATAATAAGAAATATTTACAACATGTAGCCCACTCTTGCACTTGCCTTTTTTTTTATGGGATGAAAGTACTGTAACAAATACCTTGTTCTTTTCCCATTTTGTTTTCTGTAGGAATCTGTTCATTTTGTGCCAGAAACTGGGAGGTCTTGCTCAACAGACTCTCCGTTCTGCTAAACATCGGGGTTGGCTCTTTCCTCTGCCTTGGGAGGTCCCCAATTCTGCATGCCCTCCTTGCTGCTCCTTGCTCTCCTGTTTTGGATCTCCTAGAGTCATCTTTCTCTTCCACTGGGGCTAAATACTTGCTTTGGCTTGACATTGGGGCCAGAGGCTCAGAGGCCAGTGTTCCTGTTGTCCCAAGCTGCTCCCTCTGACCTCTCTACAGGCTCCCACACCTGAGAAGCTGCCATGTCCCAAGTGTGCCATGAGCACACTTGGGATGGGCCTGTGAGACCTGAGAAGCCATAGTGTGTGAGGCAAGGGAAAATTCAATGAGGCAGTCCTGACAATAGTTCTGTGGCTTTATTTTCATTTTGAGTTTCAGATTACCAGCAAGCTGCTCTGGAAGTCATGGCAACCAACATTCCTTGAGGTAGGAGGTATTCCTGGGCCACTGGAGCTTTGAACAAGCACAGATGCCCATTCTACTTCTGGGAATTTCCCAGCTCACTGTATCTAAGGATATCTCCTGATTGTAGCTGAAGAGCTCAGCCTTGACTATATGCCCGGATTGTTTGATCTTTGAAGAATTCATAAATTCATCTCCCACATCCTTTTCCTAAAGTGCAAACTAAAGCTTAGAGGAGCAGCCCCCATCTTTGGTGAGGCTGAAATAGGCAAATTTGACAGGTCAATGCCTGAGTTTGTTGGGTCAGAAGAGGCCAATCAATAGGGTTTAGGTGAACATGAGCTCTGTGGACCAATATTCAGTAGGACTGGAATTGAATCAGATGGAGTTAGGGTTAAACTGGGGGATAGTGGAGTGGAGAGAAGGTTCGTGGTGACTGATGACAGATAAATGAGCCATTATGATTGGGGTAGGGTGAGTTTGGAGAGGGGCACCTGTCCTCAGAGAGGATAGGGTCAGGTAACAGGGTAGGGCCCAGGAACAGAAAACAAAATCTAGTTAGGGAAAAGGATTTAGGATCTGAGTGTGCTCCAAGGGGAGAAAAGAAAAGTAAATGAAGGAGTTGAAAGACCATCCATTAGGAATGTGGGATCCAGAGTCAAAAAGTGATGTGGTAGTAAAGAGGTGCCCAGTGGTGAGGGTAAAAGAAAGGAAAGTAAGAAGGTGGTCAGGTCCAGAGGCAAAAAAGGTTCTGGTGACAGGGAAATGGCCAGTGGTTAGTGGAAGAAAAGGAGGAAGTTGGGGAAGAGATGGTGTCTAGTGACAGAAAGGACCCTGATAGCAAAGATGCAAAATCTGGTGGTGGGTATAGAAAAAAAGGGTACAATGGGAAATAACAAGTGTTGGAGAGGATGTGGAGAAATAGGAGCACTCATTCATTGCTGTAGCAATGTAAAATGGTGCAACCACAGGGGAAGACAGATTGGTGGTTCCTCAGAAAGCTAAGGATAGCACTGTCATATGACCTGGCATCCTACTACTCGGTATATACCCCAAAGAATTGAAAGCAGGGACTCAAACAAATATTTGTACACTGATATTCATAAGGTATTATTCACAATTTCCAAAAGATGGAAGCAGCCAAAGTGTCCATCAACTGATGAATGGTGAATAAAATATGGTATATATATATATATATATATATATATATATACAATGCAATGTTATTCAGCCGTAAAAAGGAACGAAGTCTTGATACATGCGACAACATGGATGAATATTGAAGACATCATGCTGAGTGAAATAAGCCAGTCAGAAAAGGACAAATATTGTATGATCTCACTGTTTTTAAACAAGTAGAATAAACAAACTCATAGAGTCAGAATATGGGTTACCAGGGGACGGGGGATAGGGATAGGGAATGGGAAGTTTATACTTAAAATGTACAGGGTTCTGCACATCTAACTCAACCTGTCTGGATGGATCATTCAAACAATCCAAACACAGGGAGCCCAGAATAAGAATGAGGACCTTTAATCCTGTATAGCTAATGTAATGCCTGAATAATCCCAGAGTATATTAAATAGATAATGAAAAAGTATTGGCAAAGTCCCTTGAGGGATGGGAGAAAAATCATGGAACTGTTAAACTTTACCACCAGGGAAACCCCTGATAATGTGTCAAACATTAGGACACCCAAATCAATAGGCCAAACCCTTGATCTTGAGGCTTGCTCTTATGAAGCTTATGTATGTAGTGGAGAAGTTTAACCTATTTATAGGTACACCTAAGAGTTACTTCCAGAGGACCTCTTTTGTTGCTCAGATGTGGTCTTTCTCTCTCTAAGCCCAATTCTGCAGGTGACACCATCACCCTCCCCTCTATGTGGGACATGACATCCAGGGGTGAAAGTCTCCCTGGCACTGTGGGAGATGACTCCCAGGGATGAGCCTGGCCCCAGCCCTGGCACCATGGGATTGACAATGCCAACCTGACTGTTCTAGTTTGCTAGCTGCCGGAATGCAATATACCAGAAACAGAATGGTTTTTGAAAAAGAGAATTTAATAAGTTGCTAGTTTACAATTCTAAGGCTGATAAAATGTCCCAGTTTAAACTGGTCTATAGAAATGTCCAATCAAAGGCATTCAGGGAAAGATACCTTGGTTCAAGAAGGCCGATGGAGTTCAGGTTTCTCTCTCAAGTGAGAAGGCACATGGTGAACACAGTCAGGGCTTCTCTTCTCAGTTGGAAGGGCACATGGCAAACACAGCATCATCTGCTAGCTTTCTCTCCTGGCTTCTGGTTTCTTGAAGCTCCCCGGGAGGTGTTTTCCTTCTTCATCTCCAAAGGATGCTGGCTCGTGGACTCTCTGCTTCTCTGTTCTCTGCTTCTCTGCAGCATTCTCTGCTCTCTCCGAATCGCTCATTCTCCAAAGTGTTTCCTCTTTTATAGGACTCCAGTAAACCAGTCAAGACCCACCCAAATGGGTGGAGACACATCTTCCCTAATCCAGTTTAACAACCACACTTGATTGGGTTACATCTCCAGGTAGATGATCTAATTACATACAGTACTGAATAGGGATTATTCTGCTTCTATGAAATGGGATTTTGTTTAAAACATGGCTTTTCTAGGGTACACACATCCTTTCAAACCAGCACACTGAACAAAGGCGATAAAGAAGTGTGACAAATAAGATATCAGTGGCTGGGATTTGAGAGGCTACTCTGGTGGGCATTTAGACATTGCTACCTACCATAACTTGCCAAATCCCAACCAAAACCATTCCTGCCAATCCTGAAGAATATCTAGGGCATGATATAAGATTCTACAAAGGTTCCATGCACTAGGGTAACTTTCCAGAAACCAACAACCTCCAAATGGTTCTCCAGACTGGAAAACTCCTGAAATGCAGAGTCCAGCTTCTCCAGATCAACTAGTTCCATCCCCCTATCCCATATTGTTCTAGTTTGCTAGCTGCCGGAATGCAACACACCAGAGACGGATTGGCTTTTAATAAAAGGGGATTTATTTTGTTGGTTCTTCAGAGGAAAGGCAGCTAACTTTCCACTGAGGTTCTTTCTTACGTGGAAGGCACAGGATGGTCTCTGCTGGTCTTCTCTCCAGGCCCCTGGGTTCCAACAACTTTCCCCGGGGTGATTTCTTTCTCCATCTCCAAGGGCCGGGGCTGAGCTGCAAGTGCTGAGATGAGGAATGCCAAGCTGCTAGACTGTGCTACATTGTGTTCTCTCATTTAAGCACAAGCCAATTAAGTTAAACGTCACTCATTGCAGCAGACACGCCTCCTAGCCGACTGCGGATGTAATTAGCAACAGATGAGATTCACCTACCATTGGCTCATGTCCACAGCAACAGAACTAGGTGCTTTCACCTGGCCAAGTTGACAACTGAATCTAACTACCACACATATTATTGACAGCCCCTTCCAACATGAAAAGGTTAGAATGGGCATAGCCCAAATACCCCTAAAAAGTGGGAGAAAGATCTAAGGTGATGGTGGAATTATACAAGAGAAGGTAGTCTTTAACAAGTGAATATGATTGCTGAATCATTATATTGATATTTCTTTTAGACTCCAGTGTCTTAGAGCAGCTAGAAGTAAAAACCTAAAATTGTGGAATTGTAATCCATACTAAACTCTGAAATCTGTTTTACAACTAATTGTTGTGATGTGCTTTGAAATTTATTCCTTTTTTGTATTACTTTTTTTTCCACGAAAAAAAGAACATGTTTTGTGCAGTGATAAATGCACAGTTACGTGATGATATTTTGAACCATTGATTTAACATTTTGGATGATTGCATGGTATGTGAATATATAATATATATCAATAAAAAAGATAAATAATTTTAAAAATATTTTTATTGATAAAACTTATACAAATATTCTTAACATGCAAACATTTCAGACATGGTGTACAGTCAATGGTTCACAACATCATCACATAGTTGTGTGTTCATCACCATGATCATTTCTTTTGAACATGTGCATCACTCCCGAAAAAGAAGGAAGAAAGAAAAAACTCATACATACCATATCCCTTACCCCTCCCTCTCATTGACAATTAGTATTTCCATCTACCCAATTTACTTTAACCTTTGTCCCACCTATTATTTTTTATTTTTATCCATATTTTTTCATCATCTGTCCATACCCTAGATAAAAGGAGCATCAGACACAATGTTTTCACAATCATATTCACATTGTAAAAGCTGTATCATTATACAATCATCTTCAAGAAACAAGGCAACTGGAACACAGCTCTACAGTTTCAGGTACTTCCCTCTAGCTACTCCAATACACCCTAAACTAAAAAGGGATATCTATATAATGCAGAAGAATAACCTCCACGATAACCGCTCAACTCTGAAACCGCTCAGCCACTGACACTTTATTTTTTCTCATTTCTCTTTCCCCTTTTGTTCAATAAAGTTTTCTCAATCCCTTGATGCTGGGTCCCAGCTCATCCTGGGATTTCTGTGCCATATGGCCAGGGAGATGTACACCCCTGAGGAAGTCATATCCCACGTAGTGGGAGAGGGTAGCAAGTTCACTTGCATTGTCAACCTAGAGAGAGAAGCCACATCTGAGCAACAAAAAACATTCTCTGGGGGTGACTCTTAGGCCTCATTTTAAGTAAGCTTAACCTATCCTTTGTAGAAATAAGTTTCATAGGGGCAAACCCCAAGATCGAAGCCTTGGCCTATTCATTTGGTTGTCCCACTGCTTGTGAGAACATCAGAAATTCTTCATATGGAGAATTTGAATATTTCCTTCTTTCTCCCCAGTCCCCCAGGGGGACCTTGCAAATACTTCCTTATCCACTGCCCAAATTACTCTGGGATATATCAGGTCATCACACTAACCTGGACAAACCAACAAGATCCCATGCCCTATTCAAGATTCCCTGTACTTATTGTGTTCAACTAAACTGACCATACAAGTATGGAAATGCACTACTCAGAATATAAATTTTGCACTAAGTAAACATCTCTCTCTTTGGTCTCACACAGAAGTTGAAGCTTAAAAATATGGACAAAGACGCGCGGATCTTAGTTTCTTCTCCAGGACACCTACTAGGGGAGTAGAAATGATACAGAAAGCGCCCAAAGCCACAACAGAGATAAAAAATACAGCGTACCCCATCCTGGAACGGCTGGCTGGCTGAGAGAAGCAGCTCGGGTGAGATCGCCGAGGCGCGCGGGCCTTACCGGGCGGGGTGGCAAGCGGCCGGAGTTACTCCCTTCCCCCTTCCCGGGCCGGCTGGGAGAATTGGAGAGGTGGTCCCCTGAAACCAAGGCGACTGGTGCCCACACCATGCGCAGCCCCCCGGACCAACTGAGAGAATTGGATCGGAAACCCCCAGGCCGCAGAGAACGGTGACCCCGTGACTCCCGGGGAACGTGCACTCTCTCGGGCGGGCCGCTGCCGCTGGTGCCCTCCCGCCACGCTTGTTGCCCAGGGCCGACTAGGAAATTCGGACGGGCTCTTTCCCTGGCTGCGGCGACCAGGAACCCTCCCTGCGTTCGGACCCCGGGCCGGCTCAAGCCGCTTCGGCTAGCGAACCCCCAGGACGGCGAGAGTTTTCCAAAGTTTAAGGTCCCACAGCACCTTTTACTGGTGGGACCCGCAGAAAAACGTGTGCCACGAGCGCCACCTACTGGGCAGGATAAGAAAAACAGAACCCAGAGATTTCACAGAAAAATATTACAACCTTGCTGGGTCCAACACCAAGAGAAATCTGAATAAATGCCCAGACGCCAGCAGCAGAAGATAACTGTCCACGCTCAAAAGATTGAGAATATGGCTCAGTCAAAGGAACAAACCAATAGCTCAAATGAGACACAAGAGCTGAGACAACTAATGCTGAATATACGAACAGAAATGGAAAACCTCTTCAAAAATGAAATCGATAAATTGAGGGAGGACATGAAGAGGACATGGGCTGAACATAAAGAAGAAATAGAAAAACTGAAAAAACAAATCGCAGAACTTATGGAAGTGAAGGATAAAGTAGCAAACATAGAAAAAATAATGGATAGCTACAATGATAGATTTAAAGAGACAGAAGATAGAATTAGTGATTTGGAGGATGGAACATCTGAATTCCAAAAAGAAACAGAAACTATAGGGAAAAGAATGGAAAAATTTGAACAGGGTATCAGGGAACTCAAGGACAATATGAACCGCACAAATATACGTGTTGTGGGTGTCCCAGAAGGAGAAGAGAAGGGAAAAGGAGGAGAAAAACTAATGGAAGAAATTATCACTGAAAATTTCCCAACTCTTATGAAAGACCTAAAATTACAGATCCAAGAAGTGCAGCGCACCCCAAAGAGATTAGACCCAAATAGGCGTTCTCCAAGACACTTACTAGTTAGAATGTCAGAGGTCAAAGAGAAAGAGAAGATCTTGAAAGCAGCAAGAGAAAAACAATCCATTACATACAAGGGAAACCCAATAAGACTTTGTGTAGATTTCTCAGCAGAAACCATGGAAGCTAGAAGACAGTGGGATGATATATTTAAAATACTAAAAGAGAAAAACTGCCAACCAAGACTCCTATATCCAGCAAAATTATCCTTCAAAAATGAGGGAGAAATTAAAACATTCTCAGACAAAAAGTCACTGAAAGAGTTTGTGACCAAGAGACCAGCTCTGCAAGAAATACTAAAGGGAGCACTAGAGTCAGATACAAAAAGACAGAAGAGAGAGATATGGAAAAGAGTGTAGAAAGAAGGAAAATCAGATATGATATATATAATACAAAAGGCAAAATGTTAGAGTTAAATATTATCCAAACAGTAATAACACTAAATGTCAATGGACTGAATTCCCCAATCAAAAGACATAGATTGGCAGAATGGATTAAAAAACAGGATCCTTCTATATGTTGTCTACAGGAAACACATCTTAGACCCAAAGATAAACATAGGTTGAAAGTGAAAGGTTGGGAAAAGATATTTCATGCAAATAACAACCAGAAAAGAGCAGGAGTGGCTATACTAATATCCAACAAATTAGACTTCAAATGTAAAACAGTTAAAAGAGACAAAGAAGGACACTATATACTAATAAAAGGAACAATTAAACAAGAAGACATAACAATCATAAATATTTACGCACCGAATCAGAATTCCCCAAAATACGTGAGGAATATACTGCAAACACTGAAAAGGGAAATAGACTCATATACCATAATAGTTGGAGACTTCAACTCACCACTCTCATCAAGGGACAGAACATCTAGACAGAGGATCAACAAAGAAATAGAGAATCTGAATATTACTATAAATGAACTAGACTTAATAGACATTTATAGGACATTACATCCCACAACAGCAGGATACACCTTTTTCTCAAGTGCTCATGGATCATTCTCAAAGATAGACCATATGCTGGGTCACAAAGCAAGTCTTAACAAATTTAAAAAGATTGAAATCTTACACAACACTTTCTCGGACCATAAAGGAATGATGTTGGAAATCAATAATAGGCAGAGTGCCAGAAAATTCACAATACGTGGAGGCTCAACAACACACTCCTAAACAACGACTGGGTCAAAGAAGAAATTGCAAGAGAAATTAGCAAATACCTCGAGGCGAATGAAAATGAAAACACAACATATCAAAACTTATGGGACGCAGCAAAGGCAGTGCTAAGAGGGAAATTTATTGCTCTAAATGCCTATATCAGAAAAGAAGAAAAGGCAAAAATTCAGGAATTAACTATTCACTTGGAAGAACTGGAGAAAGAACAGCAAGCTAACCCCAAAGCAAGCAAAAGGAAAGAAATAACAAAGATTAGAGCACAAATAAATGAAATTGAAAACATGAAAACAATAGAGAAAATCAATAAGGCCAGAAGTTGGTTCTATGAGAAAATCAATAAGATTGATGGGCCCTTAGCAAGATTGACAAAAAGAAGAAGAGAGAGGATGCAAATAAATAAGATCAGAAATGGAAGAGGAGACATAACTACTGACCTCACAGAAATAAAGGAGGTAATAACAGGATACTATGAACAACTTTACGCTAATAAATACAACAATTTAGAGGAAATGGACGGGTTCCTGGAAAGACATGAACAACCAACTTTGACTCAAGAAGACATAGATGACCTCAACAAACCAATCACAAGTAAAGAAATTGAATTAGTCATTCAAAAGCTTCCTAAAAAGAAAAGTCCAGGACCAGATGGCTTCACATGTGAATTCTACCAAACGTTCCAGAAAGAATTAGTACCAATTCTCTTCAAACTCTTCAAAAAAATCGAAGTGGAGGGAAAACTACCTAATTCATTCTATGAAGCCAACATCACCCTCATACCAAAACCAGGCAAAGATATTACAAAAAAAGAAAACTACAGACCAATCTCTCTAATGAATATAGATGCAAAAATCCTCAATAAAATTCTAGCAAATCGTACCCAACAACACATTAAAAGAATTATACATCATGACCAAGTAGGATTCATCCCAGGTATGCAAGGATGGTTCAACATAAGAAAATCAATTAATGTAATACACCATATCAACAAATCAAAGCAGAAAAATCACATGATCATCTCAATGATGCAGAGAAGGCATTCGACAAGATTCAACATCCTTTCCTGTTGAAAACACTTCAAAAGATAGGAATACAAGGGAACTTCCTTAAAATGATAGAGGGAATATATGAAAAACCCACAGCTAATATCATCCTCAATGGGGAAAAATTGAAAACTTTCCCCCTAAGATCAGGAACAAGACAAGGATGTCCACTATCACCACTATTATTCAACATTGTGTTGGAGGTTCTAGCCAGAGCAATTAGACAAGAAAAAGAAATACAAGGCATCAAAATTGGAAAGGAAGAAGTAAAACTATCACTGTTTGCAGACGATATGATACTATACGTCGAAAACCCGGAAAAATCCACAACAAAACTACTACAGCTAATAAATGAGTACAGCAAAGTAGCAGGTTACAAGATCAACATTCAAAAATCTGTAGCATTTCTATACACTAGTAATGAACAAGCTGAGGGGGAAATCAAGAAACGAATTCCATTTACAATTGCAACTAAAAGAATAAAATACCTAGGAATAAATTTAACTAAAGAGACAAAAAGCCTATATAAAGAAAACTACAAAAAACTGCTAAAAGAAATCACAGAAGACCTAAATAGATGGAAGGGCATACCGTGTTCATGGATTGGAAGACTAAATATAGTTAAGATGTCAATCCTACCTAAATTGATTTACAGATTCAATGCAATACCAATCAAAATCCCAACAACTTATTTTTCAGAAATAGAAAAACCAATAAGCAAATTTATCTGGAAGGGCAGGGTGCCCCGAATTGCTAAAAACATCTTGAGGAAAAAAAACGAAGCTGGAGGTCTCGCGCTGCCTGACTTTAAGGCATATTATGAAGCCACAGTGGTCAAAACAGCATGGTATTGGCATAAAGATAGATATATCGACCAATGGAATCGAATAGAGTGCTCAGATATAGACCCTCTCATCTATGGACATTTGATCTTTGATAAGGCAGTCAAGCCAACTCACCTGGGACAGAACAGTCTCTTCAATAAATGGTGCCTAGAGAACTGGATATCCATATGCAAAAGAATGAAAGAAGACCCATCTCTCACACCCTATACAAAAGTTAACTCAAAATGGATCAAAGATCTAAACATGAGGTCTAAGACCATAAAACAGTTAGAGGAAAATGTTGGGAGATATCTTATGGATCTTACAACTGGAGGCGGTTTTATGGACCTTAAACCTAAAGCAAGAGCACTGAAGAAGGAAATAAATAAATGGGAACTCCTCAAAATTAAACACTTTTGTGCATCAAAGAACTTCATCAAGAAAGTAGAAAGACAGCCTTCACAATGGGAGACAATATTTGGAAATGATATATCAGATAAAGGTCTAGTATCCAGAATTTATAAAGAGATTGTTCATCTCAACAACAAAAAGACAGCCAACCCAATTACAAAATGGGAAAAAGACTTGAACAGACACCTCTCAGAAGAGGAAATACGGATGGCCAAGAGGCACATGAAGAGATGCTCAATGTCCCTGGCCATTAGAGAAATGCAAATCAAAACCACAATGAGATATCATCTCACACCCACCAGAATGGCCATTATCAACAAAACAGAAAATGACAAGTGCTGGAGAGGATGCGGAGAAAGAGGCACACTTATCCACTGTTGGTGGGAATGTCAAAGGGTGCAACCACTGTGGAAGGCAGTTTGGCGGTTCCTCAAAAAGCTGAATATAGAACTGCCATACGACCCAGCAATACCATTGCTAGGTATCTACTCAAAGGACTTAAGGGCAAAGACACAAACGGACATTTGCACACCAATGTTTATAGCAGCATTATTTACAATTGCAAAGAGATGGAAACAGCCAAAATCTCCATCAACAGAAGAGTGGCTAAACAAACTGTGGTATATACATACGATGGAATATTATGCAGCTTTAAGACAAGATAAACTTATGAACCATGTAATAACATGGATGGACCTAGAGAATATTATGCTGAGTGAATCCAGCCAAAAACTAAAGGACAAATACTGTATGGTCCCACTGATGTGAACGGACATTCAAGAATAAACTTGAAATATGTCATTGGTAACAGAGTTCAGCAGGAGTTAGAAACAGGGTAAGACAATGGGTAATTGGAGCTGAAGGGATACAGACTGTGCAACAGGACTAGATACAAAAACTCAAAAATGGACAGCACAATAATACCTAATTGTAAAGTAATCATGTTAAAACACTGAATGAAGCTGCATCTGAGCTATAGGTTTTGGTTTTGTTTTGTTTTGTTTTGTTTTGATTTTACTATTATTACTTTTATTTTTTTCTCTATATTAACATTCTATATCTTTTTCGGTTATGTTGCTAGTTCTTCTAAACCAATGCAAATGTACTAAGAAATGATGATCATGCATCTATGTGATGATGTTAAGAATTAATGATTGCATGTGTAGAATGGTATGATCTCTAAATGTTGGGTTAATTTCTTTTTTTCTGTTAATTAAAAAAAAAAGAGAAGGGATAATTGGAGATGAAGGGATACAGACTGTACAACGGGACTGGATATAAAAACTCAGAAATGGACAGCACAATACTACCCAATTGTAATGCAATTATGTTAAAACACTGAATGAAGCTGCATGTGAGGTATAGGTTTTTTGTTTTTGTTTTTTTTGTTTTTTTTTCTTTTTCTATTATTGTTTTAATTCTTATTCTGTTGTCTTTTTATTTCTTTTTCTAAATTGATGCAAATGTACTAAGCAATGATGAATATGCAACTATGTGATGTTATTAAGAATTACTGATTGTACATGTAAAAAAAAATAAATAAATATGGACAATATCATCCTTTACCCAGTCTTCTGATATACCTTAGTCCTAGCCAGATCAGCTTCATTCATATCTCTACTAAATGTCTGCTCACATTTTCACCTTTTTAAATGGTTCCTGTATGTGGTGCTGCTGGCTTTGATAGCTTCAGAGCTCTAACCCTGAGTCTCAGGTGTTGCTTAAACACCTAAAGTTTCTGGGAAAGACCATGTTGTATAGAAACAACTCAGTATCTCAGAATTTAGAATTAATAGTTACACTTCCTGAATATATGTGACTGCTGTAAGAGCTTACAATCCAGGACCCTTTACAACCTGATAACCCGTGCTCTAAACTTTAGTTCACTTAATTTTTATATTATAGTTAATACATATGATTGAGGCATGATAATAGTTGTCTTTTTGTTCCTGACGTTTCATTCAACATACAGCTCTGAAGTTTCATTCTTCTAGTTGCATGCCTCACTCAGTAATCTATTGTATGTATATCCCATAGTTCCCCCTTCCATTCCTCAGTTATTGTACCCTTAGGCCCCCTCCATTCATTGTGTATCACAAACACTGCCACCAGAAACATGAGTGTGCAAATGTCCATTCCATTATTTCTGTCCAACATTGCCAAGGAGATTTACACCCCTGGGAGTTATGTCCAAAGTAGGAGGGAGGGTAGTGAGTTCACCTGCCAAGTTGGCTTAGAGAGAGAGGCCACATTTGAGCAACAGAAAAGGTTCTCTGGGGGTGACTTATAGGCCTAATTTTAAGTAGGCTTAACCTATCCTTTGCAAGAATAAGTTTCACAGGGGTGAACCCCAAGCTCGAAGGCTCAGCCTATTGATTTAGCTGTCCACTCTGCTTGCTAGAATATCAGAAATTCTCCAAATGTGGAACCTGAATATTTCCTCCTTTATCCTCAGTCCCCCAAAGGGACCTTGCAAATACTTCCTTATTCACTGTCCATATTATTCTGGTGTATATCAGGGCGTCACACTAACCTGGACAAACCAACAAGATCTCATGCCTTATTCAAGATTCTATGTACTTATGGTGTTCAACTAAACTTACCATACATCTTCCTCAATTTTGAAGGATGACTTAGCTGGATAAAGAATTCTTGGCTGGAAGGCTTTCTCTTTCAGGATCTTAAATATATCATACCACTGCTTTCTCACCTCCATAGTGCCTGTTGAGTTGTCTGAACTTAGTCTTTTGTAGTTTCCCTTGTATGTAATCACTTTTCTCTTGCTGCTTTCAGGACTTTCTGCTTCTCCTCAACATTTGACAGCCTTATTAATATGTGTCTTGGAGTAGACCTATTTGAATTTATTCTATTTGGTGTTCATTGTACTTTTTTGATTTGCACATTTATGTCTTTTATAATGTTGGCAAATTTTCCTCCATTATCTCTTCAGCTAACCTTCTAGCCCTTTACTCTTCTCTTCTCATTATGGGACACAATGATTCTTATATTTGTACTTTTCATCTTGTCAATTATTATCTGAAACCCAATTTTTTGTGTTCTATCTTTCTTACCATTGGTTCTTTTGTGCACTTCAGTTCAATTGTCCTGTCTTCTAGCTCACTTATTCTTTCTTCTGTCTATTTGAATCTGCTGTTGTGTGTCTCTAGTATATGTTCCATTTGGTCTACTGTATCTTTCATCTCTGTGAGATGCTATTTTTCTTTTTATTCTTTCAAATTCTTCTTTATGTCTTCCAGTGTCTTTTTTTATATCTTTTATGTCCTTATGAGCATCCTTGATGAGTTGTTCCAAATTCCATGTCCCCTTTGGTGTTTTAATTTGGTCATTTGACTGGGCCGTATCTGCCTGAATCTTCATCTGTGTTTTAGTTTGCTAATGCTACCTGAAGGTAATATACCAGAAATGGGTTGGCTTTTCTAAAAGGGATTTATTAAGTTACATTCTTCAGTTCTAAGACCATAAAAATGTCCAAATTAAGGCATCCAAAGAATGATACCTTGACTCAAGAAAGACCAATGGCATCTGAAACACCTCTGTTAGCTGGGAAGTCATGTGGCTGGCATGTTGGTCCTTTCGCTTCTGGTTTCAAACAGCTTTGTGGGGGTGTTTTTTCCTTCATCTCCAAATGTCTCTGACTGTGTGGACTCTGAGCTTTATCCAAGATGGTTCCCTTTTAAAGAACTCCAGTAAGTGAATGGGCAGAGACACATCTCCATGAAAACCACCTAAGCAAACATTTCCACCCACAACTGGATGGGTCATAACACTGTGGAAATAACTAATCAAAATGACCTCATCCACGATTGTGTTGGTTGAATCTCCATGGAAACAACTTAATCAAAATGTCCCACCCTAAACAATAGGTCTGCCTTCACAAGATTGGATTAAGAAAAAGAACCTGGCTTTTCTGGAGTACATAACAGTTTCAAACCAGCAGAACATGCTTTGTGATTTTCTGTTGCATTCGGGACATTTGATTATCTTGATAAGGTTATTTTGCAAGTTGGTTTCCTTCACTCATATAAGGTTTTTGTTTTGGCTTAGGTCTGTGTTGAAAGTCCCATTTTACATTTGATTTGTCAGTTATTCCCTGCCAAACCAAGGGGCAAATCATGGAGAGTTTGCAGTTCTACTTGAGGTTACCCAACAAATGGCACTCTTCAGCTACCTCTTCCCCTCAGGCCTGTCTTTCCCTGACTGTAGTGGCCATCTGAGCAAGATGGAGACCTGATGTGATTCCAGTCAGGGCCATTGATCTCAGTGTGCAAATGAGAGCCGCCAGCCCCAGGGCTTGGGGATGGGCAGTTAGCTCATCAGAGACCTCAGCAGAGACTGAACTGATGGGTCTGGTGGCCCCAGGCTCCTACTTGGGATGACCTTGGGCTGTGGGGCTGAGTATTTCAGCTGCCACTGCCCACAGCCAGTCCAGAAATGCCTGGTGACTGCTCCAAGCTTGCATCAGGTAGCTGGTCCTGGTACACCACAGGGTGGCTGGTCCCAGAACAGGGCAAGGCAGACTTTCATGGCACCTGGTAAAGTAGCTGTTACCAGTGGCTGGCAGGACAGCTGGTCATGGTGGGTGACTAGGCATGCTTCTGAGTTTCCCATGGGAACTTCTGGCTGTGGAGCTGCATAGGAAGATCTCCCAAGCTAGCTGCAGGGGTAGGCTGGAGTGGAGGGATGTCCACTCCTTTGGACCATACTTCCCTGCACACTGTCATTTGTCTCTGGTTGAATCATGCCCAAGCTCACTCACCCTGTTCTCTCCATCTCAACTTCTCCAATTTTAAGTTCAAGACTTCCCTATATAATGTAGAAGATCTTCTCTGGGCACTCGCACCCTGGAGCTGCTGTCCCAGTCATTTTTCTGTCCCTCTTCTCATTGTTCCATGGAACAGGGGTGAACTCAATCTATCCTATTCCACCGTCTTCCTGGAAGTTCAATTTATGTAAGTTTTTAAATTTGCAAAACAATGCTGTTACTTTGGATGCATACATAAGTAGTAAAACCATGAAGACTTACACGGGAATGATAATCATGAAATTCAGGATAATGGTGATCTTGGAGGTAGACAAAGGGAGGGGAATAGCGTAAGGGAAGGGCTTTCAATTGTATTTGTAAGGTCTTATTTCTTTACTTGAGGGGTGGATAAAGTGATTTCTTTATATTATTTAATGTCTATTCATATATCTGAAATAAAATAATTTTAAAAGAAAAAAATTGGGAAAAATGTAGTTTGTTTTATTATTCTCTCTACTTCTCTGGACTTAAAAGTTTTATTTCAAATTAATAAAAACACCACATTTGAAATAAACTGTACATTCATAATTTCCCATATTTTGTCACCTGTATTTTACTACACAAATGAATTGAAGAGAAAAGGAATGAAGGAGTGATATTATTTCAAAAGTAGACCTCCTCTGCTGAGAACTAGAGCTTGAAATAAATTATTCTGGTAAACCCTGGAATCCTAATTGGATTTAATTATTTATGAGCTAACTGTCATAAGGGTCCATGCTCCTTAAAAGAACTTATCACATTTCAAAGGGCATTGAAAACCATATAAATGCAATAAAGCTGCATAGTCTATTTATCGGCATGTTACCTTAAAGTTCTGTGGAGGAAGTAGCCAATTTAACATCCTAGAAACTAGTCCAGACTTTTGTATCAAAAGTCTGACTTTGTACAATATCATTTAAAATCCATGGAGAAAAAACAAAGATCACACACACACACACACGCAACCAAACCACAGACATATTTCATAAGGATACATGAATATTTAAGGATATATATCAGATGCTTTGATGGATGACTACCTGTGGAAATGGATATGAATGGGTGAAAATAAAATGAAACAAAACAAGAGAGGGGCCTATATGAAATGATAATGATAAATTTGTTATGAACAGAAGTGTATGATTAACTGAACTCTCAGCACTTGAAGTTAAAAAAAAAACTTTTAAGACATAACAATCACAAATATTTATGCACTGAACCGGAATGCCCCTAAATACAAGAGGAATACACTGCAAACACTGAAAAGGGAAATAGACACATATACCATAATAGTTGGAGACTTCAATTCACCACTCTCATCAATGGACAGAACATCTAGACAGAGGATCAATAAAGAAATAGAGAATCTGAATATTACTATAAAGGAGCTAGACTTAACAGACATTTATAGGACATTACATCCCACAACAGCAGGATACACCTTTTTCTCAAGTGCTCATGGATCATTCTCAAAGATAGACCATATGCTGGGTCACAAAGCACGTCTTAACAAATTTAAAAAGATTGAAACCATACACAACACTTTCTCGGATCATAAAGGAATGAAGTTGGAAATCAATAATAGGCAGAGTGCCAGAAAATTCACAAATACGTGGAGGCTCAACAACACACTCTTAAACAACGAGTGGGTCAAAGAAGAAATTGCAAGAGAAATTAGTAAATACCTCGAGGTGAATGAAAACGAAAACACAACATATCAAAACCTATGGGACGCAGCAAAGGCAGTGCTAAGAGGGAAATTTATTGCCCTAAATGCCTATATCAGAAAAGAAGAAAAGGCAAAAATTCAGGAATTAACTGTCCACTTGGAAGAACTGGAGAAAGAACAGCAAACTAATCCCAAAGCAAGCAAAAGGAAAGAAATAACAAAGATTAGAGCAGAAATAAATGAAATTGAAAACAGGAAAACAATAGAGAAAATCAATAAGACCAGAAGTTGGTTCTATGAGAAAATCAATAAGATTGATGGGCCCTTAGCAAGATTGACAAAAAGAAGAAGAGAGAGGATGCAAATAAATAAGATCAGAAATGGAAGAGGAGACATAACTACTGACCTCACAGAAATAAAGGAGGTAATAACAGGATACTATGAACAACTTTATGCTAATAAATACAACAATTTAGATGAAATGGATGGGTTCCTGGAAAGACATGAACAACCAACTTTGACTCAAGAAGAAATAGATAACCTCAACAAACCAATCACAAGTAAAGAAATTGAATCAGTCATTCAAAAGCTTCCTAAAAAGAAAAGTCCAGGATCAGACGGCTTCACATGTGAATTCTACCAAACATTCCAGAAAGAATTAGTACCAACTCTCCTCAAACTCTTCAAAAAAATCGAAGTGGAGGGAAAACTACCTAATTCATTCTATGAAGCCAACATCACCCTCATACCAAAACCAGGCAAAGATATTACAAAAAAAGAAAACTACAGACCAATCTCTCTAATGAATATAGATGCAAAAATCCTCAACAAAATTCTAGCAAATCGAATCCAACAACACATTAAAAGAATTATACATCATGACCAAGTAGGATTCATCCCAGCTATGCAAGGATGGTTCAACATAAGAAAATCAATTAATGTAATACACCATATCAACAAATCAAAGTAGAAAAATCACATGATCATCTCAGTTGATGCAGAGAAGGCATTTGACAAGATTCAACATCCTTTCCTGTTGAAAACACTTCAAAAGATAGGAATACAAGGGAACTTCCTTAAAATGATAGAGGGAATATATGAAAAACCCACAGCTAATATCATCCTCAATGGGGAAAAATTGAAAACGTTCCCCCTAAGATCAGGAACAAGACAAGGATGTCCATTATCACCACTATTATTCAACATTGTGTTGGAGGTTCTAGCCAGAGCAATTAGACAAGAAAAAGAAATACAAGGCATCAAAATTGGAAAGGAAGAAGTAAAACTATCACTGTTTGCAGACGATATGATACTATACGTCGAAAACCTGGAAAAATCCACAACAAAACTACTAGAGCTAATAAATGAGTACAGCAAAGTAGCAGGTTACAAGATCAACATTCAAAAATCTGTAGCATTTCTATACACTAGTAATGAACAAGCTGAGGGGGAAATCAAGAAACGAATCCCATTTACAATTGCAACTAAAAGAATAAAATACCTAGGAATAAATTTAACTAAAGAGACAAAAAAACCTATACAAAGAAAATTACAAAAAACTGTTAAAAGAAATCACAGAAGACCTAAATAGATGGAAGGGCATACCGTGTTCATGGATTGGAAGACTAAATATAGTTAAGATGTCAATCCTACCTAAATTGATTTACAGATTCAATACAATACCAATCAAAATCCCAACAACTTATTTTTCAGAAATAGAAAAACCAGTAAGCAAATTTATCTGGAAGGGCAGGGTGCCCCGAATTGCTAAAAACATCTTGAGGAAAAAAAACGAAGCTGGAGGTCTCGCGCTGCCTGACTTTAAGGCATATTATGAAGCCACAGTGGTCAAAACAGCATGGTATTGGCATAAAGATAGATATATCGACCAATGGAATCGAATAGAGTGCTCAGATATAGACCCTCTCATCTATGGACATTTGATCTTTGATAAGGCAGTCAAGCCAACTCACCTGGGACAGAACAGTCTCTTCAATAAATGGTGCCTAGAGAACTGGATATCCATATGCAAAAGAATGAAAGAAGACCCATCTCTCACACCCTATACAAAAGTTAACTCAAAATGGATCAAAGATCTAAACATTAGGTCTAAGACCATAAAACAGTTAGAGGAAAATGTAGGGAGATATCTTATGAAACTTACAATGGAGGTGGTTTTATGGACCTTAAACCTAAAGCAAGAGCACTGAAGAAGGAAATAAATAAATGGGAGCTCCTCAAAATTAAACACTTTTGTGCATCAAAGAACTTCATCAACAAAGTAGAAAGACAGCCTACACAATGGGAGACAATATTTGGAAATGACACATCAGATAAAGGTCTAGTATCCAGAACTTATAAAGAGATTGTCCAACTCAACAACAAAAAGACAGCCAACCCAATTACAAAATGGGAAAAAGACTTGAACAGACACCTCTCAGAAGAGGAAATACAAATGGCCAAAAGGCACATGAAGAGATGCTCAATGTCCCTGGCCATTAGAAAAATGCAAATCAAAACCACAATGAGATATCATCTCACACCCACCAGAATGGCCATTATCAACAAAACAGAAAATGACAAGTGCTGGAGAGGATGCGGAGAAAGAGGCACACTTATCCACTGTTGGTGGGAATGTCAAATGGTGCGACCAGTGTGGAAGGCAGTTTGGCGGTTCCTCAAAAAGCTGAATATAGAATTGCCATACGACCCAGCAATACCATTGCTAGGTATCTACTCAAAGGACTTAGGGCAAAGACACAAACAGACGTTTGCACACCAATGTTTATAGCAGCGTTATTTGCAATTGCAAAGAGATGGAAACAGCCAAAATGTTCAACAGACGAGTGGCTAAACAAACTGTGGTGTATACATATGATGGAATATTATGCAGCTTTAAGACAGAATAAACTTATGAAGCATGTAATAACATGGATGGACCTAGAGAACATTATGCTGAGTGAGTCTAGCCAAAAACTAAAGGACAAATTCTGTATGGTCCCACTGATATGAACCGACATTCGAGAATAAACTTGGAATATGTCATTGGTAACAGAGTCCAGCAGGAGTTAGAAACAGGGTAAGATAATGGGTAATTGGAGCTGAAGGGATACAGACTGTGCAACAGGACTAGATACAAAAACTCAAAAATGGACAGCACAATAATACCTAATTGTAAAGTAATCATGTTAAAACACTGAATGAAGCTGCATCTGAGCTATAGGTTTTTGGGTTTTTTTGTTTATTTTTTTGTTTTTTGTTTGTTTGTTTTTGTCTGTCTGGTTGTTTGTGTTTTTTTTTTACTATTATTATTACTTTTATTTTTTTCTCTATATTAACATTCTATATCTTTTTCTGTTGTGTTGCTAGTTCTTCTAAACCGATGCAAATGTACTAAGAAACGATGATCATGCATCTATGTGATGATGTTAAGAATTACTGATTGCATATGTAGAGTGGAATGATTTCTAAATGTTGGGTTAATTTCTTTTTATCCGTTAATTAATAAAAAAAAATTTAGGCCTAAGAGTCACCCCCAGGAGAGCCTCTTTTGTTGCTCAGATGTGGCCTCTCTCTCCAGCCAACATGACGAGCAGTCTCACCACTCTACCCCTCTCTGCATGGAACATGACTCCCAGGGGTGTGGACCTTCCTGGCAACATGGGACAGAGATCCTGGAATGAGCTGAGACTCAGCATCAAGGGACTGAGAAAAACCCTAGAATGAGCTGAGAATTAACATCAAGGGATTGAGAGAAACTTCTCGACCAAAGGGGGAAGAGTGAAATGAGACTGTCAATGGCTGAGAGATTCCAAACAGAGTAAAGAGGTTATCCTGGAGGTTATTCTTATGCATTAAGTAGATATCACCTTGTTGTTCAAGATGTAGCAGAGAGACTGGAGGAAACTACCTGAGAATGTAGAGCTGTGTTCCAGTAGCCATGTTTCTTGATGATGATTGAACAATGATATAGCTTTCACAATGAGACTCTGTGAATGTGAAAACCTTGTGTCTGATGCTCCTTTTAGCTACTATATCAACAGAAGAGTAGAACATATGGAATAAAAATAAATAATAGGGGGAACAAATGTTAAAATAAATTTAGTTTGAAATGCTAGTGGTAAATGAAAGCGAGGGGTAAAGGGTATGGTATGTATAATCTTTTTTTCTCTATTATTGTTTTATTTCTTTTTCTGTTGTCTTTTTATTTCTTTTTCTAAATCGATGCAAATGTTCTAAGAAATGATGAATATGCAACTATGTGATGATATTAAGAATTACTGATTGTATATGTAGAATGGAATAATATCTTAATGTTTTGTTTGTTAATTTTCTTAATTAATAAAAAAATTATTAAAAATTTAAGATGTTTAAGATAATACAAAGTGTTCCCATAAACTCTGCACCCAGCTTTCCTATTAGCATTCTTACATTAGTATGGTTCATTTGTTACAATTAATGAACCAATATTGATCAACATTCTATTATTTTCATTATTCATTCTGAAGTCATTCAGGGGTTTTAAAAAAAAGTAGAATTGACTACAGATTTTTAGGAGTAGAAGTCTAGAAACTACTGAGTTGCCCCATCACCAAGAAAGACATTTTTCTTTAATCAGCTTAAAACTTACATACAGTAAATTGGCTTAGTTTATATATATAGTTCAGTGAATTTTTGTAAAGGTATATAGTCATGTAACCACCACCATAACCAAGATAAAGAACATTTTCATCATCCCAACAAATTCCCTAGTGTTCCTTTCTGTTTAGACCCTTCCCTGATCTGTTTTCTGTCACTGTAGTGTTTCCTTTTCTAAAATCATTCTAGTAGAATGTCATGTAAGTGGAATCATAGAGCATGTAGTTTGTCTGGTTTCTTTCACATAATGCTGTTGAGATACGTTGCTGCATGTTATAGGTATTGTTCTTTCCTTTTTATTGCAGAGTAGTATTCCATGGAGTATATGTACTACATTTTGCATTCATTTATTTTCATTTCTCTTGGATAAATAATTAGGAATTGTGTGTCTGATTGTATGATAAGTATATATTTAACCTTATAAGAAACTAGCAAACTCTTTACTGAAGTAGCTGTACCACTTTGTATTCCCACCAACATGTATTAAGATCCCTGTTGTTCCACATCCTCACCAACAATTGGTATTATCAATCTTTTTTATTTTAACCATTCTAATAAGTGTGTGATAGTATTTCATTGTGGTGCTAATTTGCATTTCCCTAATGAGAATCTTTTTGCATGCTTATTTGCTATTCTTATTTCTTTTGGTGAAGTCTCTTCAAATTTTTCACTCACGTTTTATTATGTTGTTTGTAGTCTTATCGTGTTATGATTCATTTATATAAAAGTTCATTTTTAAAATCTCTTGACCAAAACAGCATGTTTTGGAGTTTATTTTCAATGTAAAAGTGAACAGAATGAAAGGTTCTTAAGTACTAGCTTAGTACTTTAATAGAAAATAAATGCTTTTATTTGCATCTGTAAGTAACTAAAGAATAGCTCTAGTAGAAATATAAAGTTTTTTTGTCACTCTTTTTGCCTAAGATTAATGAACCCACTTCAAGCTTGTTCTAATGAATGCTGAGCTTTTTATTGTTTGTTTATTTTCCTCCTTAAAAAAAAAAATCTTTGAAGCAATAGCTGGTTAGGATCCAGCTACTGTGAGAACAATGTTTCAGGTGTTTATTTTAGTTACATTTGTTCTAAACAATGTGTCTCATTTTCCTAATACACTCTGTGGAGAATGACCAACTGCCAAATAAACTTTTAGAGACATTGAAGACCTATTAAAAAGTCAAGGGAAATAAATATTGGCTCAGGGACACATGAGATTCAAATAGCACTTTAATTGTAAAGGGAGGACATGTGGCTTATTGTACATCATGACTGGTTAAGACTTGATAGTTTTTTCGTGTATGGTTATATTTTGCCAAATAAAACATTTAATTAAAATTAAAAAAAAAACTTTTGAACT
The DNA here is from genome assembly GCF_023851605.1 of Tamandua tetradactyla. Taxonomy (NCBI): domain Eukaryota; kingdom Metazoa; phylum Chordata; class Mammalia; order Pilosa; family Myrmecophagidae; genus Tamandua; species Tamandua tetradactyla. The sequence goes on from NC_135336.1 coordinate 22,264,260, forward strand.
TAAGTCGCTTACAAATGAGTAAAAAAGTGACAGGTTGTCAAATGCTATGAACTTCTGGATTTTTAGCAGAAGAAACAGTAGAAAAATCTCTTACTTCATGAGTTTGTTTACTCTAATACACTTGTAATTTGGTTATAAAACAAATACTTTCCAAAAGGGAGAAAGGACTATCATAACATGTGCAGTGGAAGATATTTCATAGAGCATACTGTTTTTTCATGCATTCATGTCCTTTGAACCAATGTAGCATTTGGCTACAAGTGAAGAATGAAGGCAATAGATTGCACAGAAAAGCCATAGGGAGAAAAAAGGGCAATGGTAAAGGGTATTACATCCCTGGCATGGGTAGACAGGAGTCCTCTTGCGTGTCAGAGTGAAAAACAGAGCAAATATCCACGTGATGTCAGATCTAACAGGATACGGGTAAAAGAAGTATCTAACTTTAGGTAAGTTTATCTTAAGAGCAGAGTATATACATGAAAATTATTTACAGTTATCGTGATGTGACACCAACGCTCTTATGGCAGAATTCTGGGATTTCTATTTTAAAATGCAGTTTGTTTCAGACAAGATAGGGTAGGCTTAACACAATAAAGTTTTATTTATCACTCATATCATGATCTAGTGTCTCAGTCTGCTCCCGGGAGCAGCTCTCCTCTAAGGAGAAACTCAGGGATCTTGGCTCCTTCATGTAGAACACATGGCTTCCAATGGAAGAGACAGCTGGAAGACCATAGGGACATTTAAGACTTAACTGAAAGCGACTTACATTGCTTCCACCAATATTTCACTAAATAGAAACCTGTCAAAGACCCCTGAACCTAATTGCAAGGCAGGCTGGAACCGTAGTCTTCCCAAGTGCCCATATTTAATGGCTTAGCAGTTCTGCCTCACTGGCTTTTTGATAATGCATACTGGTAATTATTGATACACTTTATTAGACAATGCCCATAGTTTTAGTTTCATAGACTGCTCAAGAAAATACCATGAAATTGTTGGGCTTAACAATGGGAATTTAGTTGTTTAAGGTTTTGAGTTCAAAAGAAAGTCTAAGTCAAGGCATCATCAAGGTGCTGCTTTTCCCCCAAAGACTGGCATTCTGAGGCTGGCTGCTGGCAATCCTTTGTCCTTAGTTTGTCGTGTGGCAAGGCACATGGCAGCTTCTCTTGGTCTTTCCCTTCTCTTTCAGTTTCCTTCAATGTTTACCTTCTGGATTCTCCGTCTGGCTATCTCTCTATCTGTCTGAATTTCATTCTCTTATAAAGGACTCCAGTAATAGGACTAAGCCCCATCTTGATTGAGGTGGGTCACAACTTAACTCATATAACCTCATCAAAAGGTCCTACTTACAATGGGTTAATTTTAATATGTTTTTCTGGGGTACACACAGTTCCAAACCTCATGTCCATTATGAACACTTGATAACACCAAACAGGTAGGGGGAATAAATCACCTACCTTTCTAGTATCCATTATTTATTGTTGTAGTTCCTTCAAGCCTTATTTTCACCTCTTTGGTTCAAAATAGAGGTCTCATTCAGTTTTTTTAAAAAACTGCTTTGTGAAATGTAACTCATATATCATATAATTCAACCATTTAATACGTAAAATTCAGTGGTTTTTAGTATAATCACAGGGTTGTGCAACTAAGTAACTTTTTAAACATTTTTAATTGTAAAATATATATATGCAATAAATTTCAAAGTACATTGTAACAAGAGTTATAGAGCAGATTTCATAATTTGGTATGAGTCACAGTTCCATAATTTTAGGTTTTTCCTTCTAGCCACTCCAAGACACTGGAGACTCAAATATCAGTATAATGATTAAGTAATCATACTCATTTGTTAAATCGTATCTTCTCTGTTGTAACTCCTCCTTCTCCTTTGGTCATTCTCCCATTCTTTAGTGGTATTTGGGCTATGCTCATTCTAAATTTTTCATTCTGGAAAGGGGTGCAAATAATATGAGCTAAGGTAATGGAAATAGTTTATGTTCTTGGACAGGCTGGCTCCTCTGGCTTTCGGGACTTCTCTGGCCTAAGAACCCATCTGGAGTTTGTAGGTTTCTGGAAAGTAATCTTAGCATATGAAACTTTTATAGAATCTAAGTTAGAGCCCTAGGTGTTCTTTACGGTTAAAAAAAAATGGTTTTGGTTGGGGTTTGGCAAACTGGGGTAATTAGCTATATCTAGCTAAAGCTTGCATAGCCTCCAGAATAGCCTCTTAACTCTATTGAACTCTTTTAGCCACTGATACCTTATTTTGTTACATTTCTTTTCCCCCTTTTGTTCAGGAAGACATTATTGATCCCACGGTTGCTGGGCCAGGCACTTTCCTGGGATTTATATCCCATGTTGCCAGGGAGAATTTCATCCCTGGATGTCATGTCCCACATAGGGGGAGAGTAATGATTTTTCTTGCAGAGGTGAGCTTAGAGAGAGAGAGAGTGGCCACATTTGAGCAACAAAAGAGATTTTCTGGAAGTAACTCTTAGGCGTAATCATAGATAGGCTTAGTTTCTCCACTACAAAAATAAGCTTCGTAAGAGCAAGCCTCAAGGCCAAGACCTTGGTCTGTTGATTTGAGAGTCCCTAATGTTTGAGACAGTATCAGGGATTTCCCTGGTGGTAAAGCTTAATAGTTGTATATATTTTTTCTCCAGTCCCTCAAGGGGCTTTTTAAAAAATAATACTTCTAATTATCTGCCCAACATACTCTGGGATATATCTAGGGATTACATTAAACTATACATAATTACAAGCCCTCATTCCATATATTGGGGTTGTTTAAATGAGCTGTCTAGCCAGGTTGAGTTAGATTATGTGCTACAGAAAATTTAGGTTTTGGACAAAATAAACCTCCCTTCCTTTGGTCTCATACAGTAGGTGAAGTTCTAAAATACAATGTCATCCTTACCCCTATATTCTGATTTACCTTAGTACTGACCAGGCTGGCTTCATTCTTATTTCTAATTGAAGCCTGACCTCTTTTTTGGTTTCTTTACCAGTTGTTGTATGTAGTAATGCTGACTTTTTTTTCTTTTTCTTTTTTTTTTTACAATTCTATAAAGTTTATTTTTTATTGGTACCAGTGTCTCAAAGATTTTGACACATTTGTCTGATTGCCATAATCTGGCCAGGTCTTCTGCTTTTGATAACAAGATAGTATGAAATCACATATGTCACATGCCATGCTGAATCCAATATATGCTTTTTTAAAAATTAATTTATTTTTTATTTATGATACATAACCACATATAAACACAAACATTCTTATCAAATGATCATTCTTTTCTTGTTATATAATCAATGACTCACACTATCATCACATAGTTTTATATTCCTCATCATGATCATTTCTTAGAATATCTGCATCAATACAGAAAAAGCAATAAAAACAGAAAAAAATGCATATATGCCATACCCCTTCCCTTCACTGATCACCAGCATTTCAATCTACTAAATTTATTTTAACATTTGTCCCCCCTATTATTTATTTATTTTTAATCTATATGTTTTACTTGTCCGTTGATAAGGTAGACAAAAGGCACATCAGACACAAAGCTCTCACAACCACACAGTCACACTGCGACAGCCATATCATCATACAATTATCTTCAAGACACATGGCCACCAGAGCACAGCTCCACATTTTCAGGCAGTTCCCTCCAGCCTCTCCATAGCACCTTAACTAAACTAAAGCGGTATCTATTTAATGCGTAAGAATAACCTCCAAGAAAACCTCTCGACTCTATTTGGAATCTCTCAGCCATTGATACTTTATTTTGTCTCATTTCGCTCTTCCCCCTTTTGGTCGAGAAGATTTTCTCAATCCTTTGATGCTGAGTCCCAGCTCATTCTAGGATTTCTGTCCCACATTGCCAGGAAGGTCCACACCCCTGGGAGTCATGTCCCATGTAGAGAGGGGGAGGGCAGTGACTTTGTTTGTTGTGTCAGCCAAGAGAGAAAGGCCACATCTGAGCAACAGAAGAGGTTCTATTGGAGGTGACTATTAGGCCTAATTTTAAGTAGGCTTAGCCTATCCTTTGTGGGATTAAGTTTCACATGAACAAACCCCAAGATTGGGGGCTCAGTCTATTGTTTTGGTTGTCCCCACTGCCTGTGAGAATATCAAGAATTTTCCACTTGGGAAAGTTGAATTTTCCCCCTTTCTCACCATTTCCCCTAGGGGACTCTGCAAATACTTCCCTATTCACTATTCAAATCTGGGCATCACTCTGGACAAACCTACAAAATCTTGTGCCCTACGCAAGGTGCCAAGTACTATGATGTTCGATTAAGCTGTCCACATGTTATATTAGGAAATACACTAGTCAAGATATAAATTTTGTACCAAATAAATATTTTTTGCTTGTCTCACATATATGTTAAAGTTTTAAAATATGAATTACCATCTATTTTCAACACCCTGCATTATCGACATTCCTTTGTTCTTCCTCGTGCAGAAACATTTTTTAATTTGCACATTTAGTCACTATCATTATACACTCTAAGCATTCCTAGATTATACCATCTCAGTCTTTATTGTCTATCGTTCCTTCTGATTTCATTTGTGCCCCCAGGCCTCCTCCTTCTCTCATTCTCACATTCAGTGTGCTGGTTTGAAAGGATGTATGTCCCCTTTCAACATACAGCCTTTCAAACCATCACACTGAATGTGAGAACAAAAGTCACGTTTTAATCTAAATCCCATTTCACAAAGGCAGAATAATCCTTATTCAATACTGTATGTTTGAAACTGTAATCAGACCATCTCCCTGGAGATGTGATTTAATCATGAGTGGTTGTTAAGCTGGATTAGGTGATGACATGTCTCCACCCATTTGGGTGGGTCTTGATAAGTTTCTGGAGTCCTGGACAAGAGGAAATATTTTGGAGAATCAAAGAGATGTGGAGAGAGCAGAGAATGCTGTAGCACCATGAAGCAGAGTCCACCAGCCAGCAACCTTTGGAGATGAAGAAGGAAAACACCTCCCAGGTAACTTTATGAAACAGGAAGCTGGGAGAGAAAGCTAGCAGATGATGTCCTGTTCACCATGTGCCTTTCCAGATGAGAGAGAAACCCTGACTGTGTTCACCATGAGCCTTCTCACTTGAGAGAGAGAAAGACCCTGAACTTCATTAGCCTTCTTGAATCAAGGTATTTTTCCCTGGATGCCTTAGATTGGACATTTCTGTAGACTTGCTTTAACTGGGACATTTTCTTGGTCTTAGAACTATACACTAGCAACTTATTAAATTCCCCTTTTTAAAAGTCATTCCATTTCTGGTATATTGCATTCTGGCAGCTAGCAAACTAGAACATTCAGCTTCATTCGGTGTTCTAACATTATTGTATTACAGTTAGGTAGTATTGTGCTATCCATTTCTGATTTTTTACAATCAGTCCTGTTAATGCTGACTTTTATTGCTGCAGAACGTCAACTCTGAGTCTTAGGTGTTGTTTTAGTATGCTAAAGCTGCCTTGAATGTAATATACCGGAAATGGAGTAGCTTTTAAAAAGGGAATTTATTAAGTTGCCAGTTTACAGTTCTAAGGCCATAGAAATGTCCAAACTAAAGCATCCGAGAAAGATACCTTAACTCCAAAGAAAGGGCTGATGATGTTTGGGGTTTCACTCTCAGCTGGGAAGACACATAGCAATGTATGCTAGCTTTCTCTCCTCATTTCATAAGGCTTCCCCAGGGGCGTTTTCCTTCTGAATATCCAAAGATCTCTGGTTTGTGGGCTTTGCCAGCAATTTTCAAAATGGTTCCCTCTTAAAGGACTCCAGTAAGCAACCCTACCTTGAATGGATGGAGACATGTCTCCATGAGTTCCCACCCACAATTGGGTGGTCACATCTCCAAGGAAATAATAACAAAGATCCCACCTAGCAATATTGAATGAGGATTAAAGAAAATGGTTTTTCCGGGCAACACAATAGTTTCAAACTGGCACAGGTGTCATAAAGGTAGCCAAAGTTCCAGGGAGATACCAGGTTATACATATATAGCATAGCATCTCAAAATCTAGAAATAACATTTGTGGCTTCAGACTAAATGTGACTGCTAAAAGAGCTTATGATCTAGGCCCCAATTTTCTTATAAGTATTTTCTAAAAGAGACCATACAATATATGTTCTTTTGTTTCTGGTTTATTTTGTACCACATAATGTTCCCCAAGTTTCATTCACCTCATTGCATGCCTCACAACATCGTTACTTTCTACAAGTGCACAATTCCATCATATAGATACACCGTATTCCATCATACGGATACATCACAGTTTGCCATTCTACTTCTCAGTCAATGTATCCTTCAGCAACCTCCATCCACTGAGCATCATGGATTATGTCCAAAGGAAACAATCCAAATCTCACGTTATCCTCACTTAGTTGTACAATCATCAATACTCTCAATTTTAGACAATTTTCTTTGCTCCAAAGAGAAAAATAACTGATAAACAAACTCCCACCAAATAGAAAATCCGAACCTCCTTTTGATGATTAGGTTCTGGTGTCATCTTGGCCAGGTGATGGTGCCCAGTTTCTGGTCAGGCAAGCACTGGCCTAACCATTACTGCAAGGATATTTTGTGGCTGGTTGATAAATCAGAAGGCTGGCTTATTAAATCATCAGTCAGTTGATTGCAGCTGTGGCTGATTATCTATTATCAACTAAGGGTGTGCCTCCTGTGAACAAGGTAATCCAATCAGTGGGATTTGAGCCAATCATTTAAAACTTTTAAGGGTGAAGAGAATTTTCATTTCTTTTTTCAGCCAGTGAGCCTCGCCTGTTGAGTTCGTAGAGACCCTTCATCAGAGTTATTAGCTTCACAGCCTTCGGATTTTGGTCTCTTGCATTCCCGTAGTTGCGTGAGACACTTTAGTTTTTTAAAACCTTTTTTTTTGGTATGGGCAGGCACCGGGAATCAAACCCGGTCTCCAGCATGGCAGGCAAGAATTCTGCCACTGAGCCACCATAAAACCGCCCTAAAACACTTTTTACTATGAAAAAACAATATGTATACAAAAATGCAATAAATTTCAAAGTACATTATAAGAAGTGGTTATAGAACAAATTTCTGTTTCATATGGGTTACAGTTCTACAATTTCAGGTTTTTCCTTCTTGCTGCTTCAAGACACTAAAGATTAAAAGAAATATTGATATAATGATTCAGCAGTCATACTCATTTGTTAAATCTTATCTTCTCCATTATAACTCCTCCTTCTGTGTGAGACACTTTTATAAATCTCCTATTTACAGATCTCTCCTGTTTGTTCTGTTTCTTTACATTCCCCTTAACTCTTATCCTCCCGCCCCCACCAATTATTTACCCTGCATATTGCTGCAGTACTATTGATGTCTTCCTATTAAATATTGGCCATAGCATGCAATAGTAGTTTTCCCCCATGCCCCTCTATTATTTAGTCTTTGCACAAGATTCATACTATGAAGTAGTTCATGCAAGAACTTATTTATATTTGTGGTGTTCATTGATGGGATACATGGTGTTCTAGTTTGCTAGCTGCTGGAATGCAATATACCAGAAACGGAATGGCTTTAACAAGGGGAATTTAATGAGTTGCTAGTTTACAGTTCTAAGGCCGAGAAAATGTCCCAATTAAAGCAAGTCTATAGAAATGTCCAATTGAAGACATCCAGGGAGAGATACCTTGGTTCAAGAAGGCTGATGAAGTTCAGGGTTTCTCTCTCAAGTGAGAAGGCACATGGCGAACACAGTAGGGCTTCTCTCTCAGCTGGAAGGGCACATGGCAAATACGGTGTCACCTGCTAGCTTTGTCTCCTGGCTTCCTGTTTCATGAAGCTCCCCGAGAGGCGTTTTCCTTCTTTATCTCCAAAGGTCACTGGCTGGTGGACTCTCTGCTTCATGGTGCTGCAGCATTCTCTGCTCTCTCTGAAACTTTCATTCTCCAAAATGTTTCCTCTTTTATAGGACTCCGGTAAACCAATCAAGACCCACTCAAATGGGTGGAGACATGTCATCCCCTAATCCAGTTTAACAACCATTCTTGACTAAATCACATCAACCAGGGAGATGATCTCATTACAGTTTCAAATATACAGTATTGAATAGGGATTATTCTACCTTTAAGAAATGGGATTTATATCAAAACATGGCTTTTCTTAGGGGGCATACTTCCTTTCAAACCAGCACATATGGCTCTACACAATCCTTTTCAATCATATTCATCTTCAATATGACAATATGACTTATAAACCCACTAATGAACAACATTTACTTCTATCCATTCCCTTACATTTAACTTCAACCTCATTAGCTCTCTGTTTGCCCACCTCTAGCTACTTTGCATCTCTATGTCCCCTATATCCTATATTATAAGGTTTTGCGTTAACCTTTACCAAAGTCATAATAGCAAAATCATACAGTATCTATCTTTTCATGTCTGGATAACTTCACTCAGCTTTATGTCCTCAAGTTTCATCCATGTTGTCATATGCTTCAGGACCTCATTTCCTCTCACTACTGCATAAGAGCCCATCATATATATTTACCATATTTTGTTTATCCACTCGTCTGTTGATGAGCACACAGATTGTTTCCATCTTTTGGCAATTGTGATTGATGTCCCTATGAACATTGGTGTGCAGATGTCTTTGTGTCACTGCTTTCAGCTCTTCCAGGTATATATTGAATAGTGGTATTGCAGAGTTCTAGGGCAACTCAATATTTAGTTTTCTAAGGCACTGCCAAACTGTCTTCCACAATGGCTATACCATTATATATTCCCAACAGCAGTGAATAATTATTATAATTTCTCCACATCCTCTCCAACATTTGTAGTAAATAGCAGCCATTCTTACAGGTATGAGGTGGTGTCTCATTGTAGTCTTGATCTGCATTTCCCTTATAACTAATGAAAATGAGCATCTCTTCATGGGCTTTTTAGTCGTCCGTATTTGCTCTTTGGAAAAATGCCTATTCATATTTTTAGCCCATTTTATAATTGGGTTGTTTGTTCTTTCATTGTTGAGTTGTATGATTTATTTCTTTTTCTGATTTTTTATTGATATACATTAAATATTCACATACCATGTAATCATCCAAAGTGCATAATCAGTGGTTCACAATATCCTCATATAGCTGTGCATTTATCATCACAATAGACTTCTTTCCTATTTTTATGAAAAATAACATATATACAAAAAAGCAATAAATTTCAAAGCACACCCTAACTATTAGTTGTAAAACAGATTTCAAACTTTGATATGGGTTACAAGTCCACAATTTTAGGTTTTTACTACTAGCTGCTGCTCCAAGACACTGGAGACTGAAAGAAATAATATGATTCAGCAATCATACTATTTTGTTAAGTACTACCTTCTCTATATAATTCTCCCATAACCTTTAATCTTTCTCCTACTCTTTAGTGGTATTTGAGCTATGCCCATTCAAACTTTTTTATGTTGAAAGGGTCTGTTGATAATATAGGGTAGGGGGATGGAAATAGTTGATGTTCTGGAGAGGCTGGGCCCTCTGCATTTCAGGAATTATCTGGTCTAAGGACTCATCTGGAGACTGTAGGTTTCTGGAAAGTTATCCTAGTGCATTGAACCTTTGTATCTCATATAATGCCGGAGGTGTTCTTTAGGTGTGGCAGGAATGGTTTTGGTTGGGGTTTGGCAAACTATTATAGGTAGCAATGACTAACAGAAGCTTGCATAAGAGTGACCTCCAGAGTAATCTCTTGACTCTATTTGAACTCTCTTAGTCACTAATGCCTTATTTATTATATTTCTTTCCTCCCTTTTGGTCAGGTTGGCATTGTTGATCCCATGGTGCCAAGGCCAGGCTCATCCCTGGGAGTCATCTCCCACACCACCAGGGAGACATTCACCTCTGGATTTCATGTCCCATGAAGGGGGGAGGGTAATTATTTCACTTGCAGACTTGAGCTTATATATAAGCCACATCTGAGCAACAAAAGAGGTCCTCCAGAAGTTACTCTTAGGTAAACATATAGGTAGGCTAAGCTTCTCTGCTACATAAATAAGCATCACAAGAGCAAGCCTCAAGACGAAGGGCTTGGCCTATTGATTTGTGTGCCCCTAATGTTTGACACAGTATCAGGGGGTTCCCTGGTGGTAAAGTTTAATAGTTTCATATTTTTTCTCCCATCCCACAAGGAATTTTGCCAATCCTTTTTGGTTATATGTTTCATATACTCTAGGATGTATCTAGGCATTATATTAGCTCTACAGGATTAAAGGCCCTCATTCTTATTCTGGGCTCCCTGTGTTTGGGTTGTTTAAATGATCTATCCAGACAGGTTGACTTAGACTGTGTGCTACAGAAGATTTAGGTTCTGGACAAAATAAACCTTACTTCCTATAGTCTCGTAGAGTAGGTGTGGTTCTAAAATACAGACAATATCTTCCTTACCCCTGTATTCTGAATTACCTTAATCCTGACCTGATTGGCTTCATTCTTATCTCTAAATACCAGGTTATACAAATATAACACAGTTTCTCATAATCCAGAAATAGCAATTACCTCTCTGGACTAAATGTGACTTCTTTAAGAGCTTAAGCTCTAGGCCCCAATTTTCTTATAAGTATTTTCTAAATGAGACCACTAAATGTTTTCTTTTTTGTTTCTGACTTATTTTGCCTCACCAAATGTCCCACAGGCTCATTCACAATGTTGCATGCCTTGCAACTTCGCTCCTTTTTGTAGCAGCCCAATATTCGATCACATTTATACACCTTTGCTCGCATTCTACTTCTCATTCATTGTATCCTTCAGCCACGTCTATGCATTGGGCATCATGTATAATGTCCAAAGTCAAAAGTCCCTCAGCACTTTCACCTTTAGATAATTTCATTGTTCCCAAGAGAAAAATAACCAATAAACATATACTCACCAAAGAGAAAATCCAAACCTCCCCTTGACTCTTGTCCCTCCCCTCATTGTTTTCCCCTAGTATTGTTGTGGTACTGTTGATGTTTTCCCGTTAAACATAGCCCATAGCATGCAATAGCAGTTTCCCCCCTAAACCTCCAAATTATACACTCTTTGTAAAAGATTCATACCTTTGAAGTAGTTCATGCAAGAAATTATTTGTATTTGTAGGGTTAATCGGTTGAACATATAAGTCTGTACAACCCCTTTCAATCATGTTTTCCTCCAATATGGCAATATAACTTATAGACCCACTAATGAAATGTCTTCACTTCTAGCTATTCCCTTACATTTAAATTCAACCTCATTAGCTAATGTGCAAATGTCTGTTTATGTCACTGCATTCATCTCTTCCGGGTATATACCAAGTAGTGGTATTGCCAGGTCATATGGCAACTTGATATTTAGTTTTCTGAGAAACTGCTAGACTGTCTTCCATAGCAGTTGTACCATTATACATTCTCACCAGCAGTGCATAAGTGTCCCAATTTCCCCACATCCTTTCCAACATTTGTAGTTTCCTGTTTGTTTAATGGCAGCCATTCTTATAGGTGTGAGGTAGTAACTCATTATAGTCTTGATCTGCCTTTCCTTATAGCTAATGAAAATGAGCCTCTCTTCATGTGCTTTTTAGCCATCTGTATTTGCTCTTTGGAAAAATGCTTATTTATATCTTTAGCTCATTTTATAATTGGGTTGTTTGTTCTTTTGCTGTTGAGTTGCATGATTTCTTTATGTATACAGATATCAAACCTTTGTCTGATGTGTGATTCCCTAATATTTTCTTCCATTGAGTTGGCTGTCTTTTCATCTTTTTTAAAACATCTTTTGAGGCACAAAAGCATATGATTTTGAGGAGTTCCCATTTATCTAATTTTTCTTTCATTGTTTGTGCTCTGGGTGTAAAGTTTAAGAAGCTACCTCTTATTACTAGGTTTCCTTATATTTTGTTTTAGGTTTTTATGGTACTCACTCTGATATTTAGGTCTTTGATCCACTTTGAGTTAATTTTTATACATGGTATAAGGTAAGGGTCCTCTTTCATTCTTTTGGCTATTGATATCCATTCAACCATACCCATTTATTGAAAGGACTATTCTGTCTCAGTTCAGTGGATTTGGGGACCTTGTAGAAGATCAATTGACCATAGATTTGGCTATCTATCTCTGCATTCTCAATTTGATTCCATTAGTCAATATTTCTATCTTTGTACCTGTACCATGCTGTTTTGACCGCTATGGCTTTATAATAAGCTTTAAAATAAGGAAGTGTTAGTCCTCCCACTTTGTTCTTCTTTTTTAGAAATATTTTTTAGTAATTCAAGGTCTCTTTCCCTTCTAAATGAATTTGATAACTAGCTTTTCCAAGTCTTCAAAGCAGGTTGTTGGAATTTTTATTGCATTGTATCTGTACATCAATTTGGGTTCAATTGACATCTTAACTATATTTAGCCTTCCTGTCCATGAGTAGGGAATGTCTTTCCACGTATTTAGATCTGCTTTGATTTCTTTTAGCAATGTTTTGTACTTTTCTGTGTACAGATCTTTACATCCCAGGTTTAGCTTATTCCTAGATACTTGCTTCTTTTAGTTGCTATTTTGAACTATTTTTTTCCTTAATTGTCTCCTCATTTAGGTCATTGCTTGTGTATAAAAACATTACTGATTTTTGCACAGTAATCTTATATCCTTCCACTTTGCTGAATTTGTTTATTAGGTCAGGAAGCTTTGCTATAGATTTATTAGAGTTTTCCAAGTATAGTATCATCTCATCTGCAAATAATGAAAGTTTTAACTTTTCCATTCCAGTTTGGAAGACTTTATTTCATTTTCCTGCCTGACTGCTCTAGTTAGAAGTTCTAGTGCAGTTTTGAATAACAGTGGTAACAGAGGGCATCCTTGTCTCATTCCCAATTATATGGGGAAAACTTTCAGTCTTGCCCCATTGAGTATGATGTTGGCTATCAGTTTTCATATATGCCTTTTATCATATTGAGGAAGTTTCCTTTGATTCCTACGTTTTGAATTGTTTTATCAGAAAAAGAAGCTGAGTTTTGCCAAATACTTTTTAAGCATCAATCAAGAGATCACGTGATTTTTCCCTTTCTATTGTTAATATGCTGTATTGCATTGATTGATTTTCTTGTGTTGACCCACCTTTGCATTTCTGGCATAAACCCCACTTGGTGGTGGTGTATAATTATTTTAATGTGTCATGGGATTCAATTCATTACTGCTTTGTTGAGAATTTTTGCATCTAAGCTCATTAAGAAAATTGGCCTATAGTTTTCATTTCTTGTAGCATCTCTGCCTGGTTTTGGTATTAGAGTGATGTTGGCTAATAAAATTAGCTAGGTAGTGTTCCTTTTTCCTCAATTTTTTGAAAGAGGTTGAGAAGGATTGGTATTAATGTTTGATAAAATTCCTCTGTGGAGCCATCTGGCCATGAGCTTTCTTTTGTAGGAAGATATTTGATGACTGATTGAATCTTTTTACATATGATGGTTTGTTGAGATCTTCTATTTCTTCTTGAGTCATTGTAGGTTATTCTTGTGCTTCTAGGAATTTGTCCATTTCATCTAAGTTGTCTAGCTTACTGGAGTATAGTTGTTCATAGTATCTTTCTTTATTTCTTCATGGTCTGTGGTAATGAACGCCCTCTCATTTCTGATCTTGTTTATCTGCATCCTCGCTTTTTTTCTTTGTCAGTCCAGTTAGGAGTCTGTCAATTTTACTGATTTTCTCAAAGAACCAACTTTGGGTTTTATTGATTCGTTCTATAGTGTTTTTTTTTGTTGTTGTTGTTGTTCTTCAATTCATTTATTTCAGCTTTAATCTTTATTATTTCTCTACTTTTATTTGCTTTGGAGCTAATTTGCTATTCTTTCTCTAATTCCACCAGGTGAGCAGTTAAGTCCTCAATTTTTTATCTTTCTTCTTTTTTTAATATAGGCTTTTAGTCCCATAAATTTCCTTCTCAACACTGCCTTTGCCATGTCCTATAAGTACTCATATGTTGTATTTTCATTTTCATTCATCTCCACATATTTTCCAGTTTCCCTAGAAATTTCTTCTTTGAACCACTGGTTCTTTAAGAGTATGTTATTTAATCTCCATATATTTGTGAAAGTTCTGGTTCTTTGATGGTTATTAATTTCCAGTTGCATCCTATTGTGATCAAAGAAAATGCTTTGAATAATTATAATTAAAAAATTTTTAAAGATCTGTTTTTGTGCCCCAGCATATGATTAATCCTGGAGAACATTCCATGAGCACTAGAGAAGAATGTATATCCTGGTGTTTCAGGATGTAGTGATCTATATATGTCTGTTAAGTCTAATTCATTTATCAAATTGTTAAGTTCTCTTTCCTTGTTGATCCTCTATCTGGCTGTTCTATCTTTAGAGGAGAGTGGTGTATTGAAACCTCCCACTATTACTGTTGAAACATCTATTGCTTCCTTCAGTTTTGCCAATGTTTGTCTCATGTACTTCAGAGGTTCTTGATTAGGGGCATAAACATTTATGATTGTTATTTCTTCTTGGTTAATTGTCACTTTTATTTATATGTAGTGTCCTTCCTTGTCTCTTATGACATCATTACATTTAAAGTCTATTTTGTCTGATACTAGTATAGCTACTCCTGCTTGCTTTTGGTTACAGCTTGCATGAAACATCTTTTTCTATCCCTTCACTTTCAATCTATTTGTATCCTTGGGTCTAAGTTGAGTCTCTTGAAAGCAGCATACAGATGGATCTTACTTCATAATCCATTCTCTCAATCTGTATCTTTTAATTGGCTAGTTTAGTCCATTAACATTTATTAACGTAAAGGCATTTCTTGAATATAGCTACTTGTCCTTTGGTTTTTATTTGTCAGATCTGTATATTCTTTTCCCTCTTTTTCTGTTTATCCTTTAAGTTACCCTTATTGGTTGTTCTAGTTTGCTAGCTGCCAGAATGTAATGTTATGAGAAAATGGAATGGCTTTTAAAAAGAGGAATTTAATACACTGCAAGTTAAGAGTTTTTAGGCCATGAAAATGTCCCAACTAAAGAATTCTCTATAAATGTCCAATCTAAGGCATCCAGGGAAAGATACCTTGATTCAAGAAAGCTGATGAAGTTCAGGGTCTCTCTCTCAAGAAAGAGGCACATAGTGAACACAGTCAGGGTGTCTCTCTTGGCTGGAAGGGCACATGGTGAACACGGTGTCATTTGCTAGCTTTCTCTCCTGGCTTCCTGTTTCATGAAGCTCCCCAGCTTCATGATGGATGAAGAAGAAGGGGATGATGAAGAAGGGAGGCGTTTTCCTTCTTCATTTCCAAAGGTCACTAGCTGGTGGACTCTCTGCTTCTCATGGCTATGTCATTCTTCTATGCTCTCTCTGAATCTCCTGCATTTTCCAAAATGTTTCCTCTTTCATAGGATTTCAGTAAGCTAATCAAGACCCATCCGAATGGGTGGAGACACATCTTCACCTAATCCATCTTAACAACCACTCTTGATTGAGTCATATCTCCAGGGAGATGATCTAATACAGTTTCAAACATACAGTACTGAATAGGGATTAGAAGAAACAGCTGTCTTTAAAAATGGGATTAGGATTAAAACATGGCTTTTCTAGGGTACTGTTCTAGTTTGCTAGCTGCCAGAATGCAATATACAAGAAATGGAATGGCTTTTTAAGGGGAATTTAATAAGTTGCTAGTTTACAGTTCTAAGGCTGAGGAAATGTTCCAATTACAAGTCTATAGAAATGTCCAATCAGAGGCATCCAGGGAAAGATACCTTGGTTCAAGAAGGCAAATGATACATCCCACAACAGCAGGATACACCTTTTTCTCAAGTGCTCATGGATCATTCTCAAAGATAGACCATATGCTGGGTCACAAAGTACGTCTTAACAAATTTAAAAAGATTGAAATCATACACAACACTTTCTCGGATCATAAAGGAATGAAGTTGGAAATCAATAATAGGCAGAGTGCCAGAAAATTCACAAATACGTGGAGGCTCAACAACACACTCTTAAACAACGAGTGGGTCAAGGAAGAAATTGCAAGAGAAATTAGTAAATATACCGAGGCGAATGAAAACGAAAACACAACATATCAAAACTTATGGGACGCAGCAAAGGCAGTGCTAAGAGGGAAATTTATTGCCCTAAATGCCTATATCAGAAAAGAAGAAAAGGCAAAAATTCAGGAATTAACTGTCCACTTGGAAGAACTGGAGAAAGAACAGCAAACTAACCCCAAAGCAAGCAAAAGGAAAGAAATAACAAAGATTAGAGCAGAAATAAATGAAATTGAAAACATGAAAACAATAGAGAAAAATCAATAAGACCAGAAGTTGGTTCTATAAGAAAATCAATAAGATTGATGGGCCCTTAGCAAGATTGACAAAAAGAAGAAGAGAGAGGATGCAAATAAATAAGATCAGAAATGGAAGAGGAGACATAACCACTGACCTTACAGAAATAAAGGAGGTAATAACAGGATACTATGAACAACTTTACGCTAATAAATACAACAATTTAGATGAAATGGACGGGTTCCTGGAAAGACATGAACAACTAACTTTGACTCAAGAAGAAATAGATGACCTCAACAAACCAATCACAAGTAAAGAAATTGAATCAGTCATTCAAAAGCTTCCTGAAAAGAAAAGTCCAGGACCAGACAGCTTCACATGTGAATTCTACCAAACATTCCAGAAGGAATTAGTACCAACTCTCCTCAAACTCTTCAAAAAAATCAAAGTGGAGGGAAAGCTACCTAATTCATTCTATGAAGCCAGCATCACCCTCATACCAAAACCAGGCAAAGATATTACAAAAAAAGAAAA
Source organism: Tamandua tetradactyla (assembly GCF_023851605.1). Lineage (NCBI taxonomy): Eukaryota > Metazoa > Chordata > Mammalia > Pilosa > Myrmecophagidae > Tamandua > Tamandua tetradactyla. Next base: position 22,281,055 of record NC_135336.1, read on the forward strand.
CTACAGACCAATCTCTCTAATGAATATAGATGCAAAAATCCTCAACAAAATTCTAGCAAATCGTATCCAACAACACATTAAAAGAATTATACATCATGACCAAGTAGGATTCATCCCAGGTATGCAAAGATGGCTCAACATAAGAAAATCATGTAATACACCATATCAACAAATCAAAGCAGAAAAATCACATGATCATCTCAACTGATGCAGAGAAGGCATTTGACAAGATTCAACATCCTTTCCTGTTGAAAACACTTCAAAAGATAGGAATACAAGGGAACTTCCTTAAAATGATAGAGGGAATATATGAAAAACCCACAGCTAATATCATCCTCAATGGGGAAAAATTGAAAACTTTCCCCCTAAGATCAGGAACAAGACAAGGATGTCCACTATCACCACTATTATTCAACATTGTGTTGGAGTTTCTAGCCAGAGCAATTAGACAAGAAAAAGAAATACAAGGCATCAAAATTGGAAAGGAAGAAGTAAAACTATCACTGTTTGCAGATGATATGATACTATACATCAAAAACCCGGAAAAATCCACAACAAAACTACTAGAGCTAATAAATGATTACAGCAAAGTAGCAGGCTACAAGATCAACATTCAAAAATCTGTAGCATTTCTATACACTAGTAATGAACAAGCTGAGGGGGAAATCAAGAAACGAATCCCATTTACAATTGCAACTAAAAGAATAAAATACCTAGGAATAAATTTAACTAAAGAGACAAAAAACCTATATAAAGAAAACTACAAAAAACTGTTAAAAGAAATCACAGAAGACCTAAATAGATGGAAGGGCATACCATGTTCATGGATTGGAAGACTAAATATAGTTAAGATGTCAATCTTACCTAAATTGATTTACAGATTCAATACAATGCCAATCAAAATCCCAACAACTTATTTTTCAGAAATAGAAAAACCAATAAGCAAATTTATCTGGAAGGGCAGGGTGCCCCGAATTGCTAAAAACATCTTGAGGAAAAAAAACGAAGCTGGAGGTCCCGCGCTGCCTGACGTTAAGGCATATTATGAAGCCACAGTGGTCAAAACAGCATGGTATTGGCATAAAGATAGATATATCGACCAATGGAATCGAATAGAGTGCTCAGATATAGACCCTCTCATCTATGGACATTTGATCTTTGATAAGGCAGTCAAGCCAACTCACCTGGGACAGAACAGTCTCTTCAATAAATGGTGCCTAGAGAACTGGATATCCATATGCAAAAGAATGAAAGAGGACCCGTATCTCACACCCTACACAAAAGTTAATTCAAAATGGATCAAAGATCTAAACATTAGGTCTAAGACCATAAAACAGTTAGAAGAAAATGTAGGGAGATATCTTATGAAACTTACAATTGGAGGCGGTTTTATGGACCTTAAACCTAAAGCAAGAGCACTGAAGAAAGAAATAAATAAATGGGAGCTCCTCAAAATTAAACACTTTTGTGCATCAAAGAACTTCATCAACAAAGTAGAAAGACAGCCTACACAATGGGAGACAATATTTGGAAACGACATATCAGATAAAGGTCTAGTATCCAGAATTTATAAAGAGATTGTCCAACTCAACAACAAAAAGACAGCCAACCCAATTACAAAATGGGAAAAAGACTTGAACAGACACCTCTCAGAAGAGGAAATATGAATGTCCAAAAGGCACATGAAGAGATGCTTAATGTCCCTGGCCATTAGAGAAATGCAAATCAAAACCACAATGAGATATCATCTCACACCCACCAGAATGGCCATTATCAACAAGACAGAAAATGACGAGTGCTGGAGAGGATGCCGAGAAAGAGGCACACTTATCCACTGTTGGTGGGAATGTCAAATGGTGCAACCACTGTGGAAGGCAGTTTGGCGGTTCCTCAAAAAACTGAATATAGAATTGCCATACGACCCAGCAATACCATTGCTAGGTATCTACTCAAAGGACTTAAGGGCAAAGACACAAACAGACATTTGCACACCAATGTTTATAGCAGCATTATTTACAATTGCAAAGAGATGGAAACAGCCAAAATGTCCATCAACAGACGAGTGGCTAAACAAACTGTGGTATATACATACGATGGAATATTATGCAGCTTTAAGACAGAATAAACTTATGAAGCATGTAATAACATGGATGGACCTAGAGAACATTATGCTGAGTGAGTCTAGCCAAAAACTAAAGGACAAATACTGTATGGTCCCACTGATGTGAACCGACATTCGAGAATAAACTTGGAATATGTCATTGGTAACAGAGACCAGCAGGATTGAGAAACAGGGTAAGATAATGGGTAATTGGAGCTGAAGGGATACAGATTGTGCAACAGGACTAGATACAAAAACTCAAAAATGGACAGCACAATAATACCTAATTGTAATGTAATTATGTTAAAACACTGAATGAAGCTGCATCTGAGCTATAGTTTTTTTTGTTTCTTTGTTTGTTTGTTTGTCTTTTGTTTTTTTTCCTTTTATATATATATATTTTTATTTTTTATTATTATTTTTATTTTTATTTTTTTCTCTATATTAACATTCTATATCTTTTTCTGTTGTTTTGCTAGTTCTTTTCCTAATCGATGCAAATGTACTAAGAAATGATGATCATACATCTATGTGATGATATTAAGAATTACTGATTGCATATGTAGAATGGAATGATTTCTAAATGTTGTGTTAATTTCTTTTTTTTAATTCATAAAAAAATTAAAAAATAAAAAAAATTTTTTTAAATTAAAAAAAAAGAAGGCAAATGAAGTTCAGGGTTTCTCTCTCAAGTGAGAAGGCACATGGCAAACACAGTCAGAGTTTCTCTCTCATCTGGAAAGGCACATGGTGAACACGGTCAGGGTTCTTCTCTCAGCTGGAAGGCCACATGGTGAACATGGCATCATCTGCTAGCTTCTTCTCCTGGCTTCTTGTTTCATGAAGCTCCCCAAAAGACATTTTTCTTCTTCTTCTTCAAAGGTCGCTGGCTGGTGGATTCTGCTTCTTGTGGTTATGTTGTTCTGCTCTGCTCTCTCTGAATCACCCATTCTCCAAAATGTTTCCTCTTTTATAGGACTCCAGTAAACCAATCAAGATCCATCCAAATGGGTGGAGACATGTTGTCACGTAATCCAGTTTAATAACCACTCTTGATTAAATCATATCATCCAGGGAGATGATCTGACTACAGTTACAAGCATACAGTGATGAATAGGGATTATTCTACTTTATGAAATGGGATTTTGATTAAAACATGGCTTTTCTAGGGACATACATCCTTTCAAACCAGCACAATGGTACTCTTCAATTTTGTGCTTTCTTTTGTAGCTCCCTCTCAGGTCTTTTTTTTTCCCAGCCAACAGGGTTTCCTGTATTTTTTGTAGGCCCAGTTTCTTGTTGACAAGTTTTCCAGCCTTTATCTGTCTGTGAAAATTTAATCTCTCCATCACTTTTGAAGGACAACTTGGCTGGATAAAGAATTCTTGGTAGGAAGTTTTTCTTTTTGAGAATCTTAAATATATCATACCACTGCCTTCTCATTTCCATGGTGCCTATTGAGTAGTCTGAACTCAGTTTTATGTGGTGTTCCTTGTATGTAGCAAATCACTTTTCTCTTGCAGCTTTCAGGACTTTATGCTTCTTTTCAACATTTGAAAAACTGATAAGTATGTGTCTTAGTGTAGGCCTATTTGTATTTTTTCTATTTGGGGTTCTTTGTGTGGAGGGCCAGGAGCAATCAATCAGGCCCAAGCAGGGAAAGTCCCCACAACATTGGGACGGAATGTCCTCAAGAGTTAAACAATAACCAATGTTAAGAAACTGAGAGAACGGGATGTGTTTTGGCAACAGCTAATGGCATTTTTCTGCTTCTATGACACACTTGCTTGATAGCAACTGCAAAACCACAACATAATTTTAGCCTTTATAAGCATACCTTGAAAACCTCTAGGGGCTGCTCTCTGAATCTTCCTTCTTGGAGGTTTCTGAGGCAGTCTCTGGTCGGCTAATAAAGACTCCAAATTGGCTTGCAGTTTTGAATTGTATGGTCTCTCTTTCAGTGTGCCCCACAACACTTTGGACTTCTTTGATTTGCATATTTATGTCTTTTATAATGGTTGGGAAAATTTCCCCATTATCTCCTCAACTAATCTTCCTAGCCCTTTACTTTTCTCTTCTCCTTCTGGGACTCCAATGATTCTTATATTTGTGTGGTTTTTGTTCCATCATTTCTCTGAGATCCAATTCAAAATTTTCCATCTTTCTTCCCATCTTTTCTTTTGCGTGTTCAAATTCAATTGTCCTGTCCTGTAGTTTGCTTATTCTTTCTTCTGCCTTTTCAAGTCTGCTGTTATGCATCACTAATATACTTTTAATTTTGTATCCAGTATCTTTCATCTCTGTGATATCTACTATTTTGCTTTCAAATTCTTCTTTATGTCCTTCTAGTGTCTTCTTTATGTCTTTTATGTCAGTAGCCAACCCATTGAACTTATTTAGGAGAGTTGAATGAACTTCTTTAACTAGTTTTTCCAATGTCTGTCTCCTCTGGTGTTTTAATTTGGACATTCGTCTGGGCAATATTACCTGCATCTTCATATCCTTTGTGATTTTCTGTTGGCTTTGAAGCATTTGTTTCTCTTGATAGGGTTATTTTGAAAGTTGATTTCCCTCAGTCATCTTAAGTTTTGTATTTATTTGGGTGTGTGTTGAAGATTGTGGGGGGGGGGCACAGGGGCACAAGGCAGGGCATAGCCTGGAGGGGTGGGGTGCATCAAGGGAATGTGGAGCATGGGGGTATGGGGGTACGGCGTGGGGCTTGAAGAGTGGGGACCTGGGGCATAGCATGGCTTGCATCCTTGTCCCTGCCTCCCTGTCCGTGCCATCCTGAGGGCTCCAGGCCTCCATATAGAAAGTGGAGCGGTAGGCTCAGTGCACAAGCTGGTGATCTCTATGAGCAGGGAAAGCTTGTTTACTGGCTTTGGGTTCCCCAAGGGAGCTCCAGGCTGTGGAGCTGAGGGGACTGATATTCTAAGCTAGCTGTGGGGGCAGACACTTTCCTGGCATGGCCTTTTGTCCTCAGTGGAGTCCTGACTGAGCCCAATCACCCCATTCCTTGCATCCCAATTTCTCAGCTTTTTTATCTAGGATCTCTCTATATTGTGTATAAGACCCTCTCAGTTCACTCAGCCTGGAACTGCTGTCCCAGTCATTTTTCTGTCACTTCTCTAGTTGTTCTATGGAGCAGGGGTGAACTCAGCCTATAGTATTCCACCATCTGCAACTATCTAATTTTAAAACATAGTTGTGCAACTATCAACAATCTAATTTTAGAACATTTTCATCACCTCCGAAAGACATTCTGTGCCCATTAGCAGTCACTTCCCATTCCCCGCTCTTCCTAACCCCCCGTTCTGGGCAGTAACTGAATCTACTTTCTATCTCTAGAGAAATTTCTCTAAGAAATAGAAATTTCTGTCTCTACCAAACATTTGCCTACTCTGGACATTTTATATAAATAAAATCATACAAAAACTAAATATTTTATATTTATATAATTATATATTATATATATTTATATATTTTATATATTATAAAATATATATTTATATATAATTTATATATTATATTTATATTTTATATAAATAAAATCATACAATAATATTTTTGATCATTTTCTTCACTTTGCCTAACATTCTTAAGTTCATTCATGTTGTAGCATGTATCAGAACTTCATTACTTGTTATGGCCAAGTAACATTTCATTGTGTGGATATACCACACTGTGTTTATCCATTGATCAGAAGATGGGATGTTTGGGATTGTTTACATTGTTTTGGCTAATATGAATATTGCTGCTAGAAACACTTGTGGGGTCAAGTTTTTGTGTGTATGTATGCTTTCATTTCTCCTGGGCCTGGAATTGCTGGGTAATATGGTAAATATATTTAAACATTTGAGGAACTACTAAATTCTTTTCCAAAGTAGTTGTAACATTTTACACCAGCAATATGGCAGATGGGGAGGTGGTGTTCCAACTTCTCTATATCCTTGCTCACACTAGTTATTATTTGTCTCTTTTATTTTAGCCTTCCTATTAGGTGTGAGTATGTATCTCATTATGGTTTTAATTTGTATTTCCCAAATTATGAATGGTACTGAGTATCTTTTCATGTATTTATTGGCCATTTGTACATCTTCTTTGGAGAAATGTCTACCTACATCCTTTTTTTTAAATTTTAAATTGAATTTATCTTTTATTGTTGAATTGTAAGTGTTCTTTATATATTCTGGATACAAGTCCCTTATTAGATACAGGATTTACAAATATTTTCTCCCACTCTGGGCTTGGAGAATGGGTTGTCTTTTTACTTTCTTGATGATGAAATTTGAAGTATGAATGTTTTAAATTTTGGTGAAGTCCAATTTATCTAATTTTTTCTGTTGTTGGTAGTGCTTTTGGTGTCATATTTAAGACGTTCAAGCCTAATTTATCTATTTTTTTATACACTGTATGATGGGAGTCATATTTCATTCTTTTTCCATGTGAGTACCTCTTGTTGCAGCACCATTTGTTGAATTTTTTGCTTTTGTTTGGTTTTTCACTTGTTTGTTTGCTTGTTTGTTTTTGGGAAGTGCATAGATCGAGAATCGAACCTGGGTCTCCTGCATGGCAGGTGGAAATCCTACTGCTGAACTACCTTTGCACCACCCCCCAAGTCTTATTTTTAATACAAACATTTTTTAAACAAATCAGAATCATATTGGATAAAACAGTTCATACTCAGCTTTCTTTCACGTCACATTTTATCATGAGCATTTTCACCGATAATTTACCCAATTTTTTTCCTTAAAATATTACTTTAAGGTTATGATATCTAATTTTATCAAGTCTGCAGAGGTTTAGTAGAATTCGAGAAAATCTGGGGAAAAATTGTGAAAAAAACAAATCCCCAGCAAATCCCCAATCCAAAAATTCAATTACATTTCCATTTTAAAAGTAATATAACAATACCACAAAAATGTCGAAAGTAGGGAAAAGCAACAAAAATATTCATACTTTCCTCACCCTAACAGCCCTGTTATTATCATCTTAATATATTCTCTACTGGTACATTTTCTTTTTTAGCATATCTTTGAAGAATTGCAATCATACTGTATATAAAAATTTGCATTCTGTTAAAATTGAACACACCATAAAAGTTCTTTCATATTTCTACCTAGTTTTCATAACGATCATTTTTCCCAGCTGCAGAATATATCAAATAAATATACATATACATAAGTATTATTTTATTAGATATGTCACTGGACAAAGGCAGTGAATTCTTTTACCCATGCACTCAAATGATCAATTGGAAAATACCAGGGTTTCAAAGAGAGAAAAAGTTCATTGCTAGGCATGAGGCAGCAGATCAGATGGCCTATCAGCCCCCAAATCTGTCTTCCCAAACTGCTGTAATTCCAATAGCATCATAGTATCAAAAGATGGGCAGGTTTTAGGGTAATGAACGCAATGGCTCCAGATGATGTAATTAGAGGTGATTTGATTATCGAGCAGGCGCAGATTGATTACATGTTTAATCACAGAATGGATGTAAGAAAATGGCAGCCTCGATATGATGATGGGCATGATTTTTAATATTATAATGAAATATAGGTGATTTACAGGTTAAATTCTAAGCTACTGCACACGTCTGGTGGGCCAATTTTGGTTAGATCCAGTTTTGGTTATCAAGATGACTTTGAACTTTGGGTGGGTTAGTTCTGAGCTGACTCAAAGCTCTTCATTAATAAATACTGGTGTGTGAGAAGTGCAAGTTCAGTGGTAGATTTCTCGCCTGCCATGCAGGAAACCTGGGTTCAATTCCTGAACCATGCACTCCCTCCGGCAAAAAGAAAAATTGAACAAATGGTGCTGCAATAACAGGATAATTACATGGAAAAATAATTAAATGTGACCCCCACTGTATAGAATACAAGAATAAAATAAATAAACATTAGGGGCTGCCTTTAGTGATGAAAAAACTCTAAAGTCGAACAACTGGACACCAATGATGGTCAGTCAAAAGGTTTTACAATCCCAAGGGCACAAGACAAAGGGTATATAATCATCATCAGAGATCGAGGCAGCTGGATTATAGTTCAGAGATTTCAGGTATTTCCCTTGTCTACTTTAATATACCAGAAAGTAGAAAGGAATATTTATATAGTGATTCAGTAATCATTATCATCCCTTAAATCCTAACTTCTTGGGTTCAGACATTTGTTGTTCCCCCCCCCCCCCAGAGATTCTCTCCCTTTTTTTTCTATTATAAATAAAACATAGATGAATATATTCTTGCTTACAGCTGTTTCCATTTGGGGGATTATTTCTGTAGGGTACTTTCTAAGAAACTGAATTGCTAAGTCAAAAGGTATAAATTTTTTCATACCCTATATACATATTGCCAGATTGTGGTCCAAAAGGCTCATTTTTTTTTAATTTTTTTATTTTATTTTTTAAAATACCAAGAAAAAAAAACCAAATAAACGCAAACATTCCTATTTTGATCATTCCATTCTACATATATAATCAGTAATTCACAATATCATCACATAATTGCATGTTCATCATCATGATCATTTCTTGGAACATTTGCTTCTATTCAGAAAAAGAAATAAAATGAAAACAGAAAAAAAAATTATATATACCACACCTCTACCTCTCCCTTTCATTGATCACTGGCATTTGAATCTAAATTTATTTTAACATTTGTTCCCCCCATCATCTTATTCCATATGTTCTACTCATCTGTTGACAAGGTAGATAAAAGGAGCATCAGACACAAGGTTTTCACAATCACACAGTCACATTGTGAATGCTATATCATTATACAATCATCTTCAAGAAACATGGCTACTGGAACACAGCTCTACATTTTCAGGCAGTTCCCTCCAGCCTCTCCATTACATCTTGAATAACAAGGTGATATCTACTTAATGCGTAAGAATAACCTCCAGGATAACCTCTCAACTCTGTTTGAAATCTCTCAGCCATTTGAAGAGCCATTTCACTCTTCCCCCTTTTGACTGAGAAGGTTTTCTCAATCCCTTGATGCTGAGTCTCAGCTCATTCTAGGGTTTTTCTCAATCCCTTGATGCTGAGTCTCAGCTCATTCTAGGATTTCTGTCCTACGTTGCCAGGAAGGTCCACACCCCTGGGAGTCATGTCCCACATAGACAGGGGGAGGGTGGTGAGTTTGCTTATTGTGTTGGCTGGAGAGAGAGGCCACATCTGAGCAACAAAACAGGTTCTCTTGGGGGTGACTCTTAGGCCTACTTTTAAGTAGGCTTGACCTATCCTTTATGGGGTTAAATATCATATGAACAAACTCCATATGACTGGGGGCTCAGCCTATAGCTTTGGTTGTCCACACTGCTTGTGAGAATATCAAGAATTCAACTTGGGGAAGTTGAATATTCCCCCGTTCTCAGCATTCCCCGAAGGGGACTTTGCAAATACTGTTTTATATCCTGATCAAGTCACTCTGGGACTCATCGGGGCATCACTCTTGTCCAAAAGGTTTAAATCATTTTAAACACTTTTGGTGATAATGGATGATTATGCTTTAGGTATCCTCATTTAAAAAATATTTTGCTGATTTAAGTGAAATAAAAATGGTTCCTTGTTGTCTTAATTTGCATTGTATTCTATTACCACTTAGATTAAACATCCTTTCATAAGTGGGATTTTCTCATTTTATTTCCTTTTAAGTTAACCATCAATGTGTGGGATATAGTCAGACCTATCATACATTAAATGTATATATATATCTTTATCATCTATACTTCAGAGGTGTTCTAGTTTGCTAGCTGCTGGAATGCAATATACCAGAAATGGAATGGCTTTTAAAAAGGGGAATTGAATAATTTGCTAGTTAACAGTTCTAAGGCCAAGAAAATGTCCCAATTAAAACAAATCTGTAGAGATGTCCAATCAAAGGCATCTAATAAGTTGCTAGTTTATAGTTCTAAGGCCGAGAAAATGTCCCAATTAAAACAAGTCTGTAGAAAAGTCCAATCAAAGGCATCCAGGGAAGGATACCTTGGTTCAAGAAGGCAGATTAAGTTCAGGGTTTCTCTCAAGTGAGAAAGCACATGGCAAACACAGTCAGAGTTTCTCTCTCAAGTGAGAAAGCACATGGCAAACACAGTCAGAGTTCCTCTCTCATCTGGAAGGGCACATGGCAAACACGGCATCATCTGCTAGCTTCTTCTCCTGGCTTCCTGTTTCATGAAGCTCCCCGGGAGGCATGTTACTTCTTCATCTCCACAGGTCGCTGGCTGGTGGACTCTGCTTCTTGTGACTATGTCGTTCTGCTCTGCTCTCTCTGAATCTCTCGTCTCCAAAATGTTTCCTCTTTTACAGGACTTCAGAAACTAAACAAGACCCACCTGAATGGGTGGAGACATGTCATCATCTAATCCAGTTTAACAACCACTCTCAATTACATCACATCTCCAGGGAGATGATCTAATTACAGTTTCAAACATACAATGCTGAATAGTGATTAGAAGAAATGGCTGCCTTTACAAAATGGGGTTAGGATTAAAACATGGCTTTTCTAGGGGACACACATCCTTTCCAACCAGTACAAGAGGATTTACTACTCTTAAGTTTTATTTCAATGGAAAATTTATGTTTACAGCTTTGTTACAGAGATACAAAGTCCAGTAAATTTCTTCTGTACCTGCTGAATCAGGGCCTGCCATTAGTGAGAAGAAGGTGTATGGAGTGAAAGGAGATTAGTAAGAAACATATTCATTTAGATAAGGTATTGTCTTGCCCTGAGATTGCTGATGTTAAAATTTTATAGCCAAGTTCTCATCATTTGGCAGGCATCCTTTAGTATGTAATTATTTAAATATAGCCCATTATTTTAATTATCTCTAATTAAAAGCACTTTCACATATCAATAGATATTTTAGTGAAAAGGAACTTTGAATTCTTTCCATTTTTTAATACAATCTCGATTTCCCTCTTTAAAGTAATTTAATATGTCAGTAATAAGTCCCAAAGAGTTCCTTTAGATAAGCTATGAATTTTTAAACTAACCTACATTTTTATTTTATTGTGTTACAGAAATAAATGTTCAAAGACTTTTTACTGTGCGTTTTTTGGTGATTTTTCTTTTTTTTTTTTTGCTTTCATTAAGTACTTTTCTTTTATCTGATTATTCACACAACGTTTTCGATGAAAACTAACAACTTCTATTTGGCATTCCATTTCATAATGAGAAGGTGGAATCTACCACGTCTTAATTATCATTATTATTCCATTACTAGGTAGTCATCAGAACCACAAGAATGTGTCCCCGTTATCTGTAGTCACAGTCAGTCATCACCACATGGAATTAATACACAATTAAATTGAGTCACGAATATCCCAATTCAGATACCTCTCTTGAAAAACTGGAGTTAAAAAGGCATTTGGGGAAATTTCAGAATATATTTTTTCTTTGCTGCATTTAAAAAGAGTCCATCAGAAGTTTAAAAACTGATCTATACTTCCTTACCTCTCAACTTTGGAAAATTTTCTCTACTAACATTATCATCAGTTTATTATTCTATCAGAATATATACAGAAGCTCTGAGGGCGGTCATTTATTTGGGTCATAATGAATGAAAGCCCAGCTCACTCACTTTGAAGGCCTTCCTCTACCCCACTTCTCCTCCATTACTGCCTCCATTCTTCCTGCTGTCTGCTTCCTTCTTTCTCTTCTTATTACATTTTCTCTTAATCTAACCGACTCCCCTTAGTTCCGCCTTATTCTCTCCTTGTTGTCTTTCTTTTTGTCTTCCTTTCCCTACTCTTTCTTTGAGTATCACAGTTATCTAGCCACATCTCTAATTTAAGGGACCTTATCCTTTTTATCCCCCATTTTTTGTGAATTATCAGAGTAATTCATGCCCATTACAAAAACTGTGGAAAGCACAAAACAAAAACAGGAGGAAAATGAAAATCATGTGTTATTCCAACATTTAGAAGTAACTACTATTAATTTATTGTTATATTTCATTCATCTTTTTTTAATTTAAAAAGTCTTAAATCAGGATCATATTAATTAGGACATTTTCATTCTAGTGTTTTGGTTTTTTTTAGAAATATTGGGTATAGAATAAAAAATTTAATATATTTAAATAAAAGAGAACATAAAAAGCATGAATAAGGAGCAAGAGATTATCAGAGACTAAGCAGACAAAAAATAAGGCAAATAGAATATTTGGAAATGAAAAATAGACAATCGAAATAAAAAAAACAATGGAAATAATTTAAATTCGTATCTTAATCATATACAAAAATTAACTCAAAATGGATGACAGACCTAAATGTAAAACCCAAAACTATAAACTTAAGAGAAAATCTTTGTGACCTTGGGTTAAGCAAAGATTTTTTTAGATGCGACACCAAAAGCACACACACAAAAAATTGATATTAGATTTTAATAAAATTTTAAATTATGCTCTGTGAGTGACACTGTTAAGAGAAAGAAAGGACAATCACAGAATGGGAAAAAATATTTCAAACACCTATCAGGTTAAGGATATGTAAGTAGACTATATAAAAAATTCTCAAAATTCAGTATGAAAATAATCCAACTTTAAAAAGATATTTCTCCAAAGAAGATCTATAGATGGTGTTCTAGTTTGAAAGCTGCCAGAATGTGATATACCAGGAACAGAGAGGCTTATGAAAAGGGGAATCAAGTTGCAAGTTTACAGTTCTAAGGCCGTGACAATGTTCAAATTAAAGCAAGGCTTTGGATTGTCCAATCTAAGGCATCCACGGAAAGATACCTTGGTTCAAGAAGGCTGATGACATTCAGGGTTTTCTCTTAGCTGGAAAGGCACATGGTGAAGTCTGTTAGCTTTCTCTCCTAGCTTCCTGTTTCATGAAGCTCCCACGGGGACATTTTCCTTCTTCACCTCCAAAGGTCTCTGTCTGCATGAGCTCTTAAAGAGTTTTCCAAAATGGTTCCCTCCTAAAGGGCTTCAGTAAGCAACCCCACCTTAAATGGGTGGAGACACATCTCCATGGAAACCATCTAATCAAAAGTTACCACCCACAATTGGGTGGGTCACATCTCCATGGAAACAATCAAAATGCTCCCACCCAGCAATACTGAATGAGGATCAAAGGACATGGCTTTTTCAGGGTCCACAACAAATTCAAACCAGCACAGATGGTAAATAAGCACTTACAAAGATGCTAAACATCATTAGTCATTAGGTAAATGCATATCACAGTCACAGTGAGACACTATTACACACTCACTGGAATGTCTAATAATATCAAGTGCAAGCAAGGATATGGAACAGTAAAAATTCTCATACTTTGTTGATGGGAATTCAAGACGATGAAGCCCCTTTAGAAAACAGTTTAGAAGTTTCTTATAAAATTAAATAATCATTTGCTACATGCCACAGCAATCCCACTCCTAGCTCTTTAGTCAAGAGGAAGAAAACCATATACCCACACAAAAACCTGTAAGCAAATGCTTATAGCAGCTCCATTCAGAATCACCAAAAACTGACCACAATCCTGTATGTTCTTCAATTGGTGTATGGATAAACAAACTATGCTATATTCACCTATGAAATGGTCCTCAGCAATAAAAAAAGACTAAACTACTGATACTCGCAACCACATGGATGAATTTTTAAACCAAAGCCAGACTCAAATGGCTACAGACTAGGTAATGCAATGGTGGTGCAGTGGCAAAGTTCTCACCTGCCATGCTGGAGACCCGGGTTCAGTTTCCGGAGCCTGCCCATGCCAAAAAAAAAAGAGGCTACAGACGGTTTGATTCATTTACATGACATTTTAGAAAAGACAAAATTATTGTGATATGTGTCTAGTGTTTTATTTTTTACCTCACATTTCATTCTCACCTCTAGTTTATCTAAAATTTTAAATACATCATTGAAAAGAATTTGGGATATCTAGAATGGCAAGATGAAGAAAATGAAAAAAGCTCATACTTTCATCATCCATAGATAATTACTCTTAATATTTTTATCTATTTCTGCTCTTTTATCCTATATATATTTTAAGTTTTAAACAAAGACTGGGTCACACTCTATCTTCATTTTCTAAAATATGGAATTTTTGTGTGAAAATGTACTGCATTTATTCAACACTCACTGAGAACTTACCATGTTTTGGGGGCTAAACAGTGAACAAGAGAGAAAAAGTTTTGCCCTCATAGAGCTTACATTCTAGTGAAGAAGAAAGATAATAAACAAAACTAGACATAGCGTCCTGAGGGATAAGTGCTATGGAGAGAAAGAAAACTTGGTAAGGAGACAAAGACTGATAAAAAGGAAGCTGGCTACTTTGTCTACAGTGGTCAGAGAGGGACTCTCTGAGATGATATTTAAGCAGACCCCACAATAAAAAAATTTTTTTAATTTAAAATCATGTATTATTTTCTGGATTTTGTATCATTTGGGTCTATTTCAGCTTTTTAAATATTTAACTTGTAATTGCTTTTTTTCATTCTAAATAAGTACTTGCTTTTGTTTGTAAGGTTTTCTTCTTATCCTTAAAGAGGGCCCTCAAACTTCATAAGCTGCAGCCATCACACATCACGGATCTGCTCTTGGCAGCACTGTCTGGTAGGAAGGCTGGGAGATTTAACTCCTCAGGCATGCACGGCTCAGCGACCTGTTACCGAGGAAGAAGCGGGGAGTGGTGTTGGGTGGTAGACCTTAGACTCTGCCATGCCAAGGGGGGACCACTGCCTCGGCAGATCAGAGACCCACAGGGCTGTGGAAAAGCACAGAAGTAGATGCACATCCCGAGGGATAAGTGCTCTAGGCAGGTTTAGGGCAGGGATGGCCCAGGTACATCTGAATATGAGGCTTGTAACAGGAGGATGAATTGGGTTGAATATACAACCCAATTGTACACATATGTATTTTTTATTAAAAAAGTTATATGCCCAGATCCTGGCTGTCATTCCACCCTGACAGACTGAGCTTGGTTCACTCAGACTGGTTCTATGGGCTCCCACAACCAACAATCTACCTTCTTCAGACACCTCTTTTTAAAAAAAAAAAAAAAATCATGTCAAGGACTTCTGCAAACGAAATGGCTGCATGCATTCAGATAAACCCCTCTATGCTTTCACATGCTAGCTTATTTCTGGATTTAAGGAATTTTGAAACCCAGACCAATTTCTTTTCATGTGGCAGAAAGTGGAAGGATAGGAAGTAGTTAGGAGGCGACAGGAATTAAAGTCTGGCCCCTGCTAAGGCTTGAACATCCTGTTAGAGCAGACATGTGCCTGGCAGGCTCACAGCCTGGGTGCCAGGCTGAACACCCGATGACATTGAAGCATTTAAAACATCCTACTCTGCATGTCTTACTCACTTTGTGGTCCAGACAAATAGAGTGGTGGTTTCTTGTTGTCTGTGAATCTGAGAACCAAGATATTTGTACGTGCATGAGTCCTGTATTGCAGTGATAATGTGCACAGATTTATGTAAAGAGCTTCCTATTGCGTGGTTTTTAGAAACAGTTTTCAGGAGACTAAAAGTTAGGAAGCAATAGATATTAAGCCACTTTACTTAAAATCATGAAAATTTTCCAAAGTTTTAGGGAATAGTGTTGTTGAGAAAACTTTTTTCTTTCGATTTTTCCAAGTTTTTCCCATCCTTTCTTGATAATAGAAAAGGAAGCTCACTTTATGTACTAGTAAAGCTGACACCTCTCAACCCACTGGTTCTCACTTCTGGTTGTATATTAGAACAACTTAGGGAGCTTTTGAAAATACCAATGCCAGGGCCCCATTCCCAGAGATTCTGGTTCACTTGTTTCTGTTTGTTTGTTTGTTTGTTTTGGGGGGGAGGTTAGCCCTGACAGTTTTTAAAGCACTCCAAATGGTTTAAATGGGCAGCCGGGATGAACGATCATTGCACCTGGGAAAAGATGGAAAAGGAATGGGATCTGTTCCTTCTCCGGAGACTGAAGTAATAGAAAATCCATCTGTGTTGCAGGGAACCCAGCCCCAGGGGTTTCCAGTTTCCAATGACAAGATGCTGTGTTCAGTGAAAGGTATTGTAAGG
Organism: Tamandua tetradactyla; assembly: GCF_023851605.1. Classification (NCBI taxonomy): domain Eukaryota; kingdom Metazoa; phylum Chordata; class Mammalia; order Pilosa; family Myrmecophagidae; genus Tamandua; species Tamandua tetradactyla. Next base: position 22,297,168 of record NC_135336.1, read on the forward strand.
GACTTGGAGCTAGAGAGAGGAGGGAATCTGGGATCTATGGGGCATTACTCTCAGCTAAGATTGTGAAAGATGACTGTTGTAGAAAGAATGTTCTCTAAGCCAAAATACTTGAAAGAGGAGATATGGCCCAAGAGAACGAGAAAGTTCTCAAAAATGTATTTTCTGACTTTGCAATTGGAAGTGATTTTGGTGAGAAAGGAAAGGAAGACATACATATTTTTAAAAAAGAAGAAAAAAAGCCAATGGGATGGCTCAGACCATAAAGCACATAGAACAAGGAGGACACATATTGGAGACCTCTAAGTAGAGTTCCTGGAGGGCCAAGTGACTGAGGTTTGCAACAAAAAGCTTAGATTGGGGGTGTGAGGGTAGTTCAGTAGTAGAATTCTCGCCTGCCATGCAGGAGACCTGGGTTCAATTCCCAGCCCATGCACTTCCCCAAACAAGCAAGCAAACAAAGAAAGAAAATACAAACCCAAACAAAAATTCAACAAATGGTACTACAATAATGGAATATTCACATGGAAAAAGAATGAAATGTGACCCTGCCATACAGCATACAAAAAAAAAGACAACAAAAGGGCTGCTTTAATTAACTCCAGAGCTGGAGATTCAAGGAAGGAATCACTGCTGGGAGCCAACTAAATAATGTTGACGGATGAGAAAAGAAAGTGAAATGCCACAACTTTTATTTCTGCTTACTCTGTCAAAGAGAATTGGACTAAAAAGGATAGACTGATCTTTGGTTAGAAGGAACTTAAATCCAGGATAGAAAGTTTAACTGAAAAAATATGCAGGAACTGTCAGTAAGTCTTAAAAAAAAAAGTAATTAAAATTAGAATATAGAAGATCAGAGGAACAGAGAAGAATATACAGGATCCAAAACACATTTTGAAATTTGCTATATGTAAAAAGCAGCATTTCTGAAGCAAATTATTCAAAATAAGCAGGGCTAGTGGCTAGTCCTTTTGAAAAAAGGTCAATTTAGATTTCAACAACACATCTAACAATATTCTTCATTGTATCCTTAAGTTTGAAAAAAAATGAGTTAGATATTAGAACAATTAAGTGGGTTAAGAACTTGCTGAATGACTGTGCCTGGGGATGCTGAACTAATGGACTGATGGGGAAATTTCTATCGGCTTGCTACAGGAGTCTATGCTAAACTCTTTTTCAAAATTCTTATTCATATCAAATTTGCAAGTGATACGAAGTTGAGCGTAGAAAACATGTCAGAGACTGAACAGAACCGAAAACATCCTTGCAGGTTAAAACAAAAATGAATTTCTTTTGATCTAGAAAGTCCCTTGTTAACGTATATTAAATAACAGAACTAGAGATAACCATCTCACCATTATTGATGGTAGGAAATAAATATAAATAACCTGTATATATAGGTAATAATACAGATCTGTAAATAAATAACAATATGTACATAGGATTGTACACTCCCAAAATCAACTGGGAGTGATTTTGACCCCCAGAAGCCAATTGGCAAAGTCTGGAGACAATTTTAGTTGTCATGATGGGAGGAGGTTGCTACTGGCATTTAATAGGTAGAAGACAGGATGCTACAACATACAGGATAGTCCCCTACCACAGAGATTTATCTGACCCCAAAATGTCAAGAGTGCAAGGGTTGAGAAACCTTAGTATCCAATGATACAGGAAAGTGTCCAAAATATTTTGTAAAATTTTTAAAAATACTTCATTTGTGTGTGTGAAAAAAATTGCAAAGCTATATTCTAATATATGCAATAGTTTTGGATGAATAGCAGATAATAAGTGATTTAAAATTTCTTACGAATTTTTGAAGTTTCTTGTAACTTAAGTAAGACCTTGAAAATAAGCAAAGAAAAATATGCAATGAAAACCAACTGTCAAAAGATTTGTTTTCTCAGGGAGAAGTGTGAAAAGATTTGGGTGGTTTTTTTTTTTTTTGACAGTCAGCCTACACTCTAGGACAAGATCAATTGAAGCATAACATCTGGAGTGAGGAGGTTCAGTCCTCTCTCCTCTGTACTGGTCAGTTCTCACTGGACTCCAGGGCTGGGCACCACATGTTGGCAGGAATGGAGGAATTGCATGTTTGCATCATGTATATTTGTGCAGAAAAAAATGTGGGCTTTTCCCCCTATTAATTCATTTGGTAGAAACGCTCCAATAAATTGAAAGTTCTCTTAGGTCATGCTGGGTTGATTGTCTCTTTAGGTAAATGCCCAGCCTTTCAGAGTTTCTCTTTATCTCTTTCTCTATATCTTTGGGTGCATGTGTATTTTTTTAACCTGACCCATTTGAGAGTCCTAATACACAGATTTAATGCAAATCCTATTAAAATCCCAGCAAGATTTTTTTGTAGATTAGAAAAATAATTCTAAACATCTATTTGAAAAGGCAAAGGAACTAGGGTAGTGCTCTATTTGCTAGCTGCTGGAATACAATATACCTGAAACAAATCTCCAGACACATCAAACAAAATACCAGACACATCTCCCCTAATCCAGTTTAACAACCACTCTTGGTTGAGTTACATCTCCAGGGAGATGATCTAATTACAGATTCAAACATACAGTATTGAATAGGGATTATTCTGCCTTTACGAAATAGGATTTTGATTAACACATGGCTTTTCTAGGGGACATACATCCTTTCAAAGCAGCCCAGATAGCAAGAAACAATACTGAAAAAAAGATAAATAAAGTGGGAGGAATCAATCTACCCAATTTCAAGACCTATTGTACATCTACAGTAATCAAGACTGGCAGAGGGACAGACATATAGCTCAAAGGAACAGAACAGAGAACCCAGAAATAGACCACACAGATATACCCAATTCATTCTCTTGTTTTTCCTTTTTTTGGGGGTGGGTGGGGGTTGGGGTGGGGCATGATCCAGGAATTGAACCCAGGTCTCCAGCATGGAAGGCAAGCATTCTACCACTGAACCACCCATGCATCCCCCAATTCATATTTAACAATGGTGCAAAAGCAACTCAGTGGAAGAAAAACAGACTTTTCAACAAATGGTGCTGGAGTACTTGGCCATCCCTAGGCAAAAAATAATAATAATAATCTTGACCTAAATGTCAAACCTTATATAAAAATTAACTAAAAATTGGCCATAGATTTAAATATGAAAGTTTAAACTTTTAGAAGAAAACATAGGAGAAAATCTTTAGGACCAGGGCTTGATGATGAGTTCTTAGACATAACACCAAAGGCACAAGCCATAAAAGAAAAAAAGTGATAAATCAGACTTCATCAAAATGAAAAAATTTTGCTCTGTGAAAGACCCTGTTAAGAGGCAGAAAAGACAAGCTCTAGACTGGGAGAAGAATTTGTAAACCACATATCAAACAAAGGATAGTGTATTAGCTTGGGCTCTCTAGAAAAACAGAAATATCCATAGATATAAAATTTATAAAAGTGTCTCATGAACCATGGGAATGTAGAGTCCAAGATCCATAGGGCAGGCTGTGAAGCTGATGCCTCTGATGAAGGGTCTGGATGAACTCCACAGGAGAGGCTCGCCAGCCCAAGCAGAGAGACTGTCTCTTCTGAATCCTCCTTAAAAGTCTTCCAGTGATTAGATTAAATGTAACTCATTGCAGAAGACACTCTCCTTGGCTGATTAAAAATGCAATCAGCTGTGAATGCAGCCAGTGTGATCATGATTTAATTCTATGAAATGTCCTTGTAGCAACAGACAGGTCAGAACTTACCCAACCAGACAAATGGGCACCACCACCTGACCAAGTTGACACATAAACCTGACTATGACAGACAGCAACTAGAATATAAAAAGAACTCTCAAAACTCAGCAGTGGGAGGTTCTAGCTAGAGCAATTAGACAAGAAAAAGAAATAAAAGGTACCCACAATCCAATTTATAGAAAATCCTGAAGAACCAACAAACCTATAAAAGCTAATAAATGAATTCAGCACAGTGGTGGGGTACAATATTAACATGCAAAAATCAGTAGTATTCATATACTAGTAATGAACAATCTGAAGAAGAAATAAAAAAAATTTCATTTACAATATCAACTAAAAGAATTAAATATCTAGGAGTAAATTTGACCAAGAATGTAAAGGACTTGTATGTGGAAAACTGCGAAACACTGCTGAAAAAAATTAATGATCTAAATAAATGGAAGGACGTACTGTGTTCATGGATTGGGAAACTACATTTCATTAAATGTCAGTTCTACCAAAAGTGATAAATAGATTCAACACAATCCCAATAAAAATTCCAACAGATTTCTCTTCAGAAATGGAAAAACTCATCATCAAGTTTATAAGGAAGGGTAAGGGACCATGAATAGCCCAAAAACGTCTTGAAAAAGAACAGAGTTGGAGGACTCACACTTCCCGTTTTAAAATCTAATCACGAAGTTACAGTGATCAAAGCAGCATGGTCTTGGCATGATATATAGGATAGATATATAGACCAATGGAATTGAATTTGAGAGTTTAGGAAAAAAATCTAACATCTATAGTCTATTGATTTTTTAAATATTAAACTTTTTATTTTGAAATACTTAAAAACTTATAGGACAAATACAAAATGATATAAATCTCATACAGAGCCCTCCAACATACCCTTATTCTCCCCTAGATTATCTGATCCACCAATTTTAACATTTTGCCACATTAACCCATAATTTTATCTATCTATTCATTACATTTTTAGTCCATCTATTTACCCATCTATCTGTCTGTCTTTTCATCAATCCATTCTATGAACACCTGAGGGTAGGTTGTATACATCACGCTCCTGGAACACTTAATACTGCCATGTACATTTCCTCAGAGCGGGGATATTCACTTATGTAACTACCTTATATGCCATTATCAAGTTCAAGAAATGTAACACTGATATAAAGCTAAGAGTCTATATTCTAATTTTTTTTCATATATCCCGATAGTGTCCCTTTGAAACTTACCTCCTCCCTTGCTAAATCTGATCCAGAATCATGTATTATATTTAAGTGTCATTGTCTCTTTAGTTGCTTTTTTTTTGTAAAAACATATATACAACATAAACATTCCCATCTCAACCACTCCTAAACATACCATTCAATGGGATTAACAACATTCACTTTGTTACAGTACCCTCACCAGCCTCCATTACTAAAACCTCCCCATCTCCCCAAACAGAAACCCTACACCCATTTGCATTAACTCCTCATTCCCCCTGCTGCCCCACACCTGGAAATCTGTTCTCAAAATTTCTGTCTCTAGGACTTTGCATATTCTTCTAGTTACTATGGGGCTTAAACTTAACATCCTAAGTCTGTAACAATCTCATTTATTTTGGTACCAACTTTGCTTCAATAGTATGCACAAACTATGCTCCTATACTGCTCAATCTCCCAAACTTAGTGTAGTTTTTGCCACAAATTACATTTTTATACATTATAATTTCTCATTACATTTTATGCAGTTGCCTTTTAAATCCTGTAAGAAGTAAAAAGTGGAGTTTACAAACCTAAAATACAATAACACTGACATTTACATTTACCTGTATCATCACCCTTCCCAGAGATCCTTATTTCTTCATGTGGCTTGATCTGTTGTTTATTGTTCTTTCCTTTTAACCTTCAGAACTCTCTTAGCATCTCCTGTAGGGTTGTTCTAGTGGTTCTAGTGGTTCTAGTGGTGATGACTTATCTGGGTATGCTTCATCACTAACTCATTTTTTTTTCTAACTCATTTTTGAAAGACAGTTCCAGATGCAGAATTCTTGGTTAGCAGATTTTTGCTTTCAGCACTTTAAACATGTAATCTTATTGCCTTTTTGCCTTCCTGGTTTCTAATAAGAAATAGGCACTTAATCTTATTGAGGCTCATTTGTATATGATATGTTGCTTCCCTATCATAGCTTTCGAAGTTCTCTCTTTCTCTTTGCCATTCATTATTCAGATTATAATATGCCATGGTGTGGGCCTGTTTGGGTTTACCCTGTGTGGAGTTTGTGGAGGATCTTGGATGTGCTTATTCAAGTGTTTTGTTATATTTGGGGAGTTTTCAGCCATTATTTCTTTGAATATTCTCTCTGCCCCTTTTTCTTTTCTCCTTCTGAGACTCCTAAAATGCATGATTTGGTATGTGTGATGGTGTCCTGTGGGTTCCCAAGACTCTGCTCACTTTTTTCATTCTTTCTTCTGCTCCTCAGACTGGATGATTTTGGTTGTTTTATCTTCAAGTTCACTGATTCTCTTTTCTGCCAGCACCAATCTGTTGTTGAATCCCTCTAAGAATTTTTAATTTCTGTTACTGTGATCTTCAGCTCTGTTTCGTTTTCATAATTTCCATCTCTGTATTGATATTCTCTTGGTGTTCATCTATAATTTTTCTGATTTCCTTTAGATCTTTGTCCATGTTTTCCTCTAGCTCTCTGAGTGTATTTAAGACCATTTTTAAAAAGTCTTTGTCTGGTACGTCACAGGTATGATATTCTTCACTGATAGTTTCTAATGATTTAATTTTCCTTTCTTCCTAGGCTGTACATCTTGTTTCTTTGTGTGTTTTATAACCTTTTTGAAACCTGAACATTTTGGTATTTTAATGAAATTTAGGCTCTAAGGTACCTGTTCTTTAAGGTTATATCCAACTAGTGTTATGACAGAGCTTACCTTGAATGCCAGGAGCTCACCAAAAAATAAAAAGGGGGGGGGGGGAACCCACCTTTCCCAGTCTTTTCAGATTGACCTGTGCAGGGGGTCTCCTTTAGCGCTTATCCATACATATGTCTTGGGCATATGCATGTGGCCTTGGGGATTCCCTTGTTTATATGGTTTCAAATGTCCTCTTTTCTCTAGGAAAGTTTCCTCACTATCTGGACACTACGCTGTATGTCCTACAGCCAGCAATCCATTCACCCAGGAAGCCACTTAACTGCTTTCCCGCAACATTCGGTAGGAGAGGTGAGCTGCTTTCTACTTGCTGGGCAAGTTCCAAGATGGTGAGTCCCTCCAGCCACCACATGCACATGCACAGATGGGGCCAGACATGCACGTTCTCAGTATGTGCATGAGTGTTACTCTGCTCCCCAGAGAACCAGAGCCAGGAATCTGCACTGGGAGCAGGGTCCAGCTTAGGGCTGAGCCAGTGAGGGGGATAGAAGGGTCAGTCAGAGCACTACGAGAAGTTACTGCTTTTAAGTAGCCCTTTTCTTTATTTGGAACTTGTCTTAATCTGCAGTCCTTTAACTGTTGTTTTTGGAGTTTGAGAAAGATGTTTCTGCTAGTTCTTGCAGTTGTTCAAAGATTCTGTGTGGGATGGAGCCCTGAAATGTCTCACTCCACCATCTCAATGTAGGTCTATGGCTTTCTGATTTTTGACAAGCATGCCAAGTCCACTCAGTGGGGAAAAAATTAGCCTCTTCAAATGGTGCTGGGAAAACTAGATACCTAAATGAAAAAGATTGAAGATGGACCCTTACCTCATACCACATACAAGAATTAATTCAAAATGGATCTAAGACCTAAATATAAGGACCAAAACTATAAAACTCATGGAAACAAACACAGAGAAGCATCTTCAGGACCTTGTGTTAGGCAATGGTTTCTTAGCCTTTACACACAAAGCACAAGCAACAGAAAAAACAGATAAATGAAAGTTCATCAAAATTAAAAACATTTGTGCAGCAAATAATTTCATCATGTAAGTAAAAAGATGATCTGCAGATTGGGAGAAAATACATGGAAACAACATATCTGATAAGAATTTAATAACCAGACTATATAAAGAAATCCTACAATTCAACAACAAAAAGGTAAACCACTCAATTTTAAAATGGGCAAAAGACTTGAATAGGCATTTCTCCAGAGAAGATACACAAATGGCCAAAAAGCACATAAAAGATGTCCAGTATGATTAGCCATTAGGAAAATGCAAATCAAAACCACAATGAGATAGCATTTCAAACCCACTAGAATAACTACTATTTAAAAAATACACAACAGAATATAATATGTTGGAGAGGATGTGGAGGAATAGAAATACTTGTTCATGGTTGTGGGAATGTAGCTGCTGTGAAAAACAGTTTGGCAGTTCCTCACAAAATTAAGTAGAGAATTACCATATCAACTGGCAATCCCACACCTAGGTATATCCCCCAAAGAATTGAAAGCAGGGATTTGAATAGATATCTGCACAGTGATGTTCATAACAGCATTATTCACAATTGCCAAAAGAGGGAAGCAACCCAAATGTTCTGGTACATACAGACCAACAGAATATACATAATATGGTACATATATACAACGGAATATTATTCAGCTATAAAAAGTTCAGATACACGTGCCAACATATGTGAACCTTGAAGACATCATGCTGAGGGAAATAAGCCAGACACAAAAGGATAAACATTGTATGATCTCTCTGATACAAAGTAACTAGAAGCAACAAATTCATAGAGTCAGAACCTAGAATACAAGTTATCAGGAGCTGGGAGGGGGTAGGGAGTGGGGACTCAATGCTTAATTGGTACAGAATTTCTGTTTGGGCTGATGGAAATGTTCTGGTAATGAATGGTGGTGATGGCAACACGATATTGTGAATATAATTAACACTTCTGAATTACGTATTTGAATGTGGTTAAAAGGGAAAATTCTAGATTGTATATATGTTACTAAAATAAGCATTTTTTAAAAACCCATAGGACTGCACAATACAGTGAACCCTTAATATAAAGAACAGACCATAGTAAACATAATCATAATAACATTGTTTCATCAATTGTATTGCAAGATGTGAATAATAGGAAAAACTATGTGTGAGGTTGGGGGTTGATGGGAACTCTGTATTTTCTGCACGATTTTTCTGTAAACCTACAACTTCTCTAAGAAAAATAAATTAAAAAAATCTCAAGAGTAAAAAAGAAATCCAATTAGAAAATGGACAAAAGATATGAAGAGACATTTCACTGAAAAGGATGTATAGATGGCAAATAAGCACATGAAAAATACTCAACAAAAATATAAGATGTATTATAGGCATTAGCTTATACAACTGTGGGGATGGACAAGTTTGAATTTTGAAGAGCAGGATCAAGCTAGGGACTCCAATGAATGTTTTCAATGAATTCTCTAGGAGAAAGTGGCTGGCTGAAGTAGAGGTGGAAATTCTTCCTTCAAACTGCTGAAATCATCAGTTTTCCTTTAAGGCCTTCAACTGATTAGATGAGACTTCTCTCATTGCTGAGGGCAATCTCTTTTTTTGACTGCAGAGGTAATCAGCCATAGATACGATCAACACAATGATGATTTAAATACACAAAATATCCTGACAGTAACAATCAGGCCAGTGCTTGCTTGACCAAACAATTGGACACCATAACCCGGAAAAGTTGACACATAAACTTAACCATCACAGTCCACCCCTTGTCAACTTGGCACCCATACACATCTCCTTAAACTGTAGTGAATCACTAAATAAAAATTGTAACAGTCATATTTTTGCCTAACAATATTCAACTGTCCTTCATACAGCCAAAAGGTTACACAAAAACCACCAGAAATGAAAACTGAAAATTAGTTTCCTCTTAACTCACATACTTACATCCTGCAGAGAAATCAGCCCACTTAACTCACATACTTACATCCTGCAGAGAAATATCCTGGGATATGCAGGATCCCAGGAACAGAAGCAGGTTAGGATAGGTCTTGAGTGGGGTCTTGGGGAGGGATCTGCACTCATCAATGAACCCCAAATGTGGGAAACTAAAGAGATGCCATAGTACTCGCTCAGTCTTCAGAGAATTCCAGAATTTGGGCATGGGGAAGAAGGGGGTGGGAGTGGAGGAAAGGAAGTCTGTCAGCAGAGGCAACTGCCCAGAGCTGGGATGAAGTTGCTTGTGTCATGCCCAAAGTCACAGCCAAACATAACACATCCTGAGAAATGCCCTGTAATAAAGCAATTCTGCAAAAAAGAGAAGGAAGTGAAGAGGGTGCCATTTGTTGGTGTTTTCCAAGTCCTCACACAGAAGCCAGTCTAGGAAAATCTAATCTTTGAGGCTGAGAAATGGACAGAAAGAAAGCCCTCCACCTTGGAGGCAGTCACCATTGCTTCTCGGACAGGAAGATGTCTTCATTTGGTACAGTAAAAAGAAAAAAGAAAAATTAACTCACAGCCCATATTTTCCTCCTACAAAAAGCCATCAAGGAAACACATGTACATGCACACGTAGCTCTCTCACATGGTACCCAACACCCTTGTGTCAGGGTTAAACGACTCTTTATGTGACAGTGTATGGTACCCAATGGAAGCTCAGAAAATGTTTGTTTAGATGATGTTGAAATGTATGGCTCTTTCTTTCATGTCCATTCACCCAGTGAATGGAAGTGGGTGCTTAGGGGCAAAGGAAAAGTCTAAATTGGCAGGGGGCAGAGGTGGGGGACAAGAGGAAAGTTGGAAAACTTGCAAGAATGAGGGCTCTCAAAACCTTTTACTTCACTTAATGGAGCTGCTGTGTGGCAGCATCAAGGTCAATACAACCACGGAACTCAGAGGCTCTGTGTGGTTCTTATTCTCCTTTTGAGGAGGATAAGTCTAGACATCCTAACCTCTAGAACCCAGATCTAGAGAGGTAACTGGAATGAGGCTGGACCACCCTCTACCACCACCACCACCCCCCCAGAGAAACAGCACTGAAAAGCCACAGCACTGGGAACACAGGGTTGTGAGTCATGCTGAGATGCAGGAAGCACGGAAGACTAGTGAGAAATATGAGTTAGGAAAGATACATAGCACAGCAAAAGGCCAAAGGAGGGGCCAGAGCAGAGCAGGGACCTAGAAGCAGCATCCATCCATGGAGAATGTGGTGGGAGGGTTTGGGGGTTCCTGCGGTGGTGGTGGTGTGGGGGAGCTGGTTAAAACCTTACATCTGCACACCAGTGTATGACACCCATGTCCCCCGTGCTGTCCCTTCCAGCCCATGTGCATAGCAAGCAGCCTGCACATCACCCACCCCCACCCCGTGCCACTCTAGATGCCCCGTGCAGCCAGCCCTTCCATGATATGGCAACTTAATTTTCTCTAAAGAGACTGGAGGAAAGGGACAGAGAGCAAGCAAATGACGATGAGACAGAGAGAAGGAGGCAAGGAAGGGAGGGAAAAGAAGAGAAAAGCCAGAGAGAGAGTCTGAGAAAAAGAAATATGCCAGTGGGCTCCAGGAAAACACATCAAAATTGAAATCACAATGATCCAGAAGAGCTAATGCTTGGTTACCATTTGCTTCTCCAGTATCATATTTTCCCTTATCACCTTAATGACTTTCCTCTCAGTAGCTAGTCACGTTTCAGTTTCTGACAGACTATTTAGTGTTCTTATTTCCCTGTTCTGCTTTCCAGTGACTGGTAAGAGGTCAGCACGCCAAACCCCATCCTCCACCCAGGCTGGAGGCAGTCAGGTCACTGCAGCGGGACTCTCCCACCTCCCACAGAGCACATGGGACGAGGGAAAACGCATATCCATTTGCTAGGCCACGGGAGAGTTCACACTGTGCCTGTGAAAATAACCCATACTGCCGAACAATTGGTTTAATTTTATTTCAAAATTGTACAAAATGGCCATAAGTGGCTATAAAAAACGTTGTCTTTGGAATATACGGAAATTCCAAAATAACAACAAAACAGGTATCATTCACAGTGTAATGGAAAAACTTTCTCTGAGGCAGAAACTATAATTCTTCCTTCTTTTTCCCCAGCCTTTCGTGGTCTCCCTCCCGGAGGGTTCGAATAAAATTGGTAAAGCCCAATTCCTGAAGGGAAGGGGGAAGGGGGGAAAGAGAAAAAGGAAAAGAAGGAAGTTAGTTCCTGAGCAGGACGCGCGCCCCATCTCCTCCCTCCCCCTTTCTGGACCTCTGCCGCTGACTCCTCTGGTCAGACAGGAGTGGACCCAGGCAGTGTGGACAGACTGCCAACACAGGGAGGGCCTGTGACACAGCACAGCTCGGCTGCCTGCTGCTGCTCCTTCACGCAAAGGCCAGTCCTGACGAGCAGGCAAGGAAACGCCACACCAGGAATCTCCCCAGGTCTGGGGACAAGGCTTCTGTGACCACCCTTGAGGCTCTCTGCCCGCAGTGTCAAGATTCAGCCAGGCCCAGGCCCCTGTCCTCATAGCTCCGACTGCAATGGCACACGGGCCAGCTAACCTGTGTGGGTTCTGGGATGACCGGAGAGGCTCTTCCCCCAGGACTGTTTCCCTGCTCTCCGCAGACTCAGCCCAGGGAAGACGCCTTTCCCCGACTTACCGTCCGATCGCTGTCATACTTTTCTAGAAGCTTCCCATAGTGGTAGTAGTGGAAGGTGGGGTAGGCCTTGACGGCCTCCTGCTGGCACAGATCCTGGTTCCTGTCTCTGACGCAGTCAACAGCGGCACAGGCAATCTACAGGGCAGGAGAGAGGGTGGTCGGCCGGGCACCTGTGGCCTGAGGCCTGCAGGCCCGGGACCCCTCTCTCTGCACACAGACGGCGCTTCTCGCCCGGCAACCTCAGGTCACGTGCTTTCTTTGACTTTCCCCCGCAGTGAACTGCACCAAAGCATACTTTTTTTTACTCCCAAGGCAGATGGGTAAGGTTAAGGGACTCTGCTTGGAGCACTTCAGGTATAAAATCAAGACTATAATGACCATAAAGGAAATCATGGCGTCACCGCATTTGTCGGGACCACAGGTTTTGGGATGCTTTCAGTGAGGCACTGCGGGATCCATTCAGTCATCAACAAATATTTCCTGAATAGCTGCTCGGGAAGGCAGGATAGGACCCAGGTTAACACAACAGCTTTGAAGTCAAGTTCCCCAAATTCAGAGCTCAGTTTGGTCACATATTAAAACTTGAGGAAAATTCGCCTAGATTTTAGTGCCTTAATTTCCTCATCTGTAAAATGGGTATAATATCAATACCTAGATTATGGGGATACTGAGGAGTCTGAGTAAGAGAATTCAGGTAAAGCACATCAGCACAGGCCTAGCACAGGGCTGATGGTCAGTCAGTGTTATGTGTTGTTACAGTCACCCCTCCTGACCCTGTATTTAGGCTCTGTCCCTGCTAGAAGCTCAGTGTGTCTGGTCGGGGGGGAGCTGGATAAACAGACAATTCCAATGCAGTGAGACAGGAGGTATGACAGAGGTGGTCCAGGGTGCCAACAGAACCCGGGGGGTGGAGGGAGCAAAGGCTCTCTGCAGGAGAGAATAAAAGTTCCAGCCAGGGGAGAACAGTCCAGAAACCAGAGGAAAGTCAGTCTGACTGAAGCAATCAGAGCTTTCTGTCAGAAACAGTTTCCCAAACTGGCCATGGGCCTCTTGTTGCCCATCCAACAACATCCACATGCTGCATGGCTTTTCCTTATTATTTAGTGTTCTTTCAAAATAAGAGGGGATAAAGCAGAAATGGGGACCTTTTCTTCTACTCAGGGTCACGGACCTGAAAGGAGGGAAAGGGATTACCTAATGGCAGAGGAGGAGAAGGGACAGATTCTGAGGGGAGTCCTCTCATCAGACACCTCCTCCTGCAACCCTACTATGTGACGAGCCTGTCCCAGGTGCTAGCGACACAATGGTGAGCACGACCAGGTCCAGTCACCAGGCATGGACATCCTGCGGGACAGTTAGATCACGTGACAAGTAAGATCACGTGAGAGCCCGCCTGAGGAGCACCGAGGGTGATTCGAGAATCACCCACATAAACCAGAGGGGCTGCTTCACACAGCATGGCCGGGGTGCCTGTGGTCAGGGAGACTGACCTGAGACCTGAGCGTTGAGAAGGAGGCCGCCTGCCAACTGGAGGCCTGGGAAAGAGCGTGTGAATGGAAGGACCAGCATACGCTTGGACCTGTGAGCGAGGGTGTTGTCTCTGAGGTCTGAGGTCCACTGAGGAATCCAGACTAACTCTTACTGTGCCTTGAAATGTAAAACGGCTGAATGATCACAATTACCAGTTCTCTGGCTGCTCATCACTCACATTTGAATGGAGGCCCTTTCCAGGTAGGAGAGCCCTGCAGACCACCCAACAACCACGTTTACTGGTCGCTTACTTCCTGCCCCAGCTGAGTTGGGGCTGCTGTTCTGTGAGCTGCGGGATGGACAGGCAGAGCCAAGATCTAGCGATGGCATCCCCCCCACCAGCGTCGTGCTTCTCCTCCAGCTCCTCCCTCACGCTCCCCTTCTGCCTCGGCAGCTCCATGATGCTCCATATACTCAGGCTTTCTTAGAGCAGAGTTTGCAAACCGGCTGCATGCAATCCATATCTGGCTCTCAGCATTGTTCTATTTGGTCCATGCAGAATTTAAAAAAAAAAAAGAAATTTGAATTTGCTGCCAACACAAGGAAAAAAAAAAAAGCCAGAAGATTCGTCAGCACTTGCCCCTGCATTCCCACTGGCCACAGCTGGCTGGAGCAGAGGACAGCGGGCTCCGTGAGGCAGGTGAAACTTGCCGTTCACCAGGGACTCACACAGCCCAGCTCACTCAGGCTGCCCCCAGCTCGCCCTCTCAAGCACTTTCTGAATTATTTAGAAACAGAGAGTGGCTGTGTCTCTGGCCGTCCACAGGGTTCGATTTCTCGAGGTGGGTGCTGGACACCCGCCCAGGGGAGTCCACCCTGCCTCCGCACACCGGGCAGCCGAGAGCCTCCCGTGCCCAACACATCAGAGTGTTAGATGAGCTCTGTGCGGGGCTGCTGCTCTCCCTACGTCTACTTTAAATTAGGAATTTAATTTGTATACATGCCCTGCAGCTGTTGAAAACACAGTATAGGGTTTTATAAATCTACTAAATTAAAATATATACTGACTTTGAATCACCCAAACTAGCTGCCAGTGGCATACCAAGAACGCTACTTACAGCTGCAATGACTCAATTTCTATAGGAGAAGAGGCGACAAGTTGCCTCCTGCCCTGAAGGCAGCCAGCTTAGACTCTTTAGAAACAAGGCAGCAAATAAAGGTCTTCTCATCTATCCCAATTTCATCCTTCTGAAAGCTTTGCCCCCTTTACAACCACTCAAGATCTGCAACTCAGAATGCATGCCTCCCACTTCTAGATTTGTTCTACAGACTTAGCGTGAGTTTCTGGCGCCCTGCCCGGGTCCCTGCAGACCAGCGCCTGCCACCAGTACTTGCCTCTCTTGGCCTAAGGGCTCCTGCAGGAGCTGAAGGGCAAGGCCCTGGGCACAGGCCCTCAGCCAATGATGGACAGGAGATGGAGGACAAGTACCCGGGCGTCCTTGACCTTCAAATGGGATAACTCTGTGGCATGATCCCCGGTGAGGTCTCCAGTGGGACAGAGAATCCTGCTTTGGCTTCCTTTCTCTTCCCATCTAACTTCCTCAGTCCCCTTTGGTGCTTTCTGAAATCACCTCCCAAGGAAACTACCTGCACTGGATTTCTAGGCCCGGGGTCTGCTTCTGGAAAACTCAAACTGGGACACTGCCTGCTTACTCAGTTCTGACTCTGCCCCTTTCCAGCTGGGTAACTCTGGCTCTAAGATCAACTTCCTCATCTGTAAAATGGGGATAGTAACGTGAGGACAACATGGCGATGCTTTTACAGTGTTATGTGTAAAGAGCTCTCAGTAAAAGACAAATAGTTATTCTTCTTCATTCAGTCAACATTTACAAAGGTATCAGGTGTGAGACTGCAGGGAATTCAAAGACAAAGTCCCTGTCCTCAAGGAGCTTTCAATCCTGGTGGGTGGGTAATTACACAAATCCGAGGGACTGTATATGACATGGTCAGAGTTAAACTAGAGATGTGGCCAACCACAGGAGGTGAGACCCTGAGATGCCCTTCACACCTGGCCAAAGGCTGTGCACCGGCCCCACCCACCGAGCTGAGGTCATGGGGATGGGCACAAGGCAAGCCCCTCCTTGCCAGACCCCCTGGCACTGCCCCTGCCCTATGCCCCAGCCTTCCATCGCCAATCCTCGTCCTCCAGGGCCCTTTCAGTACCACCACCTACTCCAACACCGGCCATGGGCAGCCTTTTCTATACCCAGAGTGTCAACAGATAAAGGCCCCCATGTGAGTTCTCGGGAGGGAGTGGAGGCACCAGAGCAAAATATGAGCTGCCTCACACAGCTTTATTGATTCAGGAAAATAAATCTCTGCAGGAGCTAATATTGACTTTGGCTATGAAAATGGAGTGAACAACCAACTGCATATCGATTGGGGAAGGAACAGAGACTGGCTTCTGGGTGGGGAGGAAATGAAATTCCGACTAAAAGGTGGCATCATGGGGCATCAAAAAGAAGTGGGATAGGGTGCACAGGTGGTTCAGTGGTAGAATGCTTGCCCTCCACACGGGAGACCCAGGTTCGATTCCCGGACTATGCACCCCGCTCCCCCAAAATAAAGAAGTGGGAGGCAGGAGACGCAGTTCTGGTTGACAGTAACTTGCCAGGCATCCCGGACAAGGGACACATCCCTACGGGCCTCGACTCTCCATGTGTAAAAGGAGAGGCCCGAACAGGTCAGCAGCAGCCAGTACAAGTGCCAGCTCTTAAAAGACACAAAAAAAGTACAAGTGCCAGCTCTTAAAAGACACAAATTCCCGGAACCAACCCCCGGAGAGGCTGATCTGAGCATTCAGTACAGCACCCGGAAATCACAGCACCTTGCCAGGAGCACAGAATGGGCACCGGCAACTTTAGTGCCCCAAGTTGGAGAGAAGGGATGGGAAGGGATGCCCCCACTTCTCTGCTGTTACTGGTGGCACCTCCAGAAATCCCAGAACTGCCAGCTGTGTGAGTGCACAGAGAAGCTGAGAAGTGTGCTCCTAAAACAAGTGATGGTGCTCCCTGGCTTGGAGTAAAGAAGTTGGATGGAGGGATGGAAGGAATAAGAGAAAGGGAGGGAGAGAGAGAAAAGACCAACAACATCACTGGCCCAAGTTAAGGTGATTAACCAAAGGCCTTTCAGTGCTTAGAGAAGAAGGTCACCACGGAAATGGGGGGACTTGTGCATCAGCAGAGGGGGCTGAGGAAGAGGAAGTGTGCCTTGGCTGCTTTTTTCTTGGATGGCCAGCCTGGCCCCATAGGTGCTGATGTGGCAGAGGTACCACGTCCAATGTAGGGTCATCTCCTCCAGGGCTTCCCTGGGCACCTCAGCCAGACCATGTTCCCCAATGCTGGGCTCCCAGCATGGGTGGGAAAGCAAGCCCAGGCTCTGCGCCCCATAGTGACACCCTTGGGCCTCCTTCACTGACAGCCAGGACCCATGGAGACCGAACACCTGAGGGGCAGGGAGACACACGCGCCTCTGTCATTCTCCTGCCTGGGGGGATGGAGGTGACGTGCAGTGTCTGCTGTTCCAGTCCTGGCTCTGGGGGACCAAGCCCTTCAAACCAGTGCGCAGATGGTGGGCCTGGCGGCCTGGCTGTGTTGCACGTCCTGGAACTCCCTGAGCGGCAGAGGTGGGGAGAGAGGCAGGACATGGGAGGTGCAGAGCCCCTTCCTGCCAAATCCCTCTCAATGCGGGCCAAGTGGCAAAATGTCTCTGGTCCTCATAGGCTCTCCTAGAGGGAGTGAGGGGTACCTCAGGAGCACAGCCAGAGTTTGTGGGTGACAGCAGGACTCCCTGAGTCCAGAGAAGGTCCCAAGATCTGGGTCTAAGTGGGAAACTGACCCCTAGTTTGTCCCCATTCTCCATCCACACGCCTGCCCCCCAAACTAGCTTCTTCACACATCACCCCTGTACGGTTCTCATGAGTCCACCTCTGCCCATCCTTCAAGGTCGATTCAAGGGCATCGCAGCATCTGTGTCACAGGCCCAGAAGGTACCTGCAAGGCCTGACCTCCTTTTGGATATAATCCAAGCCTGGCTACTCAGCTCCCGCCCAGCAGAGAACTAACAGTCTTTGCCCCAGGGTGAAAATTTATCTCTGCTCACCTGTGCTTTTTGTACCCAACAACATCTGCCCTTCCCTGCCTTGGCTGAACCCCCAATCTTGCTGCCCCAACTGTCTGGCCTAGACCAGGCCGAGCATCCAGGACTCTGTTTGCTTTGCTGTCTGGGGCTATTCCCTGCCAGCCTGTCCTGGCCCAGCTGGAGAGGATCCCACCAAGACCTCAGGGACAGCGACTTTGGGCCTGGGTGTGGGTGGCGAGTGTCCCCACAGGACTGGCTGTTCTGGAGACCTCTTAGGTGAGAGGCTCCTACAGCTGAACGCCGGGGCTGGGAAGGATCCTGGTGATCATGTAGGTTGGCACTTTACAGAGAAGGGAACTCAAGGCCTGGGGAGTTAACATGGCAAAGCAACTCTCCATGCCCACATAATTCAGTAGCAGTTAAGAGCCACATTCCCCTCAAGTTTTGGACTTTTTTTTGCCCCTGTGCAGGTAGCAGCCCCCGCTGCCCTGGCTGCCAGCAGCCACCCCTCCACCACTCTAATCCACTCTGCAGCTCTAGGTTGTTAATTTTATGCTTCATCAGTCGGCAGCTGCAGGAGTCTTTTGCTTAGGCAGGGTGACGCTTCACTGGCCCAGCTCTGTTCTCCTCCACCGTGGCCTCCTCCAGTTGACTTTTGTTGGATTTTCTATTTGTCTTTTTAATTATATAAGTAATGCATGACTACAATCCTACTGTAAAAAGGCTTAAGCACTAAATAAATAAAACAGATGAGTCCTTTCACCATCCCCCATCACCCAAATAACTGCTGAAATGGTTCAGTATATCCCTTTCAGTTGATTTTGCAGCATCAACCCCAGCTAGCTTTACTGTTGTCTCACGAAAAGAATGTCCTGGTTCTGAAAGAAACCCTTGGCCTCTGGAGAAATGTACCCATTTGGGGAAGGGGACCTGAAGGGGAGGGGGCAAGGTGTAAGAATCAGTGGCAGGGCAAAGCTGGTGACAGGGTGAGGGAAAGCGTGGTAGCCTTACCTTTCGGTCGTCTTTGAAGACGTCAGCAGTGGCAGTAAAGTGTGGAATGACCTTCTTACAGTGGGGACACCCTGCACAAGAGAAGACACTTGATGGAATGTCACCCACCTGGGGGTCAGGTGGGAGGGGCCAGGGGCACTTCCTGGAACCTCTGCTGGGGCATTTCCAGGAGTCTGTCTCCACCCAGCCAGATGCAGGGGCTCCCCTGTTCCCCACGCCCTGCCCACATGACGGCCAGGGGCCCTAGGTCAGCCTGGCCCCCCAAACCACCCCCACATGTCTGCCTATGGGTGAGGGCTGTGTAGGACACTGGGTACCCTCTTGCCCGGAGCCATCCATCATAGGAGGCCAGGGATGGGGATGGAAGGGGGGCTGGTCGGTGCGGCCTGGCTCTGCAGGCTCCTTCCACACAGCAGCTGCAGTCCTAGCCAGCGAGATCCTGAACATGCAAGTGGAAGAGGGCTTTGGGCTTAGAAAGGAGGATCCATGCCCAGGCTTCTCCAGGCCTGTAACAAACCCCTTTCTCTTGCTCAGGTGACAGTGGCAAGTTCTTCACATGGTGGCTTGGAGGTTCAAGCCACAGAAAAACACATTTCTTTCTTAATTCATTCCTGTGGATATGAACCCTTGTAAACAGGACCTTTTGTGGATGTTATCTGTATTTAAGATGTGGCCAAGTGAATCAGCTTGGGTCTTAATACTTCATTGGAAGCCTTATAAAGAAGGCCAGCCAGCATTAGAAGCTCTGGGGAGCAGCCAGAAGCTGGGGGTCACTGGAACCGGAAAGGGAAGGAAGACAGTGCCATGTGCACTGCCCAGTGACAGAAAAGCCGAGGAACCCCTGAGACCGCCAGCCAGCTGGAAGATACTGAACCAGGAAGGAGGTAAGCCTTCTAGTCTCCGAAACTGTAGGTCAAAAAATTCCTGTTGTTAAGCTGATCTATTGTATGATACCTGTTTCAGCAGCTAGGAAACTAAGACACTCCATTCCGTGTCTGAGAGAAAGCAGGACGGGAAAGAGGAGAAGTCAGGGACAGCCACTTTCCCTGAGCCCTGCTGCTCAGTCTTTGCTGCTCATTTCCACATCCCTAGCAACTCCCAGACCCCAGACTGTCGGCAGTCAACCAGGCCCCGTGTCCTCACGCTGTCCTCCATTCTTGGCTCAAATCCAGGAGCTGGAGATCCAAGAAGGTCAGGCCAAGATGAAGATGAGTTTACAGGGGATCACCAGACAATCTCCAGGTCCCCTGGTACTTCTCAGGGTCTGGGTCCACTGTGACGGTCAAAGACCTGTCACCCCAGAGGCCCTGGCTGCTGCAGTGGAATGGTCCTGCCCACACCCCACCCTGCCATCTTGTCTCTGGTTCTCTGCATTACCCTGAGCCCTTCTCCAGATGTGAATAAAGGATTTCAGACTTGGGCCAGGGACCGGCTTGAGGGCCACTTTTTACACCTCCTGTCATGGGGAGCTGCAGAAGACACCACTGAGGAGGAGCCTGGGAAGCTGCAGGCTGCTCTGGCCGAGATCCACTTCCTTGGCCCCTCCCAGGCCTCAGGGTTAACTGGTCAAATCCCCAGTCCCGCTTCCCTACCACCATTCCCCAGATGCTGCTGAACAGAACTGCCGCGAGAAGAGAACTGCTTTGAGAGAAGGATTTCCTTGAACGTGGTAGTTAATTCTGATGAAACATGGGTGGGAGAGGCAAATGCCCCTGCGGGGAGGGACCTGGCCACAGCCCACCACCTTGCGACAGAGCCGAGCTCAGCGGGTCGCCCTTGGGGGCCTTAGAAGCTGACAGGGATGACACGGAGAGGAAACAGATATGGTTTTGCTCATCGGTTCTCTCTTTTTAAAATAAGATAATGACTGGCATTTTAAAGGATTCCGGGAGATGGAATTAGGGCTAAGCTATGATTTGAATCTGATGTTGGCACTAGGGTTGGTTCCTGAGACAGGCGGGACCTCCCATATGGCCTGGCTGGTGGCGTGGCCAGCTGGCCAAGAACTGTGGGGGGGAAGGGTGGGGGCTGAAGGGATCTCCCCAACATCCAAGGCAGAAGGAGGAGAAGACAGCTGGGCTGAGTGTGGGATTCAGAAAATTCCACTTTTGTTCTGTATCAGAACTCAGTGAGACAAACTAGCTCGCACATCCTAACTCATGGCAGATACTGGATAAATACTTTTTAATTGCCAAATATTTAATTAATTAAAAAAATTAATTAATCTAATTTAATCCAAATACACATACCACCTTTTTAATTTGACCTAACCAAGGAAAGAATTGTTCAAATTCATGAAAATGTCATACTATAAGGGAATGATATTATACAATTTTCAAAATACTTAAGCGCAGTGTACTGGTCAACAAGCTGCATCCTGCGGGCAGCTCCTGGTGAGGAGGCCGAGGCCCCTGGTGAATGGCATATGGATGTCTACCAGTAGATTAAGTGGCTTGAAAATGAGCTGTCCCCTTCCCCAGCATCCGGTTTCACTATTAACTTCTCCTTTTTAACTTCTCTGCTCATTCAAAATATAAGGTAACTGGCAGCCTAAGTGCACATTCCAGTTACCATAAATTTAAAGCATCTAAGCCTCAGATTAATGGCCTCTGTTGCATCTAATTTTTCCATTACTCTAAAGAAAGAGCATGGCAGGGGGGCACATGGAGGGAAGGCTGCCTGAGAAAGTGCACGAAGATGCTTCTAAGAGCTGTCAGGTGGGCCGAAGTGACATGATTTTTCGCTTGGACTTTAAAAAAAACAAGGCACCACCTCTGTGTAGCAGGAAACCCAAGAAGCCTTCCAGAGTGGGGGCTGAGGAACAAAGACGAGGCTAGAATGAAAAAGTCTAATTCTAGAGATTCGGACAGGCTGGCCTGAGACGCGCAGCCACACTGACCAGATCATTCGCAGGGCGAAGGGGAGCACCCAAAGAGAGGGGTCAGTGACGGGGCAGGGGGAGAATGTGTGTAGACCTGGGAGGCTGGACGGTGGGAAGTGGGGGGGAAACAGGATGCAGGGGGGAGGGGTGGAAGGCAGGAGGGACATGGGGGAGGAGGAAAGGGGAGGGGAGGTGGGCTGTGGGGAGGAGGCAGGGTACAGCCGGGAGGAGAAGGCTAGATATGGGGTGGTTTGAGGGGAAAGAGGGATGTGGGGGGGCTGTGGGCGAAGCCTTTTGCTTTTTACCTTATACCTTATTCAAGTGTTTACTTTTACTGACTGTTCGACCTTTCTGGAATGTTTAGAATCTATTAAGTATATACTACTGTAATCACTGAAAAGCTTAAAAAGATAGATTTATTTGTCCTTGCAGAGTTCCTCCCCTACCTCCTCTTAATCCTTGGGAGAGATGCATCGCGCAGGAGCAACGAGGCGGGAGGTGGGAACAGAAGAATGTAGGGAAGGAGATGGGGGACCCAAGGCACCAAGGCCTTTGCCGGAGGTGAGTTGCTCAGTGACACTGACACGAATGCATTACATTTGGAATTATTTCTTGTCAGAGTAGTCTGTGAGCCTCTCGAGGTCTGGCAAGGACCGTGTCTCCTTCCCTAGTGTCCCTGGTGCCAGGATACCACCTAGCACAGAGCTGTTATTTGAGGGATGGAGGAAGGGAGGGAAAGAGGGAGGAAGGGAAGAGGGAGGAGGGGAGGAAAACAGGGAGGAGGGAAGATGAAAGAGGAGAGGAGGGAGGGGAGGAGGGGGGAGGAGGGAGGGGAAAAGGGTAAAGGGGAGGAGGGGGGAGGAGGGAGGGGAAAAGGGTAGAGAGGAGGAAGGAGGAGAGAAAAAAGGGGAGGAAGGAAGGAAGGGAAGAGGTGGGCGGAGGGAAATGGGTTGTCAGCACCCCAGCCAGCTAGAAGGCGCCATCCTAGATCCCCTGGGGATTTAAGAACCCGACTGGCCTGAAGGAAAACGAAGGTTCCTGGGTCAGGAACGAGCTGGAGGAGGGCTGAGGGAATGCCACGCTCTAGTTTAGAGGTCTAGGGGAGAGAGGAGCATCTGTGGAAAGCATTTGGACTTTGTGCTGGGCCAGTGGCTGGTCAAGGACTCCTCATTCTATAACTAGGGTCTCGCTTTCTGCTGTGACTCTGACTCATGTCCATGACGAAAGGAGAGCCCACCACGTAGGCCGAAGGAAAGACAGGCTCACTAGTTGGCTGCCAGACTCTGGCTGAGTCACACTCTCCCTGGGGCCTTGGACCTCCATTCCCCCCCTCTGCCCAGAAGGACCATGCTAGCTAAATCTACTCAGTCTTGGAGGAATACCCTAAGGACAGCTGAGGGCATATAGAGCTCAGTGAGAGCTCTATAAGGAACTGAGAGAGAACAAGCACCACTCAGAGAAGAGAAAGCAAAAGCAGAGGGACAGGGAGGCTGGAACAATAAGATAAATGCAGCACAGCTAGCTGCCTGGCAGCAATGCCTCCTGGACAGTGAGAGCAGGGCAGAGGCGCGGCAGGGCACTGACATTTGAAAAGTGGGGGCAGGGGGGGAGCAAACAGGAGGGCCAGTGACAAGGAAGGGAAGGGTTTAGGCCCAGGTTGAGCAGCCTGGCTTCCCTTTTATTACCCTTACTCCATTCTGCTGAGCTGCTACCTGGGGCAGATAGGAGAGGGCCACACAAGAGTGGGAAATCCTCAGAACCTTTCAAGTGCCAGGTGACACCTTAAAGATGAGAATACTTGAAAACTCGAGGTCACCAATGTTGACCTGCCTGCACTTCTTCAACTTCAGTTCTGAATAAAAACGAGCCTCCCGACACAGAATGTGACTGTGGCTACACTGCGACATGAAACCTAAACGCAAAGGGGGCTGGAGTGGGGACACTCAGGAAAACTATGCAAGTAGAGGCATGAACAGGCCAGCTAAATCCTAAGTTCCTAAGTTCCAAGGGGAAACTGGGGCTGGCAGGAGAAAGGTCCAGGGGCCTGTGGAGCCCAAATAAACAGAGCAGGAGGGTCTTGGGACTGACAGGACAAAGGCTTCCCCAAAACTATGGAGGGGACAATCCCACAGGGCAGCCGGGGTTCCTGTGTGCACAAGCCAGGCCCTGGCCCCCCGGGGGTTCTTCTCAGCCCCCCCCCCCATGAGCGCTCAGCTACTTACAGGGGGCATAGAACATGACCAGGACGTGCTTCTTCTTCCTCAGGGTCTCCCGGAAGGCGTCCCCCACCAGATGCAGCACGCTCGAGCGCTGCTCCTCCCAGCTGGGCTCCGGGGGCGGGGGTTCCTCAGGGCTGCGGGAAGCCGGGGGGAGGCAGGGGTGAGGAGAGGCTGGTGGTCTTTCGGTCAGGCAAGTGCACCCCACCCCACCCTACCCCACCCACTTGGGAACACGCGTGAAGTCACTTTGCATCCTTCCCAAGATTTCACAGAACCCATTCACACCATTTGCAAAGATGTCCTGATTCCCTTGGAGGCACCTATGAAGGAGCCTTCTGCGAAGACGTGGCAGGCCTGAGCTCTGGGATGGTGGGATGGCCTGTGCAGGTGTGCGCCTCTACCCCCATCGTCTCCTTCTTGCCAGGGGCAGCCCCTCTCCACCTGGGCGACCCTCCTGACTCCTCTGGGACCCTACTGCTCCTAAGCCTTCATTCTGGCGGAGAGAGCATGGGCTAAGGAGTGAGGTGGGCCTGGGTCCAAATCCAGGCTACTGGTTTTTCCCACCTGCTTGGGGACCTGGGGTAAGTCACTAACCCCCTCTGAGCCTCCGTTTTCTTTTCTGTTGAATGAGGGCAATGATACCTACTTCGTGGGCTCTTCATGGAGTTCAGAAGCAGCGTATATAAAGCCCCCAGTCAGACAAGTAGCTCATACTGAGAGCCCATATGCTCTAAAAATGGCAGGCGTTCAATACATGTTTAGAATTTGTCAGTCTCTTCCTATCCACTGGTTCCCTCCAGTCTGCCTCACACAAGTATAGATCTCCAGAGTCATTTAAAAGCCTTTTTTTTGCCCTTGCTCCTCTGGGCAACCTAACGTCTTTCTTTCCCTTTCCTGGGAAGCATCTCTGGGGAGTGGTCTGCGCCCAGCACTGCCCCGGCCTCTTCTTGCCCTCCATCCTTAGCCCCTGCAACACCTGGCTTCTGACTGCCTAGGCCCCTTCCTACCAATTGAGGGTAGCACCCCTGAACACCATCACCATTTGGAATCCTTCTCTGAGCCCCCACAGTGTCCCACTTCTCCAACTTTTCTTTCTTGTTCCAGTTCTAGCATCAAGCTTCTGCAGTTCTCAGAAGATCCTCCCATATGTAAATCTTCAGTAATCCCTGGGGTGAGAATGACTCTTAGCCCTAACCTCTATCAAGCGCCTTTTTTCCAGGTGTTTTTCTGGTATCTCCACCTGGAGGTCTTATTGTCACCTTGAACCCAACTTCTCTGTTTTGGCTAACAGCAGCCCTGCTCTCCCAGCCATCTGGTCTTTCTCCCTTTTCCCTCATGTCCCCTGTCATTAAGCCCTGGCTCCATGTCTGAGACCACACAGGAGCTCTCTGCTCTCTCATCTCTGGCCTGCTGGTGGGGCATGTCCCAGTCACCCCCAGGTTGGCCAATTGTGCCCATGGCAGGAGACACCATCCGCCTCACCCAGCACCATCTGCTCACCTGCTTCCAGGTAACAAGTGTCAGCTCTCTACCTGAGAGCCACCTGCTGTGCAGGTTCCACAGGGGAAAGCTGAAGGATCCACTCAAGTGCCAGAAAGAACTACTATTTACCACTGGGCAAGGCCCTTAACCTCTCCAAACCTAAGTTTACTTATTAATGAAATAAGAATTAAAAACTCTGGCCTTGGTAGGAACTGAGGATGAAATGGGGCAATAGATATAAAAGCCTTCTGCAAAGCCTGATCCTTCAGTGAAAGCCCCACATGACAACGAAAATCAGCAATAAAAACTGCTTTTTTTTTTTGCATATTTTATATGCCATGCATTGTGCTAAGTACTTTTCATACATTATCTAATTTAATTCTCTAAACAATCTATAGGGAAAGTAGTGTCATCTTCCCGCAGCGGAAGGAGTAGGACAAAGTGGGAGAAGCTGAGAACCAGACCTCACCAGTCTATTCAGCTCTCGCCAGAACCCTCCCTGAATCCTGGGGTAACTTTGCTTCCATTCCTTAAGCTGGTGCTTCTTAAAACACCATGGATCAGAGTCCCATTCAGATCTCCTGAACCAAAGCTTCAGGGATGGGAGCCCTGCAGCCTGCACTTGAAATAAAGCACCTCACCCCAGGTGATGCTTTTGTACAACCAAGTTTGAGGACCAACGACCTAACAAAGCAACTCAATCTAGATGCCACTATTTTGTATGGTTCTCGTGTTGCTTTGTGTTGGCTTCACATGCATATCATTTCTCACATGCCAGGGCCCTATGCAAAGGCTGGAATATATCTTGTTTAATTTTCTATTCCCCCCAGTGCTGAAATGAGGAACTATCTTTGAATATTCAAGTTATAGGTGGGGGTGCATATGTGCGTGTGGGGAGGGCAGGGTGCTGGGGGAAGGGCAGGCAGGAAAAGGGCTGTTCAGCTGTGTCCTGATAACTCAGGATACTGAAACATGGCCTGGGTTTCCTCCATTTCTCAGGGCATCTGTCTGATGGACCCAGTCACTCCCCTCTTAGGAGAGGAAAATGCTAAGAACTCCATGTTCCAAAGTCCTTGAGGGAACAGGAGGTCTGTGGCCCAATAATCACGGGGCTAATAAGGTTCTCTGGACTTGCAGGCTGAGAGGGCGTTTGAAATTCATATTCTCAACTCTGAAGCACAGCAGCCTTCACTGTGGACACAGCAGAAAGACCACTAGTGACCCTGCAGCCAAGTGAGCCCAGCCCTGGATGTGAAGAGTGGTTTTTCATGCATTTCTTCAAAGGGGAAAGAATGAAATGCAGACAATAAACCTGGGGCTAAGGAGAGTAGGAAAAGGCAACTTCTGGGGGAAAAAAGGCACCCATTGCTTAATGGAGCTTAGGAAACCCCATCCAGAAGGGCTACTGAGACCTGAGGGACCAGGACACATCATCACCACAACAGAGATGGCCTTAGGATCTGGGAAAGCACATCCATCTTGGCTCCTGTGGGCCCTGAGCCAAGGACGGGACTGCGAGGTTTACTGCATCCCCTCCAGGTAGTCGTCACTGGCTGACAGCCAGGACTCAAGGAGTGCTATCAAGATCATAAAACTTACTTTCGCATCCACTCAATAAACTTCTTCTTTGTTCTGAGCACAGGCACTGCATATTTCTCTCCGTTCTTAAAATACTTCAGTGTGGGAAACTCGGAGATGTGGAATCTCTCCGCCAGGGCCTTGTTGACAGTGGCATCGACAGCTGCAAGGACACCAGAGCTCTGGGAAAAGGCCAACCATGCATCACAGCCTCAGACACGGTGCTGGCAGAACGGAGGCGCCCAGACGCCACCCCCAAACTGCCCTGGACCTGCTGGGACTCAACTGAAGGTAGCTCACCCCTGGGGCCCACGGATGCCAGGGAAGAAAGAACATTGGCATACCCATCATTCCTCACTGATGGGCTCGATGAGGCCTTTAAATCGGCCCCGCTGGCCACATGGTGTAGACTGGGGCCTGTCCCCAGTACCTGGGGTCCCAGAGAAAAGAGGGGACCCTTGGGGCTTAACCCAAGAGCCACAAGCAGGCAAAGACTTAGCCTCCGGACAGGTCTGAGAACTGAGCCCCACAGTCTTTCTGCCCCTCTCCATCCTGGCAGGGGCTGAACCGATCTAACTGAGACGTGTCTGCTCCAGCACCTGGAAACGGCACACCTCCTGGGGAGCAGGACAGCCGCTGCAGGGCTTGCAGGAAAAGTCATTTGAATGATTCCCCAGTTGTCAATTATTTAAGAGACCGGAAGGGGGAGAGGTGAAGAAAGGAAACTTACGTCCACTCCTCCATGGAGCACTTCTGCAGCACTCTCAAATTCTGGCTTCATCTTTTTACAGTGTGCACACCCTGTGGGGAGAAATCAAGAGAAATTGTTTCCATTGCATGGAGGCTCTGGTCAGGTGCCCCTGCCACCCCTTCTGTAAAGCAGGTGGGCCCTATTCTCAGACAGCAGGGCTACTTGGGAGAAAAGAAGAATGAACACTAGCTCCGAGAAAAGAAATCTTTCGCCTAATCTGTTGGTGTGGCGGGAGTGGGAGGATGGGTAGAGGTGGGAGAGGGGTAAGAGGCAAAAGTGAAATAATGTACATAGTGTCCTTACAAAATTCCTGCAAGGGAAGAACCGATGCTATCCCATTTTATAGGTGAGAAAACAGAGGCACAAAGAGGTTAGGCGACCTGCCCAAGGCTACAGAATAGCTGCAAGTCAGATAGCTGGGCTGAAACCCTAAACAGTGTGACTGGAGGCCACGGGCTTGTCACTGCCTTCTCTGGGATAGAGTCTGGGGCCTTGGACTGGGAAAAAGAATCCACAGAAGCAAAAGCATGGGGAAAAACCAAGTTCTGACTGCTTCCACATGAGCTGCGGTGTGATATGATAGACAGAAGGATCTAATTTGTCATTTCCAAACTAATGACATGTCCTTTGGATAAATGCTGCTTTGCTCTTTTCCTACAATCACACGAATGCGGGAAGATGTCACAAGTAATAGAATTTGGTATATTAAAAAAGAAAGAAAGAAAGAAACCACTGTGTACACATGACATAAAGGGATTTGTGCACTGTTTTCATTTTAATAAGGCTACTCTCTGCCTTCTGATGCTCCAGGGGCCGTGAAGTGAGAAGATTCAGAAAGGCTCAGGCAGGAGACGCCGCTAAAGGTGAGCCTGGCTGTGTGGGGACCACAGTGAACCAGGCTAAGTGGGTGACAGGGACATGATTCATCCTTCTGGGGAGAGCGTGATGATGTGTGGGAGCAGAGTTTTCCCTGCAAGTCTAAGAACACCTCAGTTCTACCACTGATTGTTAGAAAAAAGAAAGAAAAGAAGAAAGGAAGACAGTCACACACCAGTGCTATCAGAGACCACCCACACTCCAGCAGCCATCTGAGCCACAGGAACGGCTGTCCTGCCTCCATCTGAGCTCTTGGCTGGGATGAAGGTTCTGTCTCCTCCAGGGTCATTCCTGCAGAGCTCAGCTCAAGGTGGCACTGACACACGAGCATGTCTTATTCTTAATCTCTCTATTCCACTCCTGCCTTCTGCTGGCTTCCTCAGTCCATCCTCACTCATACCTCCCAAGTTCAAGGGGCCCCACGGCTGCTGTCCTCCCTCTTACTTACAACAGGAACTGTGGAATATACAACCACCAGGCATCCAACTGGTCACAGGAGCTTCCAGGCCAGTGCTGCAAGTCCCTCTGCACAGAGCACTCAGAGGGAGCCATGAGAAAACCACACTGACAAATCCAGCCCAGGGAGCGGCTACAATTCTTAGTCACACTTGCCAAAATGTTGGTTTCCCTAAAAAGGACCCAAGGAAGAGGGACACTTCTAACCCTAACTCAGAGGCTCCGCGATACCATACCGAGTGGGCAGGGAGAGGAGAAACTGCAGTGCAAATAGGCTCCCGGCAGTGTGGGGCGCCCCTGCTCCTGCCGGTTACAATGCAAAACAAGGGGGAGAGCAGGTATCAACCCAATAAATATTTATTGTTAGCGGTGGAGAGAACAGACCTAATTATACAATTAGTAGTGGAAAACTACCAGGGTGACCAGAAGTTTGAGAAGATTTCCTGGGGAAGGGGAGTGAAAGCACACACGGAGGGCAAGTTCATCAGAGAGAGGGGACCGAGGGTGCCGCAAGGGGTCGGGGGCCTGTCCCAGGGCCCCACTCGGCAATGCGGAACTTGCAGCCGAGGACTGAGGAAAGCTCTGCCCCCAGCAGGTGATCCTAGAGGCTTCTCTGGGCCCACACGGGGCTGCCCCCCAGGCTGGGAAGGGACAGCCTGGCTCTGCCCAGCCCCACTGTCTGCCGCAGGGGTTCCTAACCCTCCCAGAGTCAGATGTCTTTGGGATGGTGACCACAGTGGTAAACCTCCTTCTGGAAAAGTGCACGCAGCACTACACAGGACTTCAGGGAGCTCGAGCCTGGAGAGCCTGGCTGTGCGGGTACCACACAGTCGGGTCCTCTCAGACACCCCCCACGAACCGCGGAGATATCGAGGTCACCCTGTTATTGAAACACACACATTATTTTCCAGAAATGAACATCCAGCCCCATCACAACCCATCTGCCACTTTCTAAACAATCAGAATACAAAAGGGGGTTTTGTTTTGTTTCGGTGTTGCTAGTTGTTTGAAACTGGTCTCTTCCCCACAGGAACAATTTTATACGCGGATTATATACAGATTCCCAGGCGCGACCACAAAAGCCTACTTAACAGAATGTGCCCGAGGTGCACAGAGCGTGGAGTGCTGCTTCTACTCCACTGAACCATCACCCACAGGAAGGACCTGCAGCCTGTGCCCAACTCCCGGCCAAGCAGAGGCTGCCCAGCAACAGGAAAGGGAGGGAGGAGAGTTCCCTGAGGGGACAAGAGCGCCACGCTGTGGCAGCTCAGGGCAGGATGCTGGACATTTTTGGGGTCACTGATACTCTTGAGGACTTAATAAGAGCTGCTTCTTCTCTCCTCCAACCGTGATGCACACAGGCCCCAGATTTTATGTATAACTTCAGAGGGATCCCAGATCCCTGAACTGGCTCACAGACCCCATGACGAGGCCAAGGCAGAGGGGAAGACCAGATTCCAAGTCAGACACTCTCCATGGTGGGGGGAGAAGAAGGTGAATTGTCCCCCCATAGGTGGTCAGCTCAGATAACCTTTCCACGCCAAGACACATGTCAGGAGCAAGTGGAATTATTCTGGGAGGTTCTACTGATCTCTTAGTCACTAACACGCTGCCAGGCTGACCACCCCCAGCTGGGGAGGTGTGAGGAGGCTAACCCTGCATGAAGAGACCTCAAGAAAAGGGGGCTCAGAGTACTCCTGCAGGCAGTGGGTCCGTCACCAAAGAGTTCAGCCTGGCCGGGAGAAGAAGAAGTAAGTGGTCTTCCAAAGCCGCCTTCTATCCACTGCCCCGACAGACCCACTCAGCCTAGCAGTGCACAAGGGGGGACATCTGGGCGAACCTCAGGCTATCCCAGGCTTGAGTGGAAGGTGGCAGAGACAGAAAGGTGATGCTCCCCTGACCATCCTCTCCCTAGAATGTAATATGAATGGTGCTGTGAGGTCAGCTGCCAGCAGGGCCCAAGGGTGGGGTGGACAGTGGGACTGGAGTGGAGGTGGTGGAGGGAAGACAAAGAAAAGCCAGCCATTGCCATTTGTGGAAAACTGCTGTCTCTTTTCAAAGTGTTCTTGTCAATGAGGCAAACCACTGAAGATGAAAGAATTCACCTTGCACTGCCAGAGAGGTCTCCCCGAACCTTGATTTATCAGGTTCTAGCAATTTGATGCCACTGCCCTGCTGGGGTGGCAAATAGGTTTCCATATTACCTGCCAGCTTCTATCAGCATTGGGTTGGGTTAGAGATGGAGTCTATGATTGAGAATTGGTTCTGTGGGAAGAGTGCGATCAGCCCATGATGTCTGCAGTGAACATGGAAGGGGCAGCTGGAACATAAGCCAGGAAAATGCCCAGATTCTTTAGCTGGCACGTATGGTGCTCTCTCCTGTACTTCCAGCCTCACCTTCCAGGACGCTCCCAGATAAGGATGGAGCTCAGCTATTTGTGTTTAACTTGGTTGTCCCCCTCGAACCTCAGGTAATTGTGCCACACCTGTATTAGACACTCAGAATTAGAGCTCTGCAGCTATGAAAGTCAGCAGTACCCCATACAGGAACTGTTTAAAAAGTTGAAAAAGATATCAGACTTTGACTAGAGATATGAATGAAGCTGATCAGAATAGGACTAAGGTAAATCAGAATACAGGGTAATAGATGATATGGTCCATATTTAAAAATTTCAACTACTGTGTGAGATCAAAGGAAGAGATGTTTATCTGATCCAAAGTTTATATTTTTGGTAGCATATTCTCTATTTTAACTTGTATGGTCAATTTATTCGAACACCATAATCACATGGAATCTTGAATAGGGTGTGAGACCTTGTTGGTTTGTACAGGTTAGTGTGATGTCCCGATATATCCCAGAGTAATTTGGGCAGAGAATGAAAAAGTCCCTCGGGGGACTGGGGAGAAAGGAGGAAATATTAAAATTCCCCATCCGAGGAATTCCTGATATTCTACAAGCAGTGGGGACAACTAATTCAATAGGCTGAGCCCTCAGTCTTGGGGTTCACCCCTATGAAACTTATTCCTGCAAAGGAGAAGCTAAGCCTACTTATAATTATGCCTAAGAGTCACCCCCAGAGAACCTCTTTGGTTACTGCAGATGTGGCCTCTCTACCCCAACTCAGTAGGTGAACTCACTGTCCTTCCCCATACATGGGACATGACTCTAGGGAGTGTAAATCTCCCCCAACCAGATATGAGCT
Source organism: Tamandua tetradactyla (assembly GCF_023851605.1). Taxonomy (NCBI): domain Eukaryota; kingdom Metazoa; phylum Chordata; class Mammalia; order Pilosa; family Myrmecophagidae; genus Tamandua; species Tamandua tetradactyla. The sequence continues at coordinate 22,329,492 of NC_135336.1, forward strand.
AGGGAACTGACATCATGGGATCAAGAAAGCCTTCTTGACCAACAGCAGGAAGAGAGAAATGAGACAAAGTTTCAGTGGCTAAGAGATTTCATAGTTGAGAGGTTATCCTAGAGGTTATTCTTTTTTTTTAAATTAATTAAAGAATAAAAATAAATTAATACAACATTTAGAAATCATTCCATTCTACATATGCAATCAGTAATTCTTAACATCATCACATAGATGCATGATCATCATTTCTTAGTACATTTGTATCGATTTAGGAAAAGAACTAGCAAAACAACAGAAAAAGATATAGAATGTTAATATAGAGAAAAAATAAAGATAATAATAATAATAGTTAGAAAAAAAGGAAAAAGAAAAAAAAGACAAACAAACAAACAAACAGACAGACAAAAAAGAAACCTATAGCTCAGATGCAGCTTCATTCAGTGTTTTAACATGATTACTTTACAATTAGGTATTCTTGTGCATTATATAGATATCCCTTTTTAGTTTATGGTACATGGCGTGGCTGGAGGCAAGTACCTGAAATTATAGAGCTGTGTTCCAGTAGCCTTGATTCTTGGAGACGACTGTATAATATATATATTATATATATATACAGCTTTTACAATGTGACTGTGTGATTGTGAAAACCTTGCGTCTGGTGCTCCCTTTATCTGGGGTATGGACAGATGGTTAAGAAAATAAGGACAGAAAATAAATTATGGGGAGGGGGGATAAGGGGTAAAAAAAATTGAGTAGATTGCAATATTAGTGGTAAATGAGAGGGAAGGGTAAGGGATATGGGCTATATAGCCTTTTTTTCTTGTTTCTTGTTCTTTCCCTTTTGGAGTGAAACAAATGTTTTAAAAATGGCCATGATGATGAATATACAACTATGTGATGATACTGTGAACCACTGATCATATACTTCGGATGGACTGTATGGTACATGAAGATATCTCAATAAAAATATTTAAAAAAAGAAAAAAAAGAACTGTGCTCAGTATCTGCACTGGCTTTCTCACACTTTATCTCAGCATTCTCCCAAGACAGACAAGGCAGAGCTCATTAGGCCTATCTGACAAAGCCTAATCATGAAATCATGGCTCTGGGATATAAAAATAACTTTAAAAAATATTTTTAGTGAAGAATCTTTACACACATACAGTCCATCCGTAGTATACAAGCAGTGGCTCACAATGGCATCACAGAGTTGGGTATTCATCACCGTGATCATTTTTAGAACATCTGCATCCCTCCAGAGAAAGAACTCATACACCCCATACCCCTTAGCCCTCCCTCTCATTGACCACAGTATTTCCATCTGCTCAGGGACACTCTTAAGGAAGAGAGGGGATTAGGACATGGGTCTTCTGTCCTGGAGCTCCTGTCACTGTTCACATGAACCCACCTTTTCCCTGCAGTCGCCTGTCCACCACCACCCACCCCCCTCTCCATCACAGCCTCCCCTGCCCTGACTCACAAGGCCTTTTTACGTGGGGTGCCCCAGCCACTGTCACGTCCCCACCCAAGTTCCAGCTCCTGCTTTGGGTCTTCCCAGGTTGCTCCAGTCCTTAATGAATGACCTATTTCTCTTCTAATACCTGCTTTGAGTCTTCCCAGGTTGCTCCAGTCCTTAATGAATGACCTATTTCTCTTCTAATCGCAAAATTCTTCTTATTCATACATTTCTATGGCATTTAATTTTATAGTGCCTTGTTACTGTTATATTGCTGTCCTCTGATATTTAGTTGTGGTGAGGGTGATCTTTGCAGAACATAAATCAGATCAAGTTCCTGGCTGTAAACTTTCCAGTGGCTTCCCATCAGAGGTAGATTAAAGTCCCAGCTCTGTAACAGGACCACAAACCCACACAATCTGACCTCAATGCAGATCTCTCCCTTTCCTCCCGTCTACTCTGCAGCCGCTGGCCCTCTTACAGTTCCTCTATCACACCAAGCTCATTCTTACCACAGGGCCCTTGAACGTGCTACTGTTCCCCCTGTCTGGAACACACTCTTACCCCACATCTTTCTGCAACTCAAGCTTTCACAGCATTCAGGTTTTAGTTCAAATTTCACTTCTATAGAGACCTTCCCTGACCAGATGTCCCCGAAGCAGCCTTACTCCATCCTGCTCTCTTTCTATGTCCTATTTTATTTTCTTCACTATATTCAAAATAGCTGAAGTAATCTACTTCCTTGTTCCTGGTCTATCCCCCACATGGGCCGGTAAGCTCCACATGTGCAGGACCTTAGTTGTCTCTTGTTAGCCCTGGTATCCAGGACAGCGCCCACACACTTTTTTCTTTCTTTTTTATTTTTTTTGGCATGGGCAGGCTCTGGGGATCGAACCCGGGTCTCTGGCATGGCAGGTGAGAATTCTGCCACTGAGCCACCATTGCACCGCCCTCCCACACGCTTTCTTAATTAACCACGTAGCTGTATTACACAGTTCAGGCTGACGCCTGTGCACGCAAGGTTTAACTGGACTAAATTCTCATGGGCACAGATTAAGCCTTGCACACAACACAAATAGTTGCCAATCTGACTAAGACCCTCCAGTTAGTATAACTGGCAGCCAAGCTGTCACAGTGCAGGGACCCCCGTTCCCACTCCTGTGCAAAACATCTTCAGGAATCCCCAGCATCTCCATTCCTCTGGTTCTAAAGTTTCCCATGTGCACCTTGGAGTCAGGTTCTGTCAATATCATTAATGTTTTCAATTCTAGCATCAGTGCCTACTGCCCCCTGAACAAGCTACTGAGGTTAAGCAATAAGCTTCTGCCAACAGTGTATAATGAACAGACTGGTCACCCCCAGACAAGGAGAAAGGTCTGGCTGAGTAAATGGCTCCCTCCCAGGCATCCACCTGTTCTCAGGAGCCGTGGGAGATGGAGGGAGCCCCACCGTCCAGGGCCTGGCCTTTAGGATGTCCCCAGCAGCACAGACTGCAGGACAGCCAGGGAAGAAGGTTACATGCAGGAGCAGGGATCCAGCCCAGTGCGTTTTAGTGTCCTGATTGTGATTTGATAGCCCATTAAGTTTCACTGCCAAACCTCCTCGCTGGCGCTTTGTCATCTGTGTAAGTGCACTTACGCTTATCTTCATGACCTGGCAGGGAGACTGAGCATTGCCTCTTCTGTCACACTCTTCTCTGGCTGGGGAATGTTGGCCTCCCATTAACCCAAGGCCCTCAGATTCCTCTAGATTCCATTACATTCTATTACACTTAGGATTCTATTACAGACTAGCTCGTGGTGGGGCTTTCCTGGATCCTGCAACCAGAATTTCCCAGGGAACCAGATTAATCTGTAAAGCTCCCCAGAAGCTGGGTGGATAGTATCTGGGACCCTAGATGAGCCTGTTTTTTCCTACCCATATCCCTGCTGCCTTGCCTGGGACTTGGCTTGGGGCACGTGAAGACAGTGGGCCCCTACCATTGCCAGTAGGGACAGTGATGATTTAACATTTGCTTTGGGGCTGTATTCACACCAGAGCTGGCATACAGACACTCACAGGCACGCTGGAGCAAACTACCACACTGAGGGATGCCTCCATCCACCCCACAGCCTTCTTCTTGCAAAAAAGAGACTTTTTACATTAGTGTAAAACGTGTGTAATGAGCTTTTGAAATTTTACTTCCAGGCTTCCGTCCTGAGGAAATAACCATGACATGTGGGCAAATATTTAAATATAAAAATGTTCTCTGCAGCGTGATTTATAATGGGGAAATGTGGTAAACAACTCAAAGCTCAACATTACGGGGCTGATAAAGTAATTTATGGTGTCATCATATGATGGTATACTATGTGGCCACAAAAAATATTAACAAAGCATTTTTTGTTGCTGCCGTTGTTGTTTTTGTGGGGGATGCATGGTCTGGGAAACGAATACAATGCCTTTTTAATAATATAAGATGTTAAGGGGAAAATGTAAAGGAAAAACATATGAATAAAAAAGACTCGAAATAAAATTAAAGCCCTTCCTCCTACCTGGCACCACAGACAAATGAAAAATCCAGAGGAGTAAAGGAACTAAATGAAGAAACAAAAATGTTGTAAGAAAATATAGGGCACCACCATCTTTATACCCAGGGACGAGGTATCCTCAGCAACCCATGAACACCAGAAATCAAAATGGAAAAAGGCGGACTCGTAGGGTTGCCCAGTGGTTAGGGTGCGGCTCTAGGAACAGACTGGGGTTTAATCCTGGGGTTTAAACCATGTTTTTGGCCATGTGACCTCTGGCAAGTTTCTTGACCTCCTGGTGCCTCCCTTTCCTTATCTGTAAAATGGGGATAGTCATGAGATCTACTTCACAGGATTTGTTGGGAAGATTAAATGAGTTAATATGTGAAAAGAGCTTAGAACAATGCTGGATACATAGTAAGTACTCAGTTAACTATTATAGCTATTATTTGACACAAGAAAAAAATGTAAAGCTTTTATACAATAAAAGGCACAGTGAGCAAAGTTAAAGGAAGCAACAGTCTAGGAGAGAACACTGGGACATGGAAAACAGATAAAAATTAATATCCATAAGGTATAAAGTTCTAGGTTAAGGAAAAAAGACAAACCACATGGTAGACAAATGGGAAAAGGATATGAATAGCTGATTCATAGGAGAAATACAAAGAACTGGTTTACCACATGAAAAGATGTTCAGCTTTACTAGAGGCCAGGGAGTTGCAGACAAGTGACTCGTTTGCCCAGTGTGGCAGAAATGTAAAAGGCTGACAGCATCCGTGGGTGGCGAGGATGCAGGCTGTTACACAGCACAGGGTATGCACCACCTCCAAAAGCCTGGGTGGGGGGCAATTTGCAGTAGCCATCATTGTGCAAATGCATTTACTCCATGGCACAGCGACTTCCCTTTTAGGAATTCATCATAGCTATTTAGACATGTTTCTGACTATGTAGGTTTACAAATGTTCCCTGCATTGTTTGAATAGTAAAAAACTGGAAAGAAATGTCAATCATTTGTTGTCTGAGGTTTAAAATTTATGACATAGTTAAATTATAAGATTCTACTCAATGGGTAAAAGATTGAGGTAGAGCTTTATGCCAACATCTACATTTAACTGAAAACAGTTTTAAGACTTACTGGTAAGTGGGGGGGGGAAGCAAGTCACAGAAAAATGGACAGGAAATTATACTATTTATGTGAAAAAAAAAAGAACACAAAAACAAGAAACCTGTTATTTAGGCAGATGCACAAAGAAGGAAAAGGATACACTAAGCTTTCAGCATGGCTCAGTGGGGAGGGGAACAGGTGGGGCTATATACCCTGATGTATTCTTTGAACCTTTCAGAAGCAGTAAATAAGAGTATTGCTAATATTATTCGTAACTTACCTGTGTAATTAAAAAATAAGAAATTGTACTAGCATAAAGATAGACATATTGATCAATGGAATCGAGAGTACAGAAACAGACCCTCAGATCTATGGTCAACTGATTTTTGGTAAGGCTCCCAAGTCCACTCAACTGGAACAATCTCTTTAATAAATGGTTTTTGGAGAACTGGCTATCTATAACCAAAGAATGAAAGAGGACCTCTATCTTATACCCTATTAAAAAATTAACTCAAAGTGGATCAAAGAGCTAAATGTAAGAACCAGTTTCAATTTCTAACCCATGCATTTTCCAAACAAACAAACAAACAAACAATTCAACAAATGGTGCTGCAATACGCACATGGAAAAAGAATGACATGTGACTCCCACCATACAGCATACAAAAAAAGAGATTCCCAGAATAAAATGTAGGGAAACAAACACTCAAAGCACAAGCAATGAAAGAAAAAATAGATGAATGGGAGATGCCTCAAAATCGAATACTTCAGTCCCTCAAAGGACTTTGTCAAAAGGATGGAAGGCAACCGACTCAATAGGAGAAAATATTTGGAAATCATGTATCTGATAAAGTTTTGCTATCCAGCACATATAAAGAAATCCTACAACTCAACAACAACAAAAAACAACAACAATTAAAGAATGGGCAACCTAGGACATGAATAGATATTTCCCCAAAGAGGAAATATAGATGGCGAAGAGGCACATGAAAACATGCTCAGCTTCACCAGCTAGTAGGGAAACGCACATCAAAACCACAGTGGATATCATCTCACACCTACTAGAATGAAGCTATTAAACAAACAGGCAACTATAAGTGATGGAGCGGATGTGGAGAAACTGGAATACTTATTCACTGTTAGTGGGAATGTGAAATGGTATAGCTGCTGGGAAGGATGGTTTGGCCGTTCCCTAGAAAACTAAGCACAGAGTTAGGTGCCTTACAACTTGGCAGTCCTGCTCCTCAGGGTACACCAGGAAGATGTGAAAGCAGGGATGTGAACAGACATCCGTACACCAAGGTTCACGGTGGTATTATTCACAATTGCCAACAACCCAAGGGTCCCTCAACAGATGAATGGATAAACAAAATGTGGTATATGCATACGATGGAATATTATTCAGCAGGAAGAAGGAATGAAGTCCTGAAGCATGTGACAACATGGATGAACCCTGAGGACATCATGTTAAGTGAGATACATCAGAGCCAAAAGGACAAATATTTTATGATCTCATCTTTCATGCCAACATCTACATTTATGTTGTACTAATCATAATATGCAAACTCACAGACAGAAAACACAGAACACAGGTTACCAGGATCCAGAATGAGGCTAATGAATGGGAAGTGGTTGCTTCGTATGTGCAGAATATTTAATTAGGGTGAACGTCAACGTTTGGAAATGGACAGAGATGACGGGCGCACGTGGTGTGAGAATAATGAGCAGTGCCGGATGGTGTGTGAGTGTGGCGGGAAGGGGGAGTGTAGAGGCACATACATCGCCAGGAGGAAAGTCAGAGTTTAAAACACAGGAATGTGTAACATGGTGAATCCTGGGGTACACAATGCCCATGATTAACTGCACAAACTTGAAAAGCTCTTTCATGAACTAGAGCAGACGCACGACACTGTTATAAGGAGTTAATAATAGAGGGTATATGAGAAAAATGCCTATTGCAAACCATGGACTATGGTTAACAGTAATATTTTAATACTCAACAGTAACAAATCACACCATTACTATGGGCCGGTAATGGGGGGATTAAGGAGTACGGGAGGATTAGAGTTTTCTTTTTTATCTTTATTTCTTTTCTGGAGTAATGAAAATGCTCTAAATTTGATCATGGGGCTGTATGCACAAGTATGTGATCATACTGTGAACCAGTGACTGTATACTTCGGATGGTTTCTAGGCTGTGTGCATATATCACAATAAAATTGCATTTAAAAAATATGTAAGAGATCGCACCAAGGAGTTGATAGTAACAAAAATCTACCCCCCGAACAGTCACTTTTACTGCATGTTAATTCAACAAACAAAATTTCAAAATAAGAGAAAAAAATTGAAAAAGAGGCTAGTGAGAATGATGTCAGAAAAGTAAAGTGGTTATTGCCTCTGAATAATGGGATTATAGATAGTTTCTTTCTGCATCATTTATATTTTTCTGTACCTTCCAGATTTCTACAAAGATCATACATTAATTTGCGAATAAGACCAAAATAAGCTAAAAAGCTTAACAACAAAAAAGAACAACGTAGCAAATCTGGAGTCTAACAGGGGCCTGCCCCAGAATCCAGAAAGCCTTCTCTGTTCGTGGAAGGTTGGCTGGGCCCAGCAGCCTCCAACACATTCCCGCTGGTGGCAAGGTGTATCAAAGAAACCATCTCTTCTCAGGCCTGGGACTGGGGTGGGGCAGAGTGCAGGGGCTCCTGCGAGCTGGCAGCTCTGGGGAGAGGAAAGCAGGGGTGCTTAGGTTTCCCAGCAGGCTTCTCTAGGCCCCTCCCTGCCCTCAGCATCTGCACGGGTGGAGGTGGGCCCAGTAGAGAAGCAAGTGCATCAGTGAGATAAACTGCTTCCCGGAGACACCCCTCCCTGGGACCCCCAACTTTCTCCCTTTCAGCACCTCCGGGAGAATGATGCTTACTCAGGGGAATATATATTGCGTCCTTCCCCTGCCTACTGCAGGTGTGTGGAGAGGGAGGAGGGCAGGCTGACGTTACTGCAGCAAAAAAAAAAGAAGACGAGTGACACATACAGTCTGATTTTTCTCATACAGAATGCTGCAGAAAGAAACCAAAGTTACCATGGCCTGACAGTAGCCAGAGTCCTGCTGACTCGGTCCAAAGGGTTGGAGAACAGGGCCGGGTGCTGCAGCCATCGTTCCTCGTCCGGCCCCACCCTGAGAGGGGCTGACAAAGGGAAGCTTCAGGAGGAAGAGAGACCGCCCGTAGGGCCAGCAGGCCGGGGCTCTCTGGGTGCTATGCTGCACTGCATCGCGTGCACACTCCTCAGCGTGCATCTTTCCCCGCTCAGGCTATCATCCGGGGAGGCTGCTCCCGGAAGGCAAGCACTCTGGGACAGACCTGGCTGGAGCCTCGGCTCCCTCCTGCCCTCGGGGTGGGAACTGGGGCACGGGTATGTAAAGGGCCTAGCGTGTGCTGGCTCCATGGTGAAGAAGGTGCCAGATGTAGAGGCCACTGAAGGGCCTTGGCCTCCGCGTGGAGCTGCTAATGGACTCTGGATAGGAGGGAGAGGGAAGGAAGACAATGAAGCGATGGGAGCATCTGAGGTCAGAATGAAGCAGCAGCAAAGCCCAGAAAGCGGGTGAAGCAGCCAGGGGAGGCCTCAGGGCCAGGGACGCCCCACTGTGTGATATATACACAGGCACCACCCAGGGGCACATCTGCTGCTCTGACGTGCACCCCCAGCTCTGCACCATCGTGCAAAAGCTACAGCTAGAGAGACAAGGGACACCCACCTGGGGCAGGAACAGGCTTGGGGGAATCTAAAGATCCTTTTGCTACCCAGCCTTTCAAAGTGGGACCAGGAAAGGAACAGTGGCAGAGCACTTATTAGGCGTATGGAAATAACACTGCAAAGAAATAACTGGGTTTTCCCAGGAGTCAGTATCATGAATAAGTTTAGTTTTCTTCTCTCTGTTTTCCTATATTACCCTTTTTAACAATGTGCACATGTTACTTTTATAATAAGCAAAAAGTCATAAAAATAAATTGAGCCCTGCTCAATCTGCACCCACTATTTCAGTCTCTTGGGATCTTTTGAAATCTTAATGCAGTTCAATGGAAATTTTAGCTAGCTATCCTTTAACCAACTTCGCCACTTGCCAAGTTTGAAAGTATGCCTTGTTTTTTATAGCTTCAAACAAACATCCACCCTCTAAAGAGAAGCAGGCCAGTTTCAGTCACAGGCACCAGGCGGATACTTTCCGCCAGGGCGGAATCTTCCCGTCCAGTTCCCCCCATCGCAGTCAGGAAAACATCAACTCACTTTGTCAAGTGTCTTCATAAAAGAAAGACAGGCTAATTCATCAATCTAGCAATCCGATCCTAAAAAGCAAACCAAGCCCATCCAGCAATCTTTCTTAGTAGAATCTATGTTCTACTGTCTTGACAGATCCTGGCTCATTGCTCTAAGTCTCCAAAATGGTCTGTTTCAAAACAGGCCTGGGTTTGACATCTATAATGCTGTGATTTCCTAATTCACCTTTTTGGCCTTTGGGAAACCTGGGACAGCTCTGCCAGTCTCTGGCCTCCTGACATTTGTCCTTTCCTCTGGGGTTCCTCAAACACTGCAGAAGTGATTTCCTGACCACACCTCTGGAGCACTCTGGCCTGAGACACGAAGCTAGGCAGCTACAGGATCTCTGACTGCTCTCAGCTCATTTGTGTGGGCTCCAAACTCCTGTTACACTATGTGCATTCCGCCCCTTCCGAGGGTAGAGCCCATACTCATGGAAAGAAGAAAGAGTGTGCACGGAGATTATTTAATGCTGAGCCAGTCCATGTGACAGAATTGGAAGGGGCAGTTCCTCAGGAAGTTTAACCTGCTGCTTTTGCCCTGCTTCCTCTCACTCTGCCAGTCAAGTAGAAGTAAACCCACACCTGTGTACACACACAGAGTCACTCAGGGCTGGTGCCCGGCAGACACCTCATCACAGAATGCACCATCCCTGACAGGCAGCTGCCCACTAGAAGATCAGACATGTCGAGTTGCTATGTCTGCAATCAGACACCCCTCGATGGGGCTCTACACACAGCAGTTTGGGGTTCAGTACTATTTGTTAGTAACAATGATTAATAGGGAAAACAAAAGCTGCCATCTGATTTATAATTCTCATTCTTGAACTTAGCCTTGGGACAACTCCATTTGTTCATTTCCTTGTTCATTAATGCCTGATAGAGGATGTGAGGGAACAGGAAAATGAGCGAGAGAGAACTTTCTGGTTCAGGGAGGGATGAGGACGTATTACAAGGGGAGAGGATGGGAGGGACCCTGAAGCCAGCTCCTGACCCCAGACTCTGCAAGCATCAGCTGCTGCAATGGGTTGCTAGTCACCCAAGACTGCAAAAAAAGAACATGGGCCAAAACATATTTCTATTTTGCAACCAGGGTTCTGAAAGAGAAGGTACTTAATAAATAATTATTAAACAGTTCTCATCTACCTGGCATATACTGTTTTTGGATAACTTACAGGATTCATCCAAAGGGATACAAATACACACACTCTTTATACCTGATGCTAAACCACTCTGTGCCCTTCTAGGAGCTGGCCAGGCTCTCTTGATTCAGACTGGAAGGACAGACACAAGGTGGGGTCAGGGAGTAAACCTGCTTCTTCACAAGGAAACTGAAAACAGCTAGCCAGTATCTGCCTTTCTTGCTGGGATAGGGAAGGAGGCAGGGTGATTTCAGCTCTAGCTTCAGCATAATAACTTCCTCCAAGACCTGCTTCCATCAGCAACTCTGAGACTGGCTGGGAGGGCCTATTTTAGCAAGGGAGCCAGCTGCAGTGTTACCTGGTTGTGCTAAACATGCAGACCCTGGGGTATGCTAAGAGGCTGCAGACAACCAGTGTGTACCCCCTGCTCAGGGCTGCCCCTTGCCCAGTCCCATCATCCCACTCATAGACCTACTCCAGCAGGAACAATCACCCTCCTGGGGTATCAGCCCAGCCCTCTCCCCTACTCCTAAGTCCTATGGTATCTGGGGACAAATAAAAATCCTAACGGTGGGCAGTTTCCCAGGCACCTCCAATCTCAGGCTGTAGCAGAGCTGGGGGCTGAACATGCTGCTGAGACGGGATTTATATTGCCCTTAAGCAGGAAGGTCCCATGAGGCTGGAGGATCCTAGAAACTTAGTGGATTTGTCCTTTTTGCAGAAATTCAAAGGGAGAAGGGCCATGGGGAATACTTTTCCTTTGGGTTCCCTGAAGAATTTGGCCTTATAAGAAAGGAGTTAGGAAAATACATGGTAATGGCATGCTTATGAACAGTTCAGGAATGGGCAAATGCATGAGGTACTGCGGGATAGGGAATGCAGGCAGGAGATAGGGGGCAGGCCTGGTTCTGCTCCTCCAGGATTCCTGGGCTAGGTGAAGCCTAAAAACAACCAGGCTGACAATATTGGACTCACGGAGCAGTGAACAATTTGAGTCGCTTCTCTGCGGGGCAGTTCCCTTATCTGCAAATGGGGCTGACAATACTCACTTTGCAGCACTGGGTTAAAATGAAGGAGGCCACCCCACGGGAGGCCACTTTGTAAGCATAGGGTGATGGACAACTGCTAGGCACGAGGACTCATGGATGGGAGGGTTCAATAGGCATTCTCCTCATTGAATAGGTCAGTATGGACCAGCCTACCTAGCCTCAGTTACTGCAGCATTGCGATATCACAATGACCCATAAAGCAGTCATTTCTTGTATTACTTCTCCTCTACAGTTTCTTATCCTCTATCAGCGGGCCATAGAATTAGCAGAGAGGCTCTGAGAAGGAAGCAGAGGAGAGAGAGGAGCCGATTCCCGTCCCACCCGCCTCTCTTCACCCAGAGGACAGGGCAGCCCTTGCCCAGGACAATCCCAGGATGCCCTGCCACAGGCCGTCATCCTTGGCTCTCCCCCAGGCCAGAACTTGCTCACCGCCCCCTCTAGGAGCAGCCTTCTCCCTCGCAGAAACCGACTGCAGGCGATTTCCCATTCCCCAAGGGAATGGTGCAGACACTCCTCAGGAAAACCCTCGGCTACAGGTCTTTCAACCAGCACTGCAAACACATTTTCCACCAGAATCATGCTGAGAGAGAGAAGGCGTTTTGGAGCCAGGAGACGGAAGGCTCCAGCCCCGGCTCCACTGTGCCCTCTCAGCAGCTGGGCACGGTATGAGGCCTTGTGGGGCCTCAGTTTCCCCCCCCCGTAAGACGGCAGTACCTAAGGGCCCCTCTGGTCCTACATCCTCCAGTTCCTGCAGGAGGCCGGCTCAGGCCTCACGGAGCTTGCAGGGACCTGGGAAGCCTAATCAGGACTTCCGTGCAGTTAGGGCGGCGATGCATGCGTGCTGGTGGGCGGGGACCTTGCCTGTCACGGTCACTACCACGTCTCTGGGCTTAGCACGGAGGGCCGTCGGGGCGGGAGGGCTCCGTGTGTCCATCCTGCTCTGAAACCGGGGAGGATGTGGAGGGGGAGGCACAGCGTTCCACTCACATGGGGCGTGGAACATGACGAGGACAGAGGAGTGCTCCTTCACAAACTGGTCAAAGTCTTCATCGGTCAGGTGATAAACGGAGCCGCCCTCATCTGCCCAGGGAGTCTCGGGGACCTGGGGCTGTGGCGGCTGTGGACTGGAAGACCAAAAACAGGCAGAGCTGAGAGGAAGCCCCCGGGCTTGAGCAGCCCTCACAATAATCCAGCCCCCTGGACCTAAGGCCCCCCAGCTCAGCGCACCCCACTCTGGGGGCTCTGCCTTCGCCTAACCCAGGATACTCTGCTCGCCTCCACCTTCCCCTTGAAACCCCAGGGAAAGGTTTCACTTTAAGCTGCAGCTCTCTAGGCAGTTCAGGAAATCTCACTTCCTCCCAGGAATCTGGGGGTTTGTTAGCTTTCTCATGCTAGCTCATGACTTTCAGCAGACCGGCAAGAATAAATAGCAATAGCAAAGAATGACCTTTGGAGAAATAGCTCACTGCTGGGTTTAGTATCACCCAGCGGGGCGGGGTGAGGAGTGGGTGTGGGGGGCACGAGGCGAGGAGGAAAAGGAGAGGCTAGGTGTCCGAGGAGGGATGGGCATGGGCGGGAGGAGGGAGTGGCACTGTGGGTGGGAGCTGGCCACACACGTGGTGCAGGGGCATGTACCAACCAGCACGAAAACAGGGTCACAATGAGTGATGCCAGGGCCAAGTAAAAGAGGGTTGGGGTGCCCTATCTATGCCAGCATCCATAGTAGGTCACTAATCCTTCCTAGAGGCAGGAACAAATTTATCTAGTTCTCCCAGGGGCAGAGCGATGGAGACCCTGGCTCAGAAGTTGATCCCAGTCTCAACGCTAGCAGTTCTAGCTGCACAGCCCTGGGCCTGCTGCCTGACCTCTCCTGAGCCTGTTTCCACAAGGGGTAAGTTATGAGCAGGGAAGGCCCGCAGGTGCCCTCTCTTGCTCCAAAGCTCTGTTTCTGGCTCCTCAGTCTCTGGCTCCCGACAGAAACTCCCAGCTGCTCTGCTGCCACAAGCACTTTGCAGAGTACCTTAATTACTGCTTTGAAAAAAAAACCCCTAGCGTGACAAACGTGAACAAGACAACCACTGTTTTCTGCCTTTGAGAGCCTATGGTTAGAAAAAATGTAAAGGTCCCAGTATTGGAGGGAGCAACACGGCCAGCACCGTGGAATCTGTCACCCATTCCTCCAGAAGCCGGGATGGGGAGGTCACCTTTGGAAATCCTCTCTGTGGCCGGCCCTACCAGCGGCCGTGGCCTCTGCCTGGGCTCTCCAGGAGCTTACTACAAGGCCACTTGCGTGGAGCTGGGTATCCACAGCCACCATCTTCCCACAAACAGTGGCAGGGAGAGGGCAAACCGCTCTCATCCGTGCTCGTCAGTTAGCCACGGCGGGCTGGTGGGTCAAGTCAAGCTTCAAAAGGAATCCACCAGGCATTTTGGTGGTCGCAAACCAGCACCATCAAATCTGGGTTCATGCAACTTGAGCTGAAAACATCCCCCACCCAACTGATTCACTCCACTGCAGGAAATTAACCTCTACAAAACTCCTGCACACATATGAGATGATACATATTCAAAGGCGTTCACTGCAGACTGTCATAGGAAAAAATGGAAAACAACCCAGTGTCCACCAGTAGGGGACGGGTTAAGTAAACTGCGGAACATCCCCACCACGGAGGGCAGGGCAGCTGTAAAGAGCAAGGGAGCTCTCCCTACTGAAATGGAAATGTCTCCTGCGTACATTCCTGGAGATGTGCAGAACACTGTAATTTGCTAACTTTTGCATAAGAAAGGGGGAGATGAAATATCCATTCATAATTTGTATTTGCATTAAAAACACTTTAAGAACATGTAAGAAACTAATAAAAGTTGCTGCTCTTGGGGGTGGAGGGGGCGAAACAAGTAGGAGCAAAACGTTTCAGTGTATACTTTTAAGTACCTTTTAAAATATGTTTGCGTTCTACGAATACAATCTATTCCAAAATTAAAATAAATGTTTAAAATGCCAGCCGCAACAAAGACAGGATGGAGACGCTGTGGCTTAGCAGCTATGAAAGAGCCTGAGAGACTTCTTGTTAAACATGGAGGAGAATACATGTCCCTCCAAAACCACTAAAGTAACAGTACAGGAGCTTAAAAAAGTACGAACCCACAGGGGCAAAGAGAACAGGAGAGAAGATAACACAGAAGAGGGAAAAGGAGGTTAGCGTGATTTTAGACACTAGAAAACCGACTCAGCAAAGTAGAGGGCAGACACCTGAGGGTGCCAGGGGTGGAGGGGAGGGAAGGGACCCAAGAACCTCCCTGATGTGCAAAAGCCAAGGCAGGAAAGGACCAGGACACCGCTGCCCAGGAGCCAGGGCTGAAAACAGGAGGCTCCACTGAAGGTTGGAGCTTTAGACCCTCAGATCCTGTCCCTCCCTCCAGCAGACACGCAACCACCCCTCTCCCACCCCACAGACAACAGGAAGTTTGCTTTCTGGAGAGGACTGCAGAACGGGGTCTAGTGGGAAGAGGATTCACCGAAACAGAGGGATTGAGTGACAGTCTGAGGGGAAAACACTTATTGCTGAATTATGACTTTTAGTGTCTGTCTCTCTCCTGGATAGTGAGTTCCTTGCAGGCTGGGGGCTCTCCCTCATCTCTGTACTTCCTGCACCTGACCCACAGCAGACACTCAGTCAATGCTTGACTAAATGACTGAATGAGAGAAAATGGTAAAAGGAACTGGAAGGATTTAATCTGGAGATGGGGAGACTTAGGGAAACACAACAGCCATCTTCAAATATTTCAGATTGCATTGGGAAGAGAAATCGGACTTACTCTCCACGAACCAACACCTACACGTGGAAGCTCCCGAGAAACTCACTGCAGGTGAACCTAAGCTAGTGGGTTCTCGCTACAGCAGGTGAGAGAGAGAGATTTAAACTAGGAGTCGAAAGACTGGGTTGGAGTCCCACTTCCTCCCCCTTGCCAGCTCTAGGGGTGTAAGCAGCCAACTGGACTTAAAACATCTATGACAGAGGGAATTTATAGTCCTGTCTGTATCTACCTCTCAGATACCCCAAGGAAGGCAAAGGATGGGAGGTACTTTGTAAATTTATAAAGTGCTACCCAAACGTTCCCAGACATCATTTGTAACCTAAATCTTAAGAGTTGTTCAAACATGAATGGGTAGCCTCAAAATGAGCCAGGTCCTCATTACCAGAGGTGTTTAAGCCGGACTGGGTTGGCAGCGCCTACTCCAGACATGATGCAAACATTAAAAAGGGGACTTGCTGGGGAGAGAGTCAATGACTTTTAAATGCCCTTCCAAATCCTGTGACGCTGCTTTGATGCTCTCTTCGGTTTAGCGAGACCAGTTTTCCGGGGCTCTCCAGGGCCAGGAGGCTCACACCAATCAGGTGATTACCTGAGCTAGGAGCCGTAGATGAGAGGACGCAACCCTAAGCATCCTCTCAAGAGTCAAGAACACTTCAATTTTGTTTTCAGTTTGCCTCTGTTTGGTATAAAAATACACAGGCGCGAAACGACCAGAAATGGGTGGCTGGGCCAAAATGAATTCTCACTTATGTGCCACCTCTACCGGTCTCGCTCAACTCAGTGACACGACGTCAGCAGAGAGGTGAGTGGGGAGCCACCCTGTTCCCTGCGCCGTGGCCCTGGGAGTACATGAGGGCATCCCGGGGTGGGAGAGGAAGGTCATCATGGCCATGCCCACACGCGAGGACACCAGGGGCTCCCCACCCTGCCTCAGGCCATCCCGCCCTCTCCCCTGGCCCACCACAGTCACCCGCTGGGGAGCAGGATCTGGGATCTTCTCTCCAGGGCTTTTGAAAGCCAATGAGATAAGCAGCTCTGCCTCTCCATTCCTTCATCCCCATGGATCTGGTTAGAGGAGGCTAAGGGCCACAGGAGAGGCCGAGGGAAGAAATGCAGGGGAGCAGGAAACCCACCAGGGTTTGGGGGGAAACTGGTAAAGGTGGAAAACATCTGGTACAGGGGAGAAAACCACATGCAGAGTTAGACATGCATGCAAGGAGGAGAGATCTGGATGGAAACTCATCAAAACACATCACAACATGTTATCTTTGGGTAGTGGGGGACTTTTCTCTGGGTTTAGTTATATTTTTAAGTTCTCCTATGGTGAACATATTTTACTTGAACATCTTGAAAATAAGAAAAGATTTTAAAGAGACACTCAAACCGTCCGATAGAACGGTGACCTCGCTAGAGAGCTGGGGCAAGAGATTAAGCATCGGCGGTCATGCCCCACCCAGCCCCTGCCCAAGAGGGGGCTGTAGTCAGAGAAGCAGCCTCCACGTGTGCACCCCACACCCACCCGCAGTGGGACCTCAGGGATGGTCAGGGGGTTGGGACAGAGGTTGCCCAGGAGACCCAGAGGCTCCAATCCCTTCCCCTCCTGGACTCGGTTCATCAACCTTCTCACCCTGGAAACTGAGGATGGATCAGAGACAGCCAACAAGGTAAGGAAAGGCAGGAAAATGGAGGCGGGAGGTAGGGAGGGGCCAGCCCAGGGCAGAGATCTGGAGGCAGCCCTGGGGGCTGGATAAGCCAGAGCACAAAGAGTCAGGGAGCCCGCGGACAGGGGCAGGAAGGGAGGGCGGCGGTCCCAGTGGGGAGATAATAACTTGTGTCGGAAGCTCAGCTGCTGTGCGCGCCTTGTCCAGGATTAGGAAGCTCATCCAAATACCTCTTTATGAAATCAAACCTTATCCTTCCAGAGAGATATGAGGCTGTTTTGAAACCAGAAAGGGTTAGAAAAGGGAAAGGAAGCAGACAGATTTTATGCTCTGGTGACAAATGAGATTACTATTTGTTGAAACCTTCTCCCAAAGCAGAATGAATGATGTCTGGTGAGAGGAGAGGACATGCTTATTATCAAATGAAAAAGGGAACTAGGATAGTGAAGGCCCGGCTAAGACAATGATTACATGATAATGGAGAGCTGCTTCCTTAGGCAGGGGCTGGGAATGAGGTAATAGATGGGGACAGAGATGTGACAACGCTTCAGAGGAATAAATGAGGCAAACATTGTGTTATCACTCGTGTTTCATCTCCTGGACCCCAGGGGAACGGAGAGAACAGAAGACCAAGCTTTGCAACCTTAAGAAGTCTAAGTTTGTTTTGCACAAAATTCGCCTTTCTTTCCCATTCTGAAAATTACACTGGCAAGGGCCAAAGATAGCAGACTAATTCTTTGACCCTTGGGTTTGTATATTGCATCCCTAAGGAAATGATGTCAATAAACATCCACCATGCAGGCCCCATGGTGCTGGACACTGGGGCACAGGCAGGAGACTCAGACCAGAACTCAAAGGAGGCTGAATTCAGTGGCCAAGAGCTAGGTGGAGAGGGGCAGGGGGCTGCCGGAGGTCTCTTCTGCCCTGCTACTTATCAGCTGTCTGACTACAGGGAAGTTGCTTCATCACTCTGTGCCTCAGTAACACCACTTGTTAACAGAGGGTAATAGCATTAACTCCCTTATAGGGCTGCTGTGAGGGTGAAATGAGAATCCACAGAAAGTTCTCAGAACAGTGCCTGCCACTACCATGTAATGCCCCCAAAATGTGGGCCATTATTATTCCAAGAACTGAGCGTGCCAGCAATGGTAAGTACTGAACTGACGGCATTCAGAGCAGGTGCAGCGGTGCTCAGCTGGGATGACACGGGGGGCTTTACGGAGAGGGCAGCTGAGCTCCTGGTTAAAGCGCTAGGAGACGAGACAGGTGGGAATGGAGGGTGGGGGAGCAGGCAGGACAAGCAGCTCGTCAGGGGAGGGGTGATGATGAGGGGAGGCAGGGTTTGGCTTTATAAGACTCTATGAGACCCTAATCTCAGGCTCTTCCTGTTATAAAACGGGATCACAAGCTGCGATGAGGACCGCCTCCAATGAGGCAGGGGCGGAGGGCGGGGCGGTGAGGAGCCGGTTAAGTGCTCTGCAAATCCGCGGCTGTAGAATACTTCTTAGTAGCCTCACAGCACCTCGTGCAGTTTTGTGTTTGGAATAAGCATTCAACCGATAATCCAGTTAGAGAGGGACCTGCAGCGGACATTCTCTTATATCTGCCACCCGGGATGAGAAACACCTCCATTCATCAGAGCGATAGCAGGGAAAACACTAACTCGATTTGAAATCTGGGACAATTTCCAAAAGCCTCTCACTATTCCAGGAGCGCTCACAGGCCTAGGTGGCCCCTCTCCCCAACCCCAGGCCTCAGGGAAGGCGGGTGGGGGGTGCAGGGGGAGATAAACTCCCCCTAGCCCCTCCCCGCAAACCAGCACACCAGAGTGATCGCCACAGGCCAGAGTCACACAGAGTCTCATGATTCTGCATCCTAGAATGAGAAGTCCCCACACTGACCTAGGCTTGGCCCAGAAGCAGTTGTGCCCGCAGCACAAGGAGGTGCTCCCCACCCCCATCCAGACCCCTCCCCCCGCTGGCCAAGCACCTCTGGGGGCACGCTCCTGAGGCAAATGCCCACTTACTTCTTTAGCCACTCCACGATGTCCTCGGCCGTGGATGCATAGTTGTCGTACTGGAATAGAAACCTTCCTTTCCTGGGAGACCGGGAGAGACAGAGCGGGCTCAGCCAGGGAGACAGATGCCACCATGAAGGACACGGGTTTCAGGAGGGAAGCAGGGGACTCACTCAAAGTAGCAGATGGTCGGGTAGCCGCGCACATTGTACTCCGTCTTGATGTTCTCGAACTCGGAGGGGTAGATGTTCATTCCCGCCAGCACCTGGGAGGAACAGGGGAGGTGGATTTGTCCCACTGCACCCCACAGACATGCACCCTGGGGCCCGCGAGCTGCCTGCCTAGAAACAGGGACACCAGACAAGGCCGCGTACAACTCAGGGGCAGCTGGAGAGCAGAGCAAGCTGATCCAGTTGGCACCTAAGTACTCAAGACCTCCAGGAAAACTGGACATCTGTGCCTGAGTACTGCAGAAAAAACCCAGTTCTGACAGCTGAGGAAGAAACCTGGCCTTGCTTCCAAGTTCAAACAGGTCTTAAAATGGGGCCACTCAAGGACACAAGTGGACATTTGCACACCAATGTTTATAGCAGCATTATTAACAATTGCCAAGAGATGGAAACAACCCAAATGTCCATCAACAGACAAGTGGCTAAACAAGCTGTGGTATATGCATATGATGGAATATTATGCAGCCATAAGACAGAATAAAGTTATGAAGTATGTAACAACATGGATGGACCTTGAGGACATTATGCTGAGTGAGATTAGCCAGAAACAAAAGGACAAATACTGTATGGTCTCACTGATATTAGTGAGTTAATTAATGAACTGACATTAGTGAATGAATTTGGAGAATATCAGTTGGGAACAGAAGGGACCATCAGGAGATAGAAGTAAGGTAGATATTGGGTAATTGGAGCTGAAGGGATACAGATTGTGCAACAGAACTGATTGCAAAAATTCAGAAATGGATAGCACAATACTACCTAACTGTAATACAATGTTAGAATACTGAATGTGAGAATGAGAGAGGGAGGAGGCCTGGGGGCACAAATGAAATCAGAAGGAAAGATAGATGATAAAGACTGAGATGGTATAATCTAGGAATGCCTAGAGTGTTTAATGATAGTGACTAAATGTACAAATTTAAAAATGTTTTAAGAACAAAGGAATGTCCATACTGCAGGGTGTTGAAAATAGATGGTAACTAATATTTTTAAATTTTAACTTATGTGTGAGACTAAAGCAAAAAATGTTTATTTGATACAAAATTTATATTTTGACTAGTGCATTTCCTAATATAACTTATGTAGACAGCTTAATTGAACACCATAAGTACATGGAACCTTGAGTAGGGCATGAAATTTTGTTGGTTTGTCCAGACTTGATGCCCCAATAAATACCAGAGTGATTTGAACAGTGAATAAAAAAGTATTTGCAAAGTCCCCTTTGGGGAATGGTGAGAAAGGGGGAAAATTCAACTTACTCAAGTTGAATTCTTGATATTCTCACAAGCAGTAGGGACAACCAAAACAATAGACTGAGCCCCCAATCTTGGGGTTTGTTCATATGAAACTTAATCCCACAAAAGATAGGTCAAGCCTACTTAAAATTAGGCCTAAGAGTCACCTCCAAGAGAACCTCTTTTGTTGCTCAGATGTGGCCTCTTTCTCCAGCCAAAACAACAAGCAAACTCACCACCCTCCCCCTGTCTATGTGGGACATGACTCCCAGGGGTGTGGACCTTCCTGGCAACGTGGGACAGAAATCCTAGAATGAGCTGCGACTCAGCATCAAGGGATTGAGAAAATCTTCTCGATCAAAAGGGGGAAGAGTGAAATGAGACAAAATAAAGTGTCAAAGGCTGAGAGATTCCAAACAGAGTCGAGAGGTTATCCCAGAGGTTATTCTTACGCATTAAGTAGATATCACCTTGTTATTCAAGATGTAATGGAGAGGCTAGAGGGAACTGCCTGAAAATGTAGAGCTGTGCCCAGTAGCCATGTTTCTTAAAGATGATTATATAATGATAAGCTTTTACAATGTGACTGTGTGGTTGTGAAAATCTTGTATCTGATGCTCCTTTTATCTACCTTATCAACAGACGAGTAAAACATATGGAATAAAAACAAATAGAGGGAACAAATGTTAAAATAAACTTAGATTGAAATGCTAGTGATCAATGAAAGGGAGGGGTAAGGGGTATGTATGAAATTTTTTCTGTTGTCATTTTACTTCTTTTTCTGAATTGATGCAAATGTTCTAAGAAATTATCATGATGATGAATATGCAACTATATGATGACACTATGAATTACAGATTATATATGTAGAACAGAATGAGCATATGTTTAGAATGTTTGTGTTTCTTTCTTGTCATATATTTTTTTTAATCTAAAAATTAATTTAAAAAAAATTTTTTTTAATGGGGCCACTGCCATGGAAATGTGTATTATGCCTTTTTTCTGCTCATGTCAACTCAGGTTGAACTCTTCTCCTAAGTTATGGAACTAAGTGGCTTTTATAGACTACTCAGACACTCCACGATGTCCTGGGATATTTTTCTGGAAACTTCAAGGGTCTGTCCTTGGTCTGTCCGCATAGGCTGAATCCATACATGACATTGTCCAACCTCAGGGCTCCTACGTGGCTAAGGAAGATGCAGTACTTCTCTGTGAAGTCCCGTCTTCAGGACCTGCCTATCCAAGCTCCCTCCAGACCCTTCTAGGCCTCCCCAGCTCTTTCCTCCTGTGTGTGACCATCACCTACAGTCTGGCTTGACTATAATCTCAGCAGTCTGAATGTGTTCTGGTTTCAGGGGGCCCACACGTCCAACACCCCTGAACTAGAAAAGAGAATTTTAGTAGTGTTGCTGGTGACACGGCTAACTATTAAGAACAACCCAGAATATAGAGTATCTCCAAACTCCTCAGGGTACCAGGAAAGAGGACTTTGTTCTCACAAGGAAAAGTGGATGTAACATTCCACAAAGCTGGATGGCATAGAAGGGAGGGGGAAGGAAGTTCAAAAAGCCAGGAGAAGTAAAAGAAACAGAGAGAAGAAACCCTGGAAGCTGAATTTTACTGGACTATATATAAGAATGCATGGGAAGAAAAAAAGGAAAATAATGGTTTCAGTGGCCAACAAACTTGATCTTAGAATTTGCTTCCACCTTCAAGTTCTGTGACCTTGGGCAAGTCACTCACCATCACTGAGGTTCCTCATTTGGAAGATGTGGGCCATGGGACTATCACAGGGCTTTTAGATATATATATATTTTTTTACACGGGCAGGCTCACAGGGCTTTGAAGAGAACTGAGTGAAACAACCCTGTCAGAGCTTTTAGCACAAAACTGAGGTTAATCTTCAATGCTCCTTTCCCCCCAAAAATCCTCCAGGTGTTGGGAGCCACTGGTGTCTCTGGCTTCTCCAACCCTAGAAGCATCTAGACATGTCCTCCCAGCTCACATACAGCAGGCACACAATAAATGTGGGCTAAGTCACTGATATTTTTCCAGCCCATTTTGGAATTCTGCAAGGAATACAGGGAGAATAAGTCTGAAATAGAACTTACCAGAGGCCCTGGGACCCTCTAAAAGCTGTTTTGTTCATTTCCTCAGACTGATTTTGTAGCCTGTTCCAGTAATATTAGTCTTTTTTTTTTTTAATGTCTAATTGATCTCCTAAGTGTCAGCATGCATTCACCACAAGATTAATCTTCCCAATCCTCCTCTTTCATTACATCACTTTCCTGCACAAAACCTTCCAATTCCTTTGGGTACTGGCTAATGTCTAATTCCACGCTCAATACCTACCTGGCTGCTATCTCAGTTTTGCATCCTTCTTTTCTACAGAACCCTCAATTGTACACCTGCTCAGGTCTGGATTTTTGATTCTCCAAGGAAGAAGGAGATAATCTGAGGTTTCTACAAGGCGGAAGAGAGTCGGTCTGCCTTCTAAGGCACCTTGTCCAGGGCGGCAGCAGGAGAGCAGCTACCAGAATGCCTGCAAATAAGTCCTGATTCCCCACTCAGTAGATGCATTTCTTTGAACAAGTCACAGTCACCTCTGTGTCACAGTTTCCTTTTGCAGCTACCACATGTGGTTGTTGTGAAGATTACATGAGATAATACATGTAAAGTATCGATAATACTCGAAATATAGAAGCCATTTGTATTAATATGACTATTCTCACATTTCCTGAAAACACATTGTGCTTTCCTGACCCCCGCTTTGTGCCTCCCTGTCCCCTTACTTGGGACATCCCCCTTTCTCAGCATTTGCTTACCCTTGAAGGTGCATCCACCCTTCAAGGTCAAATAAACTCTACCTCTCCGGGCAGACTCTCCAAACCACTTTTGCTTGTGGTGAACTCTGAGTTCTCTGAATTTCTGTAGCATTTTTTGTACCACTTTGGGGACATTTATTAATGCGACAAATATTTTAACAAGCATCTACAGAAACTTTTCTGAGTTTGTGAAGCTGAATGAGGCAAAGCAACCGGTCTCAATCTGAGAAAAGGAGGCTGCAGCAGCACACTGTGCTGGGCCATGCATCTGGGACAATAGCGTCTTGGGGGTCAGCCCTGCAGCCCAGAACAACCACGGAAGCTTCACAAAGTGTGGGTATCATGTGAGTGAGTGTTCAAAGAGCCAAGAGTTCAACAGACATTCCAGGAAGATAAAATGGAGGAAGACAAACCAAGATGTGGCCTAAGTCTAAATGGACTGCAGGCTGTACAGAAGGGAGCAGTAAGGAAGAAGGCTGGGCAAGTTGGCTGGGACCATGGTGGGAAAGGCTTAAGTGCCTCTTAGGAAACAAGGACTTCACTCAGGAGGTAAGGAGAGCTATGGATGGTTTCTGAGTATAACCATACCCTACCCCAGCCTTTTTTTTTTTTTTGGTTCATGGTCCAGGAATTGAACCTGGGTCTCCCGCATGGAAGGTGAGCACTCTACCACTGAACCACCCGTGCACCCCCAGCCTTTCGGAAGTATTAAGGATGGGTTGTAAAGGGAAGTCACGAGTCAGGGAAATGAGTCAGAAGCCTATAGCAATGACCTGGCGTGGGCTCATCTGGGACTGAACCAGGAGGGTGGGCAGGGAGAGGATGAGAAACGTGATGGGGAGATGTGTTTCGGTGCCCCAACAGGGGACATAGATGGAGGGGGCCAGGGGTACTCAGGAAGGGGGACTTGAAGGAAAGCCAGACTGCCAGTTGGAAAGATGCTGAATGCCCTTTTAGTCATTATGCATTTGGGACACAGGGAGTAGAACCAGGCACTCTGGGATGTGGCATGGGAGTACACAGGAAGGACTCAGACTACATGGGATTACATTTTGTGGAAGCTATGGACACAGATAAAAAATCACTGAGGGATAGACCATAGTAAGACAAGGAAAACACAGTGCCTGGCCCTTGCTCTAATATGTTAATAAAGAAGACGGTGGAGAGAAGAATCTGGGGGTCGGCCATCTGTGCCTGTGTAGTGCGCCGTGGCTTATAAGGTTGTACCCACACTCCAGCCCATGTGCTCCTTGCAGGTGGGCAAAGCTAGCGTTATCACCTGCACTTTATATATAGGGAAACTGAGGCTCCAAGGTTAAGGAGATTGCCCAAGGGTTCCCAGCTGGTTAGCAAAAGCCAGCACCAGACCCTAATCTGTACAAATCTGTCACAACAAATGATCCATTTCAATCACTCTTTTTACCCCAAGGCTGGCCAACCTCGGCCAAGGTTAACAAGAGACTGGGCAGACTCAAAGGCTCAGTGTGGACACTGGTAACTGGTGACACTGGGAAGAGGAGGCAGATGGAGAGACGGGGGAACAGCAAGGCTCTGATAAGGCTGTCAATTAGCAGGAGTAGACTGGGACAGACATTGATGACTCACCAGACATCAATGACAGCAAAAAAGAGGCAGACTTGAGTTTGGAAAATGACACAGGCTGCACATCTCCCACCCAGCTTGGCTTCTTTCTTAATGACATCATCAATTTGGATACTTCCCAAGAAACCTTTAGAGAAGGAAGATTTCTGCCCTTTGTCACAGACATAGCCAAAAGGGTTAAAAACACAGAGATGAAAGGGAGACAGGAAGCACTGATGTAGCTGGATTTCAGCAGAGGGAACGGGGTAAGCTTTTGATTTCTGGGGAAGAACAGTGCACCTGAGTCTCATCTCTGCTGTGTGTGTGGAGTCAGAAAGGCATGGAAATCTCTGGGCACCTCACCCTGCAGCCCTGTCCTTGGTTTCTGGGGAGGGGATGTGGCAAAGGAGACCTGGCCTCCAGGGGCCCCCATGTGGCTGATGGCTCCCCTCCAAGGCCCTTCCCCCTTTCTGTAGCTGGGAAAAGGTCAACATTTTTCAGAAGGTGCTTTTCTATGAAACTAAGAGGGAACCATGACAAAACAAACCCCAAACAAGAAAATACAAAAGTCAAGAAACAGATGAGTTCATACAGTGCAAATGCCTGATGCTAAGGTAAGTAATACCTGGTCACAGCTGGGCTTGCCCAGAAAGGCTCTCCAGGCTCACAGACAGTCCCACTACCTTGACTGCAACGTTGTTTGGGGAACTGGGAAGGATATTTTTTTTATGTTTCTAGACCTGGCTCCAGGCAGGAGAGACAGTACTCAACCCACATACTCTTTGGGGCAGCCCCTGAGAAAGAGTCTGGTGTGAGCCCAGGGTCTGGAGGGAAATCCCCATTCCATAAACGTCCTTTCCACCTCATCTCTGTCCATACTAATTAATGCTTCAGGTTCCCTTTAAAACGAGGAAAACATCACTCTTAGTACAGATGTAGCATTTAACATGAGACAGACCCAGGAGTGGCAAACCACACACTCATTCATTCATTCACCAGCAGGCACTGGGTACCTATGATGAACTTGCTATGAGGAAACAGATGAATTACATACAGCTTCTGCATTCAAGCAACTCACATTTCAGTGAGAAAACCAAATCATAGTTAATATCAAATGGTGAGCAAAGTGAGCTGGAACAATAAAGCAGGCTGACCCGGCTGTGCGTGACAAGGACAAGCTCTGCGGGAGCATGGGAGGCGGCTGGGAGGAACACTGAGCTTGGCGGATGGATGCGGCATCGGTGGAAAATCATCCATAAGCAGCACACGACTGGCAGCAAATCCTTTTTCTGCTTTGACGGGGCCGGGATCTTATTTGGGGATGGACCTTCCACCGCACCCCCAAGTGTGGAAGTTAAGCCCAGCAGTTTGCTAAGCATAAGCAGGTACAGGTAGGGAGAACGGTGAGGGTAAGTCTTTTCTGCAGGCTCAATAAGCTTAAAATGTGGGATCTGTGGGGCCCCACCCCCCAGTTATGCGTACCCCCAGGGCGAAAGACTCCAGGCAAGTTGCTAAAAATTCATTAGTGAGAAACAAGCAGGACCTTGGTCTCTCCCCAGAATGAGGCCAAATGAGAAAGCACTTGTTCTTTGCAACCCAATCTTGCAGCTGGGCCGGGAGGGCTGTCCCCATGCCTGGGTGCTGCCCTTTAAACTCTAGACTGACTAGACTTAATTTGATCTGTAAAGATCGTGAAGCAGTTTCAAGCCCTCAGAACTCCCTTAATGGGACCCTGGTCAGCCCATCGAGATGGTGCCTCCTGATAACCTTTCATAAGAGGCACATGGCTGTTTCCACACTTCCTCGCAGCCGTTTCTGGTGCCATGAAAACACACACACCTTTGCTACCCAGGGTTCAGTATAAATATGGTTGGACACACGGTATAGCAGAAACAAGCCCGGAAGGGCGGGGAAATGCAGGGGTCACATGGACCCCCCAGCGACTGCTCAGCCTTCTCAGCTGAGGTCTGAGTGCACCCTCTCCTCTTCCCTTCTCTCTCCTGGACGCCCGGCCTCCTCACCTCCTGCCTCTCTGCGCCAACCTGGTTCTTCCCACTTCTCTGACGGTCCATTTCCCCCACCTGTCCCTTAAAGGTGGCCCCTCTCCGCTCCACTCCCATTTCTCTGTACTGTCTCCTTCAGAGACTGTCTGCATCTCAGGCCCCAGCTCGCCATCTGGACTTGCCTTGTGCTGCTCTCATGTGTCCCTTCTTCCTGCCCCACAGTAAGCTCAGAACCCTGGATGCCTATGTCACTGTATTCATGAACCTGCTTTGTGCTTAGGGCCTACTGTGAGGTCCCCATGCCTTTTATCGCCACTGGGCTCCTGGCATCAGCTCAGCCCACTCTGGCGTCTAACCCCAACCCCCCAAATTCTGGACGCTTCATGTTCTGCTCTTGGTCCCTGGTGCCATGGCAACACCTTGTGTGCTTCTTGAGGCTTCCTATTTCACCACTGGCTTTTGATGTGCACCAAAGTCCCCTCATCCCAGTAACTGCATGGAGTTCTCATCTGCCACAGAGAGCAGGGTTTTTTTTTTCACATGGCAGGCACCAGGAATTGAACCCGGGTCCTCTGGCATGGCAGGCAAGCATCCTTGCCTGCTGAGCCACCGTGGCCCGCCCAGAGAGCAGGTTTTTAAACCCCGTGCAGGCTTCGTTTCATTCCCAGCAGCAGCAGGGAATGTCCCCATCACTACTTCAAAGCCTGCCCTCTTTCTCCTGCCGATTTCCCCAGGTGAGAGAGGGAGAAGCCAGGGCCCCACCCCACCGTTCCCGGCACACAGTGCCTCACTTACAAAGTGGCCTCGCAGCTCGGTCGCGGCCTTCTGGAAATGCGGCATGATCCTCTTGCACATGCTGCACCCTGGGCACAGGCAGGAGAAAAACCAAAAGCGTCACCAGTGACTGCTGGGCCTCCAACCTCCACCCTTCCATCTCCTCAGGCTGTCCTAACTGACAAGCATCTACCAGCCTCCAGAAGCACAGGACTGTCCCAGAGCTCGGGAAACACAAGAGGAGACAAAAGTAGCAGAGCTCATGGTCTGGGTGGCATCAAGCTGGACACAAAACCCAGCAGTCACTCAACAAAACGTTCGTCGGGGTAAACTGATGCGAAACAACCAGAGAAGAGCAAACTGCTACAATGAGTTCAACAGAAACTGGGCGCACCAGGACAGGCATCAGGAAAGTACCCCTCTTCGTAATGTGCCCTGGGAACACAGCTACAAGCCTTCCCATCCGGCCCGGTCAGGGGCTACAAGTGAATCTGAGCCAAATGGCATTAAGAAGAAAAATGTGTGACCATAAATAACAGTGACTTTTGGGATTTTCGGGCTGCTGTTCTCTGTCACAAGCGGGGATGATTGAGCAGTGACTGGAGGGGGTCGAGGGTGAAAGGTGCCAGTTCTGGCCACGTGGATGGAGCCAGGTGGCCAGCCCACCCACTCGGCCTGCTGGTGGCCTTGGACAAGTCGCCTTTCCTCTCGGGGCTCAGTCTCTTCTGGTAAATGCAGGGACTGGACCCAGCAGCCGCAGACCCTTTCCAGCTCGGACACTTGAGGATTCTGTGACATCTTAACCCTCCGGGGTTCTGTGGCCCATTGTGGTCACACTCCTCACCTGCAGTGGTAATGTCCCCCCGCCTTTGGGGACTCATGACCAAGAGAGCCAGACGCCAAACCCCTACTACTTCACTGCTTTAAACCCACCCCTTCCCTGAAAGCAGGCCACGTTTCGGCGCTAATGTCACCATAAGACATGAGAACATTCTCCTCAGATGCAGGGAGTTCTAACGTGCCAGGCTGTCACCCTTTCTGACAACAGCTCTGCGGCAGGACAGTTTTTATGATGCATCTGAAGGCCACAGAAACCACACTGTCAGTCAGGGGCTGGGTCCCAGCAGGACAGAGGAGACGGGGCTGCATGACAGTAGACTGATTCGTGTTTAGCTGACGTGCGTTTGGCTGACACATCGGCAGGCAGTGAGCAGGTGATATGGACCGGAGAGGAGCTCCGAGGAGGTGAGAATCCCTTCCAGACCACCTGGCTCTCCTGATCCAAGTCTACTGGACAGATGCAGATGCAGCATGCTCTGCACAAAACTCCACAAACACCCTGTGACCCCGTCCCCGACCCTCCTGCCTGGCAGCCAGGTGGACGCACACAAGCATCCCAGCGTATGAAGCCTGGGCATGTCCATGTCCTCAGCCCAGACTGAGACTCTGGGAAGGAAGGAGGGAAGGAGTCCTTGTGAAGTAGCCTGCAGCCGGTCCCATTACATCTGCCCTCAGAAGGCGAGACGCGCCTCGCAGTGGGAAGGAAGGAGATGATGCTTGTCAGGGGAAACTGTTCCCAGCATGAGGACTCACAGGGGAGAAGATGGACACAGGGACATTAGCTTCGAGCTCCTCCCTAGGGGCCTGCTCATCATGTGAGTGCACCAGTGTGGACACCACATGACAGGGGAAGGAGGAGGTTGCACGGTGCAGAGGGAGGAGGCCGGGCCCTGCACCCCATTGATGGCCATGTAGCCTTAGGCAGGAGACTGGCACGTCCCCATCTGTGAAGGGGACATGGCATCTGTCCTGCAGTCCTGCTCAGAGACAGCCAGGCATAGGCCGGCAGAGCCCGGCCCTCAGCGGGGAAGCTCAGTGCTGGAGGGAGGTCTCAGTTCAGCACAAGGCCTGAGAGCTCGTCTCCTGGTCAGGGGTAAGGAAGGGAGGAGATGTTCCTGGCATATGGACGGGATGCCACTCCACTGCCCAGGAGAGAAAAAAAAGGGGGATACTTGTAGCCCCTCGTCCACTCTTCTCCTGCTCCTCTCAGGTAGGAGGAGTGGCTGGATCCCACGGGAGGAGTCCAGCATCCCCACCCCCACCCCGCTACACCCATCCAGCAGGTGCCAACTCTAGTACCTGTTCCCATGGGCAGGGCCTCTCTTCCAGCCTGCCTGTCTGCAGCCTGCAGCAGCCTCACTCCCTTTCCCCCTACACAGGGTGACTCAGCCAGCGTCCCTGTGGGGGGAGGCCAGCAGTGCTGCAGGAAGGAGGTGATGGAGGAGAATAGGAAGCCAAGACAGTTTCCAATGTAACTGTATCAGACACAGAGCTGATCCCTGTGTGAGTCTGTCTTTCCGCCGCTTCAGATGGGAGGCCAGGACACGAGGTAAGACCAGTGATCACCCTCAAACCCCAAACATCAGAGCAGTCAGCCCTTTCATTTTCTCATGAACCAACTCAACGAACATCCGTTGAGTGACCGATATCCCCTGGGGACCCAGATTCCCTGCCACAATTAAAGGCTCCTGCTGCCTCTGGATTCATTTATTCCAAATGTAATCAGACTTCCCAGTTAGGGAATTGCTGTTTATCCCAGTACTAAGCTGAATCACGATGCCATGAGGGCTTGACTGGATTAGTACGAGAGGAGCATAACTCTGTTGCGTTAAGAAGAGAGAGTTCCGGGGTTTTCTGTGGCTTAGGAGGCCGTCCGACCCAACTCTTCCACCCAAAGTCTGAATTTAACAAGGCTGAGCTTTCTTCTCCCTAACGCTAGGTATCCAACCGCCCCGAGCGCCGCCTATTACATAAAGGCAAGGCTTCTGCTCACATCTGTCTGCCGCCACAGGTACCAGCACACTGCCAGGCAGCGAGGGTGAGCTGGCGGGGGCAGATCACACTCATTTCCATGCCAACTGCTAGGGAAACAACCACTCTTTAAAAATTAACGAGTGTCGTTGGGCTGACACCCTCATCCTTACAACACAATCCTGCCTTGTGATGTATACTGTGTACTGTATATACCGTTAGCTACTGCTTTGCATTTTCATGTAACAATGACTATGTCGCAAAGGTTCAAAGATTAAGCAAAAAGAGGCCACAGCCCTCAGAGGGCTGTGCAGACAGGCGAGTTCTGAAGCAATTCACAGCTGGGGCAGGGTGATGGTTAATTCTGTCGACTTGGCTAGGTTACGGCGTGCAGCTGTCTGGTCAAACACTGGCCTGGTTGTTACTGTGAGGCACTGCATCGATGGGATTGGCATCTACAAGCAGCTGACTTTAAGTGAAGGACGTCACCCTCACCAAGGCGGGTGGGGCCATCCAACCAGCCGGAGATGCTAACAGTAAGAACATCTTACTGCGCCTGAGGGCAGAGGGAGGTCTGCTTCGAGACTTCAGTGTCAATCTCCCCAGAACCTCCAGCCCACAGCTTGCACTATGGAATCTGGAGTTGCCAGGGCCCACAACCGCATGAGCCAATTCCTTATAATATATAATATATATAATAAGCACACACACACACACACACACACATTCTCTTGGTTCTGTCTCTCTGGAGAACACTGACTGATACAGTTAACAAAATCCTTCCAAAGAGAAACAAAAACGGGTGAAATCAATTCATGAACATCAGTGAAGGGACTGTCCCAGGTGAAAGGGCAGATGGCCCTGGGGCAGAGCTGGACCTGAGAGGAAGTGGGAAGCCAGGGCCTCCTCTCAAGGCAGGCACAACCCTGGGGCCAGCAAGGTGTCTGGGGAGAGGCCAGGGACAGTGGACACCCGGCAATCAAACCCAGGCAGGGGAGCTGCCTCCAGGTCACCAGCCTGCAAAGGGGAACAAGGCTGGGGGAGTGCGGTCGCCAGGGGGTGGAGGGAGAGGCCTTTGCTTAAAGACTTTCTTGGGGAGGGAGATTCAAGACGGGCTTTACAAAGCAAACAGAACACTGACATCACAGCCTGTGAGGTGCGGGGCGCCATGCCAAGGCGCACCCACTCCCGGCACATACAGCCCAGCTCTCCAGCCTGCAGGCAGACGCTGGCCTTTGCTTCCCATAGGGCATCCGCAGTTCACAGAGACGCAGCTCAGAGGGTCTTTTGGTCCTCCGGGGTGACCCAGCAGACCGCAGAGCCAGCCAGGACAATAAATATCTGAGGTCTATCGGCCATTCTGTTTCTGACACAATAATCCAATCCAATTCTGCTGTTGTAGCCAGAAAGTTGCCACAATGTGCACACAAATGGGCACAGAAATTTATTTGCACAAAAAAGACAGCCAGTCCATGGGCCACAGTTTGCTGACCCTATATTAAGAGGGTTATGAGGTAGTAGCAATGGCCACAGTTAGAAAAGAAAATATCAGAGGGTACTACCTGGGCAAAGAAAGTACCAGAATGGGTGACAAGTAGTAAGGGTTAAGTACTGTTTTATGAAACTTTCGCTTCAGCTTATCTACATACAGTTTAATTTATGTATGCTCATGGTGCTGGGTGCAATGAAATGTAGTCCATAAAGTTGGAAAGCCATGGCTCCCATCCACCCTTCTTTGACAGACGGAAATTGAGGCCCGAAGAGGTGAAGGCCATGCCCAGGGACACCCCGTTGGTGGGGGCAGAGCTGGAATCAGAACCCAGAGCTTCTGGTCATGCTCTCCATGCTCCCGCCTCTCCCCATGGCCTCTGCCTCCCACAGGGGCTTGGCCCAAGTGCTGCGGCCCCATGTCCCTGATCCTGATGCCCGCACCCCTCCTGGGTGGCCCCAGCAGGGAGATGGAGGGGCCCAGGGCTGGAGGAGTCACTGCCCCGAGTGGGGGGCCAGGTCTGGAGGGTGAGGAGTGACGATGACCAGGGGGATGGGGTGGCTGGCAGAACAGCAGCAGCCCCAAGACAGGGCCCAGTGGGGCCCACAGCCAGCAGGAGAGGGGGCCTGGGCCTGAAGAGGTGAGGAAAGGGGAGGCGAGGTCCCTGGGGAGGAGGATGGGGGACCTGAGATGAAGGAGGGTAGAGGGTGTCCATTCCAGTGGCGTGTAAAGCTGATGTCGGCAGCAGGAGGGGAAGAGCCAGAGGAAAAGGAAAAGACCAAGGGGAAAAGGCGCAGACAAGGGAGATGGGGTGACTGAAGGGACTCGGCTTTGTAAGTCAGAGGCCCGGGGCTAGGTCCCAGTTCCCCCTTCCCGACCTCCAAGCCCTCCTCAACCCCCCCCAAAAGAGACTGAACAATTAACTCTGTCCCCCAAAACAAAGTTCACTCACAGGGAGCATAAAACATCATCAGGAGAGGCTTCTCTTCCTTCTTCAGGAGACGTCTCAAGTCCTAAGGTAATAAAAAGAGGACACAGGCGGGTCACATGCAACACACAGGTCTGATCCGGGGACTGGGGCAGGCAGCCCAGAGCCGTGGCAGGTCAGGACCGGGAAGAACCTCAGAGGCCACCTATCCTAGACCTCCCTGACATATGACGATGGGGACGCAGAGGCCCCGAGGGGAAAACGCCTCTCCAAAGGCCACCTGGGGGGGGGTAAAGCATCAGGACCAGACTGTCGGCTTTACTTTCAGCTCCACCGGAAAACTCAGGACTACAGCGAGGAAGACTCCGAGGCTGTCCAACACGCCGCTCCTTCTCCATGAAACTTAGGGAGCCACTGGCTTGGGGGGCTGGTGGTTGGTTTAACATCTGCCCAGCTTGGCTGGGCAGGAACTGGGCTCCTGGAGGACCGGCTCATCACGGAAGCAAGGTGTGAGCCCCACGCCCGCTAACCTCCCCCACCTGCCTCTGGGCCTGCCCTGCCAACGTCAGTGGGGGGTCCCCGTGTATACACAAGGAGGCACGCTTACCCCCTGGGGAGGAGTCAAGATACATGGAATGGCTCGTATTTGTAAAATGCTTAGAACAGCACCTGATGCCTATGTTAGGCAATTATATGTTAAATAAATACAATCACTGTGAAAAGACAAATGATCATGACAGGTGCTGATGTAAAAGAGGGTAAGAAACTTCTTCTAATGAGAGTCAGAAGAAAAGTATGGGGAAAAGCAACTCTGTCAGGGACTGCAGTGAAGTAGTATGACAGTGTATTTTGATTAAATAAGCTCCACTGACCAGTTTCTACAAAAGAAAATTAGAGGCTTTCCTCTTTTGAAAAAAAAAAGAAGAGAAAACTTCAGAATGCAGCTTTCTGGCAGCAACAAGGCATTAGGTAAATAAATGATGATATGCACTGCACAATGGAATACCATTACATCATTAAAAACAATGGAGAGGAATATTTAATGTCACAGTAAAACGTGCATGGCACATTAAACTGGGGAGAAAAGCAAGTTACAAAATCGCATATAAAATGATATGAAATTGTTAAAAAAATGTAATGAAATTGTTGTGGATAAAAACATTTATGTATGCATTACACTGAAAGCTTAGAAGGCTACAAAAAAATCAGCAGGGGCAATTGATCAATGGAAAAGTACAGAATGATT
This sequence comes from Tamandua tetradactyla, assembly GCF_023851605.1. Lineage (NCBI taxonomy): Eukaryota > Metazoa > Chordata > Mammalia > Pilosa > Myrmecophagidae > Tamandua > Tamandua tetradactyla. The sequence continues at coordinate 22,363,678 of NC_135336.1, forward strand.
TTATTCTTTCTTTTATGCTTGAGGTGTATTTTCTAACACTTCAATAATGAAGATATATTACTTAGGAATTTTCAGTTAAATAAAAAACAGATTACAAATATTTGGTGGCAATTTCAAACATGTCATAATTCTTAAAACATTTATTCTTGTTGACACAACTAGAGGATTAAGGTGTCGATTTTAAAACAGAATTAGAGACCGAGCGCTTTCACTCTTGGGGGTGGGGATGGGGTGTGGTGGGGGTACAGACACTTCTTAAATGATTTTCTAGAATCCCTGGAGACTAAACCCGACATAAGATCTGAAAAGGAAAAGTTTTTCCGAGCCTGTAGCAACTTGGTTTCCTACTCTAAGTAGTAACAGATATACATTCAAAGATGATTACCTTCAAGAAATGTGGAATTCTATCCAAATACGAATTTGTATAGGAATTCCAACTGGAATTTGGAACTTTTAGTTATTGTATACAGGGATTCAATGAGCAGAAAAGCAGCTTCTACATGAGAGAAAATATCACAAAGTATAACATGAGTATTATCTGCAGGTGCGAAAAAATATTTCTGCTTAATATCCCTACGGTTACGGAATAACACCCTTAGGAACTTCAGGACCTGGATGTTTGGGGTGAGGAAGGGAGCAGGCTATCTCTTTCCAGAGAGGCTAAAAACATGTATTGTCATACAACCCACCCAGGAAGAACAACATGTGCAACCACCAGTGTAGGCTATTTGCTTTTTCACAGCTGTGGGCGCACATACCCAGGCAAGCGCCCTCTGCCTGTGGCCCCACCATGCTTTTTAGAAAGCCTGTATCTTCTAGCTCCTGATGCTGGCGCTTTCTCTCCGAAGCCCAGCCCCTTGAAATGTCAATCACCATAAACAGCGCCTGGTTGGCCAGTAGGATCACACGTGACTCCTCCGCCAGTGACCATGAATGACATCATTTTCTCTTGGTCTACAAGCATTAGAATCACTATTTTTTTTTTTTTTTTTTTTTGGCATGGGCATCTCCTGGAATCGAACCGGGGTCTCCGGCACGGCAGGTGAGAACTCCGCCACTGAGTCACGGTCTCGCACCACCCAGAGACACTGATTTTAAACGAAAGAGAGAAGAGGTAGATGTGAACAAGCATTCTCCCTCCGTCCACCACAAAGTACTGCCTGCCTCACGGAACATGTGAAATGTTAGAGAGGCTCTTGCCCATCCCTTATGCAGAAGGACAAGTAAACAAATAAGGCGCATGCACGGTGAGACCGATTCACCCAGGAGGGGCACAGGCCGGGGGCAGGTGTCCGAGGACGGGCTGTATTTTGTTAAATGAGGGAAGCACTTGGGAAGATGTAATAACGCAGAATCATCTCCCAGCCTACCTCACCCCATCACCCCCTCTCAGCCCCGGCCTGGAAGTCGAAGCTTAAGAGACTAAATAATTTGGTCAAAGCTGCACGGTGACCTCAGAGCTGTACAGGCCTGACCCAAGTCTTTGGAACCCCAATCCAATTGTCTCAGATTATTCTGTCGCTTAGAAAAACAAACCACAATGCCAACAGCATGCGGATTACATAAAAAGGAGGGTATTTAAATCTATGCTCTTGGAAGGAAAGCCTAAATCTGTCCAAATATATTAAAATGAGGAGGTAGAGAAGGAAGAGAGCTTTTCGGGCAGTCGGATACATGAGAAGGATGGGAAGGGGATAAAATCCAGGGCGTATTTGTATAGAATTCCACATTTCTTAAAGGTAATCATCTTTGAATGTATATCTGCTACTACTTAGAATAGGAAACCAAGTTGCTACAGGCTCAGAAAAACTCTTCCTTCTCAGATCTTCCCTCGGTGCAAGGGACAAGCAGCCTCAGACTCCTCCCATTTCTCGGTCCCTTGGCTTCCTCTCCTTGGGCGGCCCTGGCACGGGGGCAGCTTCCAGCACCTGTCAGAGCTGATGGGAATAAATTACCTTTTCGCTGTCAATGTGGACGACATCTTTGGCTCCAGGATCCTCCTCCCACAGTGGCGACCCTTTCGGATCCTTCAGAAAGGCCACCAGGGACTGAGGAAAAGAAGAAAGAAGAGGAAACACATTTTAGCCAGAAGAGAGAGGAGGGGAGGATCAGGAACCTGCCGCGCCTGTCTGCTCGGAGACCCGAGGGCCTGGAAGGGGCTGCACAGGGCTTGGCGGGGGGGGGGGGGGGGGGGGGGGCCACTTCCATCACTCACTGACGTCACTGCAAAGGGCCCCCAGAGAGGCACCGCCCCTCCACCACCCCCACAACAGACTTGATCAACCACGTGACCTCACTCACCCTGGTCAGCCACCCATCTCCAGCGTCACAGGGGGGAAAGCTGAGACAACACATACGCTTATTCAAACCAGAGACGCTTCTGCTTCCACTAAAACTCAACCCCTCCGGGAAGCCTCTCTCATCAGTTGGAACAAAGGCCTCCAGTCTTCAAATCAGAAACATCCACATTCACGTGGCCACTAGAACTCCGTCAATCCCATCAGCAGACAGTCACAGCTACTTATAACCTGCTTGGTATCTTGTGATTTAAATCGGTTTTGGAGTGCACTGGACGTTGAGTCCTCTCTGCCATGTGAACCGGGTAGTGTGCTCAGACCAAGGAGAACCCAGCGCAGGCAATGCATCGATGCTGCCTGCTTGTTGCTGGGCTTCTCTCCCTGCACGCCCCCCTTCGGGACTGCCAGGGATGGAGAACTGACAAAGACCCTAAGGAGAAAGGGCTCAGCTGGCCACTGTTATCTGGACACTTGATTCATATTCTCCCGTATCTCCTGGGGAAGACACAAATGGGGCAGGGAGGAAGGGGCACTGTCCCTCCTGCCTCTGCCCCCAGACCTCACTGGTCTAGCCAGAAGGGCACTGCCTTTCCTCTTAAATGGTCACACCAGAGAGTGGTGCTCGAAGTCTGCAAAAACCAGAATATGGGTGCCAGAAACTCGCCAAGCCTCCCTCATGCCAACCCTACAGGGGGGCTGCTGCAGCTGGAGCCCTTGAGGTCCTGCAATTTTGATCAAGCAAGATTCTGTTACTTCTATTGATCTAGCTCCAGTGACCGATGAGGAAGCTGGGTATGTCCCTGGAGAGCTGGGGGACAGAGGCAGGGATGTCTGGGATGAGAAATACCCTTTTAATAAGGGAACACGGCCCATCCACTGTCACGCACAGAGAGGACCTCAGTGAGACATTTCTTCTTTCTAGAACCTCCCATTTGGAAAGAGCTACTGTGGGAGAATGGGAAGCAGCCAAGACTTCACAGGATTTCATTCAGGTAATGTTCCCTGTTTGTCAAAGGCCACGCCTCCTGGCAAGAGCAAAAAGGCTGTTCCTGCCAAGGCAGAAGGTGTATCTGTCCTTTCACAGTCCCCTGTCAGGGCTTCACCGTGGCAAAATGAGCCAAAATGGAACTGGCAGGGCCTTCCCTAAACCCATGCTCACCCACAGCTGCAGAGGCACCTGCCCACCCGGTCCACGTGCAAAGGTGGTTACAGGCACCCAACTGCCTGCTGCTCCAGGAAAGCCTGGTGCAGGGTGCACGAAAGAATTCAGGAGTCTGTGAAACCTGATTCCCATGAAAACATGTACTTTAATGTATATACATGCACTGATTCTGGGGAGAGGGTCTGTGGCTTTCCACAGATTCTCAGTGGGATCAGGGCCCCAAATAGGTCAGGAATTCCGGCTTTGGAGGGGGGTTCCTGTCTCCACACCACTACAGCCCTATCTCGGTGTGTCAGAAAACAAAGATATATATGAATGGAAGAGGAGAGAAACAGCCTCTTTTAACAATTGAAACATTCATGCTAAAAACCATTTGCTTTTCAAGTGGGGATTTTTCTTAAGTAAGAATAATCTAGTATATTGCTTCTCTCCAACTCAGTCTAACTAAACAAGACCATGGATGGAAAAGCCTGCAGGGAGTAGCTCTGGGAACCCACCCTCAACCGTCCTATTTGGCTGCTCTGAATCCCAGGGAAGTGACATGACAGTGCACCCCAGTACTGAAGGTGTCTTCACGGCCAGGAAACCATCCACACAGCTACAGGGACTGGGGAGAAGGTCATCCGAGGGCCAGTGAATTTAGGCCTCCAGCACATCTGGACTTCACCCTTCACATAAGGATTTCGGTGGATCGACTGCTGACAAGCAAAAGGCTGTTTAAAAAGAAAGTTCCTCTTCTTCTATTCCCTCTTTGCAAATGCTTTAAGGAGTTACAGGGATATCATAAGCCCCCTTTTATCTTCCCTCTGTGCTCTTCGAGGGCTGTTATCACCATGGCCTCACCCAATCGCAGGATGACAACAGCAACAGTCAACACAAGAGCCAGCTCTGTGCTTGCCAGGGGTCCCTCCCTCTCTCTGGAGGTAAGGTCCCAGGGGAAACACTGAACGGAGAGCTCGTCAGTGACCAAGAAGGGCTTTAGGCTCAGCTGCTCCAGTTGAGAAGGTAGAAGACCTCAGGCACATGTGGGAAATGCTATGCCACTTTCCTCCTGCCCTAGAGAACTCCAGGACTCTGCCCCAGCCCCTGGTGGCTCTGTGCACTCTGGGGACCCTAGGACTAAGGATGCCTTCTCTCTGCCATGTGTCCTCACGACTGAAACTGAGATTTACACTCTGTAAGAGGCTCAGCCTGCTTTTTCAGCTTGTTGATGAAGAAATCAGAGGAAGGAAGACAGAAAGCAGATGCCATACACCTGGCCTTTGTAAGGAAGAGACAAAGGCCAGGACTCTGCCTCTGTACCCATGCACTCAGCGGCAAGCTCAGAGCACCTGGGAAGAGAAGAAGCTCCCTGTTACCTTCCTGCTACGGTCTTGAATAGTTGCAGCTCACTGCTCCATGATCCAGGACAGACTCCTAGGAGGGCCTGGCTTAATATAAACTGAACACTGCCTCCAAAAACACCCAGGCCCCCTATTTCCACTACTGCCTAAGTGCTTCCCCCATTCCACCCAGCTCAGTCTTGTTCCTGGGGAGCCTGTACTCTCTCTAAAGACTTCAGGTGATATCTTAACACAGAATGAAAATGGTTAGGCAACTCTAGATGGCATATTTTGCTCTTGTGTCTAAGTGGGTGTTAAGATGATGAGTAATCAGGAGTCTCTGTATAAAGTAAAAGGCTGTAGGAAATTAAAAAAGAATTTGTGTTAGTAGATAAACAAGAAATGGCCTGGGGGGGAGAGCTGGAGGGAGATGGATCCACAGAGAGAGAGAGGTGGGCACTGACAGTTGCATAGACAGATGGACAAGACAAAAAAGAATGGGAGGAGAAGCAGATGGAGAAGGAAAAACAAAGAGACAAGCACAAAGGATCCAACCCAGCCGAAGAAACAGGACAGTCACAGAAAGTGACAGAAAAGAGAAAGATATTTCTTCTTTTGATACAGTGACAGCCCCAGCTAAGGCAGGGGAATGGCAGGAAGAGAATGCCTATGAAGAAGAAGGACGGCTGGAGGGCAGCAGCTTTGTGATAACAGGTAGGCACCTGCAGGCTGCAGCATCCCCATATTTATTTTTCATTTGTGCTTTTCCATCTACATCGAAACTGGATTTGTAGCAGGGAATATCTCAGTGACAGCCACATCTCATCTGAACAAGCTGACTTGGTCCCAAAGTGCCAACCTGCCCATGTCCTGTACCGCTGCCAGCCTAGGAGTACAAAGTCCCCTCCAGGCTGTGGGGCCCATAGGACGCCATGGGGTGCCAGTACACTAGAGATGAGGGGAGGGCTCTGAAGCCTAGGCAAAAGAAGGGTGTCATGTCTCATGCTGCACGGGACAAGTGCTGATAAATCCACAAACTCATCTACAAGGCTGGCCCATCCCCCCTGTGTTAACAGCTCTCATTTTCCCACCAGATCCTCTCCTGGCATATGCCGAAGAGATAAGAATCCCTCCGGTCATCCGGAAGAGCTATTTGTGCAATCTGCCCTTCCTCCTTTCCAAGAGAACTCAGACTTTTGGCATCCACTCAGGCTCTGCCTCTGCTGAGAATGAGGGAGGAAAATTTACCTTAAATGTCACAGCTCGGTTATATTCAGTATGAAATACACCGTCCCTGTCAAATGAGAAAAAGGCATTAACGTTAAGAATGGTTGTCAAACTACGTCCCTTTGGTTTCCTGCAGCATCTTAATAAGATTTAGCTATTGAACACAGTTCAGGATTTTTTTTTTAATAAACTAATGGTAAAAAAAAAATCATTCTGAAATAAAATTAACCTAAAAATCCCTGTTCCCTGGGAAAACCACTTGAAGCCCTCAGCATTGACTTGACATTGGAAATACCCATGTGTACTTACTGGTAATGGAATAAGTCGACCTTTTTGTCCTCTGGGCTCAGGTCAACTCTCATCTTCTTACACAATTTTCTACTCTCGGGATCCCTGAAAGACATCAATGTTAGAAGCCATTTGTTTCTTGAAAGTCCTCACAAAAGTACTGACAGAGCAAAACCTTCTTCTGGTGGCCTATGAAATAAACCGGGTAACTTGGAATTCTCAATAGCAAGGGAGGGGGGACCTAAACAGAGAGGAGCTCCAGGGCACTAGAGGAAGGAGAATCATCGACAGGATCTGGGCTGACTGCGAGGACAGGGACGAGCAGGTAGGAGCGGATGTCACTATGTGCAAGGGGAAACTCAGATCCGAATAAAGAAGTGCCCAGAAGCTTAGCAGGTAGGCGATCCATTCTAAAGAAGAAACATGAACTATTCATAGTTCATGCCATGCAACATTCCTGACCCTGGCTCCTCGTTAGAATCACACGGGGAAGTTTAAAAAAAAAAAATTGCCTGTCCCTCTCTGGATCATTGCATCAGAATCTCTGCAGGGGTGGGGCCCAAACAGGGTTTTTGTTTTTAAAGCTCTAATGAGCACCGTATGCCATCCGCTATACACCATCTGGCCAGGATAAGAGAAAAATATTCTATGATGTGGAAGAAGTTATGAAATCTGACCAGATACCGATGAAAATCAAAAAGATAAAAAGGGGACATGCCTCCCTGGGTTTCTGGGATATGACATGCTCGCAGCTCCCCTGATAAGAAGTATGTGTGTTTGGTGCCATTCCCAGTTCACAAAGCACTCAGGATCTCATCTGATCCTGGGGGGTCCTTCCTGTTGGGCCAGTGGTTCTCAAAATGTGGTCCTTGGACAGCAGCAGCTGCACCACCCAGGAACCTGTTACATATGCAAATTCTCAGTCCCACCCAGCCCCAGGGAATGGGAAACGCTGGTGGTAGGGCTGAGTAAAGCGGTTTCAACCCGTCTTCCAGGGGACTGTCACACCTGCCTGCGCCCACCGTCCTGCACTGACTTTTCCTCCTCTCTGCACCTTTAGATGTACATCCTCCACGGGGCCCTACACCTGCCCTCCTGGAGACCTGACCTCCTCTTGCAGCTTCCCCAGGACCTCACTGCACACAGCCAGGGCTTCCCAGCAGGCAGCAAAAGGCATCCATTCCCCCCACACACAGCCTCCACCTCCCATAACTCTGGGGCCCCTCCATAGATCTCCATAGAAGGTGTTTTGGCCATCCAGCACCCACTGGTCAGAGCTGACTACAGGACACGTGTCTCTGCAGGAATTTTTTCCTTCCAGGAATGGCAGCTACCTGAGGGAAGCCTCTCTATTTCCTCCTACCTGTTTTCATACCTCACCGCCATCTACAGCCGTCAGTTTTGCACCCTGTGCCCCAGCCCCCAGAAGAGGTGAACTAATTAAAACCATTCAGGCCAATTCTAGAAGCAACACTCATGGATGGACAGTCGAAACAGCAGAACCTCATTTTAAATATAAATATGCAATTTGCAATTTGAGAAGTATGTCTCACAAAAGAGGACCTCATGGGTCCAAGAGGGGGATTGTCAGGCACTCCCAGGCCACTGCCTGCCTCCACTTCAACTCACGCCCAGGGCTTTTCCCTCTGACTTAGCCCCAGCTATCTCAGTCATCTCTGCAGCCACCGCAGCTTCCACGCCAGGGCCTGGCAAACAGCAGGACTCAAACAGTGCGTGATGAACACAATGGCTGCTCTCCAAGGCCGTGAGGACAGTTTAGAACAGGGAGAGTCCAGAGAGTCAGTGCAGAGCTGAGCTGGGGGTGGGGAGGAGAGCTGGGAGGGGTAATGACATGTATCAGGAGACCTCTGTTCTAGTTTGCTAGCTGCCAGAATGCAATATACCAAAAATGGAATGGCTTTTAAAAAGCAGAATTTAATAAGTTGCTAGTTTATAGTTCTAAAGCTAAGAAAATGTCCTAATTAAAGCAAGTCTATAGAAATGTCCAATCAAAGGCACCCAGGAAAAGATACCTTGGTTCAAAAAGGCTGATGAAGTTCAGGGTTTCTCTCTCAAGTGGAAAGGCACATGGCAAACACACAGTTTCTCTCTCAGCTGGAAGGGCACATGGCGAACATGACATCATCTGCTAGCATTCTCTCCTGGCTTCCTGTTTCATGAAGCTCCCCAGGAGGCATTTTCCTTCTTTATCTCCAAAGGTCGCTGGCTGGTGGACTCTGCTTCTTGTGGCTATGTTGTTCTGCTCTGCTGTCTCTGAATCTCTCATTCTCCAAAATGTTTCCTCTTTTATAGGACTCCAGAAACTTATCAAGACCCACCCAAATGGGTAGAGACATGTTGTCACCTAATCCAGTTTAACAACCACTCTTGATTAAATTACATCTCCAGGGAGATGATCTGATTACATACAGTATTGAATAGGGATTATTCTACCTTTACGAAATGGGATTTTGATTAAAACATGGCTTTTCTTGGGGACATACATCCTTTCAAACCAGCACAACCCGTCAAAGGGCAGCCCATGCCATCTGGAGGCTGGATACTCTCTTACCCTGGAAACCCTCTGGGGATGCCACGCGCGTCTCTACTGACAACAGCTACCACAGCTGGGCTTGTCTTGCCCCATCCCTCCGGGGCTCTGGGCTGAGGCCAGCTGACAGGTGGCCGCTGTCTTTGGGAGCAACTGCATCTGAGGTGCCTTTTCGCCACCTAAGTTGATTCCCCAGGACAGAGGGGCTTGACTCAGAATGTTTACAACTGCTCACTGGGCACTCTCCTTGTTCTGCTTTGGGCTGCTGTGCCCAAGCGTGCCCGCTTACTGTCCATCCAAGAGCAGCAAAATGCGGCCGGGGCAGGGACCTCCCCAACAGCCTGCTCGCTGACGTCTGTGCGTGCCCTGCAGCCGTGGTGCTCAGATTCCGCAAGGCAGCCGAGGGAGGGGAGAAACCCCACCGCAGCAGCTCTCTCTTCCTTAGAGCCTGGCTCTGGGCCTCTTCTCGTGACTTTCACAAAGCAGAGGGAGGGGTGACAGGACTCAGACTCATTCAAACTCAAGTCCCTGCCCACTCTGCCAGAACCCATTCCATGGGAAAGTCATGCTGCGGCAGCCCGAGGTCCTGTCTGAGTGGGGCTGGGAGGGCTCGGAGGTTCTCCCGAGGGACCCCGAGGTCCCACCCAGCCCACAGCCCGTGGCCCTCACTCCAGAGACCGTCACCACCTCTGTCTCCAACACAGGATTCCTGGTTCCAAACTCTGGAGAACCGAGAGTTGGTCTTCTCTCCCCAGCCCAGGACACACACGAGATATGTGTACACACTCATGCACACACACATACACTCGCCAAGGAGTGCACAGGCGCATGTCTGAGAGACCCCAGAGCCGTGGGCACCCACGCCCAGGACTCCCGATTACCCTCCTCTGCTCTCTCTCTCCACAGCTCCTGCCGATATCTGACCAACCTGTCCACTTGTCTCACTTGTCCACTGACTCCCACATCAGAAATGTTTGCTCCATGAAGGTGAGGGCTTTGCTAGGGTCACAGCTATTTCCACAGAGTCACAGTGGTAGCGGGCACAGAGTAGGCACTCTGTGAATAACCTGATGGAGCGGGTGGATGGACGGAATGAATTGTGAATTGACTGGTGCGGTGCCGCTGCTGCCAGGATGCGGCTCTGCACGTCTGGCTCTCTGGGCTCTGCCGGATAATTTCCAGGAATCCCTCCAGAGAACAATCCCTGACTGTGTTCTCTCCAATCTGCCCCCACCCGATTCCCATCTCTCGGAGTATATAAATGTGAGTGTGCATGTGCCCTAATTGTGCAGTACTGGCAATAAAAGTCATGGGTTCAAGAACAGGAGTAAAAAGCACCCAACTCAGTGACTTAAAAGGATCTGGGTTGAAAGATGAAGTGCAATTAACTGATCTACTGGTTACCTCCCTCACCGTCTCCTTTCCCAGCGAATGAGGCTCTAGGAGACAGAGGCGGTGAGCTGGGAGAAGAGCCGCTTTGCTGAAATCAAGGGGGAGGAAGGGAACCACGATGGACCCTGGTGAGTGACCGAGCAGTGCAAGGGCCTCACCCACTCCTCCCCTAGTCGAACCAGCCACTGCTCGAGAGCCCAGGCACGGAGGCTAGAGCCCACCTCCCTTTGCCCATTTACTCACTTCCTGCTCCAGGCCACCAGTCTGCTGCATCTCATCCCTCCTCACCTCCTTTCTTGGCTTTCGTCTACCCAGAGCACAGATGAAAATGTCACAGGTCTATCCACTTCCCTCCCGCCCCCGCCCAGGGAGGCACACATGCAGGGGCGTTTAGTTGGCACGGCTGTGGGGTGCCTGGTGCCTAGGCTGCAGGGGCTGCTGTAAGTGCGGGGTGCCCTATTTACCGGATCTTCAGGGCAGTAACAATCATCCAAGGGGATGACAGTGGGCGGCCTTTGGTCCTGGCAGCATCGGAAGGGCAGCTGAGCCGACTTTCATGAGGCAAAGCCTAAGTACCAGCCCCTTCCTGGAGGACAGCCGAACAGCCAGCTAGAAGGTCGGCTCCCAGATCTGGCTCTGCCACCAGCCCTGTGGCCCTTGGAGGGGGCCCCTGCTTGTTTCCCAGGCTGTAAAATGTAGTTGTTCACATGAGCTAAAGGGAGTTTTCTGATGTATCTACAGGGGCAAGTATCACCAAAACCTCAAGGCAGGTGGCTTTCTCTCCTGGCAGATGAAGCAGTGGCCAGGACCCAGGACAGAAGGCGGAGATGCGAAAACATGCAGGCTCTGTCATCTCTCCCCTAGCCTCCCACCGATCCTCACCAGCCACGGTCAGCATTTCTACATCCACTGCAAACCGCGGTCAGCCTTGTCACGGTGGGGCAGAAAGAATACCACTGAATCCCAGGAGGCACAGCCTCCAGCTGGTCTTGGCCACTAACTGTGTGACCTTGGCTAAACCCTGGCTTTCTTGAGTCCTGGTTTCCCCATCAGTCAGAGACGGGGATAAATCTCACTCTCATCTGCAGGTCTAGCATGGTCCTGTGGGGTGGGTGGGAAGAGGAAAGGGAGAAAGGGCCCCCACTTTGAAGGTATGAAGAAAATGAAGAACAAGCAGTGAGCAAGCAAGAAACCCTGACACAGAGACGGCCAGGTGCCAAGTCCTATTGTAGCTGGAGCATGCAGGCAGGAGACAAGTGGTGAACACTCTGAGGACAGCTCAACCCTAAACCGGGACAGGAGTTAGTGGTCGTGCAGCAGCCTCTGCAGCAGGAATTCTCTACCACAGGGAGCCTGCCCAGCTTGGCTGCTCTCCTTGGTACTGACCTCAAGAAGGCACACAGTAAAGTACGGATTATGAGGTACAGCTCAGGGAGGCGATGGGAATAAGTGAGAAGAACATGCCTCCTCCTCCTCGGACACGGAGGCTGTCTCATTCCTACTTGCCTCCCCAGTCCAGAGACCTAAGGTTCTGCTTCTCAGCTGGGACTGCAACCCCAACAAGTGCACGGCCACATGCCAGGAGGCATCTGAAGCCACAACATGGAACTTCTGGGAGTCTATTTTATCCCGTCGTAAGTAATGTTAAATATGGGCATATTCAAAAGAAACAATGTACAAAAGAGAAAACGCAAATTCAAATAATTCTTGGGAAAAAATGTCTAAGACTTCAAAATATGCTATACCTTCCCTGTCAGGCCTCAAATATTAGATCTGGGAAACCAGTACTATTCCAGGGGAATTAAAGCAGAGGGTAGAAAGAGAGCAGGGAAAGAAAATGTAGTTAGGTGGTAATGTTTAACCCTCAGGAAAAGAAAGTAATGGGCAGCAGATGGGACTGTCCTGCCCCCAGTGAGATTCAACCTCAGGAATTAGCAATCCAGGCACTGCTCATCCGGCTGGCTCCAGTTCAGCTTCCCAGACAGCAACACTCCAAGCCAAGGCCAAGCCCCAAAGCCAGGTTGGCAGGATGTGAGGGGAATACCATCTCCCCTCACACACAATCCACTTAACAGCCAGGCAGCCACCACCAGCCAACCCGAGCACGGCTGGGGAGGTATAAGCCAGGAGGTGGGGTGAGAAGAAAGGACAGCTGACAAATCCCTGGATGGCAGCCAGACCCCTACAGGCACTTCGCAGCAACACTTTACAGGCCTGGGACCAGGGAGAAAACCAAGAGGGATCGGTGTGGTGTGTGTGTGTGTGTGTGCGTGCGCGTGTGTGTGCGTGCGCATGTGTGTGTGTGTGTGTGTGTGTGCGTGTGCATGTGTGCGTGTGTGTGTGCGTGTGATCAGTGTGGTGTGTGTGTGCGTGTGTGTGTGTGTGTATGTGCCTGCAGGCATGCATGCTGGGGTGGAGGAAAGAGCCAAAAAAGCGAAAAGAAAAGGGAAAGAAATACCCACACAGAAGAGAGGAGAATAGAGGCCAAATGGGGGAGGAAGAGATCCAGGGGAGCGAGGACACAGCAGAAACCTAGCAAGAGGAACAAAAAAAGGGGGTGGGGTGGGGCAGAGGAGAGAGCCTCCGATGGTAAGGAGCTGAGCCACAAGCAACAGATACCCAGAATCGGAGAGACACCCAGGGAGAAAGGTCCCCCAACGACTGCAATAAGCACCCTGCCACATACTTACACACACACACACACACACACATGCACACACACACATACACACACACACACACAGGCACACACCAAGCATTATTGAACCAGGCTGTTTTTTAGGGATAAGAGTGACTTGGAAGAGTCAACTCTACATTTTACAGAAGATAAAAGCTGAACTGTAGAAAGAGGCAGCAGTTTGCCAAGGGCCCCACAGCTGCGCAGTGTCAGAGCCTGGATTCAAAGCCACATCTCCCGGCCAGCACGCCTACAAATTCCACTGCACCCCAAACTTCTTTGGGAGCCAGTGCAAAACCCCCGTATGCTAGGGCTGAGTCCCATGCCCGAGACCTTCTTCAGGGCCCACCTCACAAGAACCAAGGGACCCTTGCCCAGTAAGAGCTGCTGGATGAATAAACACACCACTTCTCCCCCCTTCCTGGAGACCACTGAACAATCCTGTCCAGGTGAAAAATAACAACAGTAAAATGGTATCTAAACAAAAATTTTTTTTATTCTAGAAAGAATTTTAATTTACCTAATCCTTAACATGGCCCTGGGAAAAAAGGCAGATTATACATTTTCACTCCATTTTACAAAGCAGGAAAGAGATCCAGGTTAACTAACTCGTCCAAGGTCAGAGGGCTAATAAGGAGCGGAGCTGACCCTTCAACCCAAAGCCTCTTCCAAGCCCAAAGCACCTTCCATTATTCCACAGCATCTCCAAAGAGAGCGCATCACCCGAGCATCTTCTTCTCTCACCCCAGAACACTCCCTATTCCCTTCACCTCCCCGTCAAGGGGGAAAAGCAGAATGACCTGTCTGCTCCTGACCTCCCCTGTCATCCGCACCCCAGGGCCTGACGCCTCCATCCTAGCCTCCAACCCTTCGCTGGCAGGGCAGGAAGGAGAACTGGAAAGAATGAACCCCGCCAGGGGAGGCGAGCTCCGGCTGACCATCTGCTATTTAACAGCAGCAGGGATAAAAGAGAACAGACGTTGGCTCTGTTCCACCTACTCAGGCCACTGGAGACAGCAACAGATAGCATTCCTGAAAGCAGTTCTGCCCATCCCTAGGAGTGTCTCATTCACAGACTCAATAAACACAGACGGGATGCGTTTAGGACAACAGCAAGAGCTGTCATTACAGGGCCCCCTATAGTTAGCACCGTAGGCTCCCCTATAGATTTGCAGGGCAAGTTTAGAAGGCCAGGCACAGGGAATGGATGAGGAGGAGAGCAGAGCCTCGCTCATGCTCTTGCGGGTCCCCTCATCTAACAGTGGACCATGAGAATTGCCAGCCAGGGTGGCCAGCATGGACCAGAGCCCTGAGTTCTGTTCCTTGGCTATCTGGGAAGACTGAGCTGCACCCTGCCTCTAACTTTGCTGTTCTTACACTTCTTATTTTGAAATAATTTTAAACTTACAGGAGAGTTACAAAAATAATATGTAACACATACAGAGAACTCCAACATAACCTCTCCCCACCCTGCCAACACCCAGAGCTACCAATTTCTACATTTTGCCACGTTTGCCATATCATCCCATTTATTTATTTATATTCTGAACATCTGCGAGTAGGCTGCATTTAGCAAGCTCCTTGAATATATAATACTTGCATGGACATTTCTTAAGAGCAAGGACATTCACTTATATAACCCAGTATAGATATAAAATTCAAGAAAATTAACATTGACATAAAGCTTACAGTCTGTAGTCCACTATTTTCATATGTCCCAATAAGGTCCTTTTAAGCCTTATCTCTTCCATTATTAGATCCAGTCCGGGATCATGTATTGCATTTATCATTCATTGCCTTTTAAGTTCCTCTTTTTTTTAAATTGTGGAAATATATATACAACATGAACGTTCCCATCTCAACCACTCCCAAGCCTACCATTCAGTGGATTTACCACATTCACAGTGTTGTGCTACCCTCACCTCCAGCCATTACCAGAACTTTCTCATCACCCAACTTTTTCATCACCCCAAACAGAAATCCTACACTCTCTATGCATTAACTTCCCATGCTTCCTCTCCCAGCCCCTGGTAACCTGTACTCTACTTTCTGTCTCTATGAGTCTGCACATTCTAGCTATTACATTGAAGTGGAATCATACACTACCTGTCCTTTTGTGTCTGACTTATCTCACTAAACATGATGCCTTCAAAGGTCATCCACGCAGTGGCACGTATCAGAACTTCACTCTTTTTTAAGGCTGAGTAATATTCCATTGTCTATATACGCCACATCCTGTTTATCCTTCATCTGCTGACAGACATTTGGATTGCTTTCATCTTTTTTTTAACTTTTTTATTGTATAATATAACAAATATACAAAGCAAAGAAATAAAAAAGCAATTGTTTTCAAAGCACTCTTCAACAAGTAGTTACAGGACAGATCCCAGAGTTTGCCATGGGCTACCAAACAGTCCTCTCAGATTTTTTTCCTTCTAGCTGCTCCAGAATATAGGAGGCTACAGGGCTTGAATATTTTTTATCATCACAGTCTACTTTTTTCCCTTCTTTTTTTGTGAACAGTAACACATATACAGAAAAGCAATAAATTTCAAAGCACTGAAGCACAATTAGTTGTAGAACACATTTCAGAGTTTGACATAGGTTACAACTCCACAATTTTAGGTTTTTACTTCTAGCTGCTCTAAGATACTGGAGACTAAAAGAGATATCAATTTAATGATTCAGCATTCATATTCATTTGTTAAATCCTATTTTCTGTATAACTCCACCATCACCTTTGGTTTTTCCATTCCTCTCTTTAGGGGTGTTTGGCCTATGGCCATTCTAAATTTTTCATACTGGAAGACTCTGTCACTAATATGCCGTAGGGAAATAGAATTTGTTTTTATCTTTTGACTATTGTGAATAATGCTGTGATAGACACTGGTATACAAACATCTGTCTGAGTTTCCTCCTTTCACTCCTTTTTAGCATACTCTGCTTCTAATTTGAAATCCAGACCCAGATATGCCTGCTTCCAACAAAACCCATTATTACTCCATGATCCATAGAAGAGTTTAGTTATCTGAACTATTTTAAAACCTATTTAACATTTCAGTTTATACTACCTCTTAGAGGGTCAAATTCAATAAATGAAGTGCTGACTATGTGGAACAGCTTATCCTTTTGTCTTAAGAGTACCTTTCCTAAGTAAGCTTTAAGGTGTACCCGCTAGACTTTAACACATCGTAATTCACCAGATTTATTCCACTGGCACTGTTACTGACTCCAGCCATCATTTCTCCAAACCCTAGTCCTGAATTCCAACCTTAACACACTAACCCTGACCTCATTTAATTCGGCCATCTAGCTCTGGACGTTCTCCAGCACAACCGAGGACAAAAGCAGGACAGAAGCCCACTCTACCCCCCAAAACCAAAGGTAGGAATGGGCTTTGTCTTCACCCCATTACCCCAGCTGACCAGGCAGTGGGGGGGGGACCCACACCTTAGGGAGTCATCTACAGGGAAAGTCTGGTGTACTTGACAAAGTGGTACTCTGAGGTCTTTTCCCCAAATGTAAACTTCACCTCTTCTGTGAAACTTTTCTCAACCACTCCAGGCAGAATGAAACGACTCACCCTCTGTACTGACAGCCTCTGTTTATAGCACTTTTCACCTGGCACTGTAATCACCCGGTTGTGGGTCTACCTCCAACTTGCACACTGAGCTCCTTGAAGACACAGTCATTCATCTTTGTAACTTCAAAGGACACAACAGAAGTTCAGCAGATGTTGGCTGAATGGACCAGGTGGATGTAGTAGCTCAATCAAAGCTCCTCTGTTCATTTCTACCCACCTATAAGCCTCATAAGAACTTCCCATGCAAGCTCCATTAGCTTTGCAGATCTTGTATCATCTCAGGAGTCTGTCCCCTCTAATAGCATTTGTCACTTTGCAAGTCACACAGAGCACTCCTGGTATAGCATGGGAGACAAAAACACACATGGAATACCAGAACACTTTAAACCAACTATAAACTAGTATGAATGGCTAAGATCACATAACTGTCTAGTGAGCAATCTTTTCCTTTAAGTTAGCGTCTGAATAAATCTAGAAGTGTGAACACACACACACACATACACACACACACACCTAGAGCACATATGGCTTGGCTAAGACTTCTCCCAGTCTCATTCAGTGCTTTGTCAAAATATGAATCACCTTCAGTTCCCTCCAAACAAGATCAGGACAAGCCTGAGGCCACCAACTTTTAAACCAGTTCTCCCCCAAAAGTTCACTTGCAAAACGGTCATTTCTATTCAGAATGAATAGAGAGAGTATCACACTGGAGTGCAGCCCACAAAAACGCATTTAAACCACAGGGTAACAGTAGGGCTTTAGCAGTAGGTAATAGTTCTGGCAAGAACCGCTAAATTAAAGTTTAAAAAGACCTTTATGGACCACCCAGGAACAGGAACTGCCACTTTCCCTAGCAATGCACACCTCTTCCCCACACGGACAGAAGAAGAGTGCAATACTGCTTACTCCCCTCTCCTCACTTCCTCCCGAGCCCATGTGCCCAATAAGCCCCACATCTAGGTGAGATGGGAGCATGGTGGCTCTGTAAACCCCTCCCGTCCTCTGCTCTAAAGAAGCCTATCCTCCCCAGGAATCTGTAGGTCCAAAGGGTGGGACATGCGAATGCTGGTATCCACCAAGGGCAGCACAATGCCTTGCATACAGGAGACACTTCATAAACATTTAATGAATAAATCTGTTCTTAGCTACCTTTTCTCCCTATACTTTTTCACTATCTATGTGTCTTGTCTGTGTTTAGGCCAAATTGGAAGCCAATTATATGAGAAGAGGTGTGTGTGTGTGTGTGTGTGTGTGTGTGTGTGTGTGTTTCTGTGTACACACATCCTCCCTTTTTATATCCCAGTAGCAAAGCACTGAACACAGAGAGATGCTGAAATTATTCCAAGTGATTGAAAGGAAAAGGAAATTGAGTATCCCCTGGACTCAAAGTCCCAAACTCAAGAAATTAAAGGAATTCCATCAATACCCTCTTTCTTAAGTTTGCCAGGCTTGCTATAAGAAGTACTACATACTGCTTGGCTTAAACAGGAGGAATTTATGGTTTTACAGTTTCAAAGCTAGTCCTTTCTCTGAAGTCTGAAGCATCCTGGCTTGCCGACAAATCAAAATTCAATCTCTACCTCCATCACTCAGTCATTTGTCTCCTTCTGTCTCCTACTGCTACTGTGTCCAATTTCCTCTGCTTAAGAACTCCAGTCATGTTGGATTAGGGCTCACCCTGGTTCAGTATGGCCTCACTTCACACCACCTACAAAGATCCTATTTACAAGCGGGTTCACATCCACAAGATGGGGATTAGAACACGAACATGTTTTTATGGAGGGTGTGATTCAATTCACGCATGAGTCTGGTGATTGATTCTATGAACTGAAGCCCCCTCTCCCCACTATGAATTCCCTCCCATGGGCTGGCCTCCGTCCTTCCACCTTAGCAGTGATAAGGCAATCTCTGGGAGGAAGAAGGTCAGGAAGGAGGAGACAGCCACAGCATGAGGGCAGGTTGAGGGGGGGCAGTACCCGGGTCAAAGGAGAGGCTGGAAGGACATGGAGGAGGCTAAGCCACCTGTTTAGGAATGACGTATCTTCCTACCTGGGAAGCCAAAGCAATAAGTCAGGCCAATCTGCTGATCCCACTGCCCTTCCCTGGGGGCAGCAGAGACATCTAGGGTAATC
Organism: Tamandua tetradactyla; assembly: GCF_023851605.1. Taxonomy (NCBI): domain Eukaryota; kingdom Metazoa; phylum Chordata; class Mammalia; order Pilosa; family Myrmecophagidae; genus Tamandua; species Tamandua tetradactyla. Next base: position 22,382,309 of record NC_135336.1, read on the forward strand.
ACCCGAGCTGGGGTAAAACCAGGGTGCTTGCTCCAGATCCACCATAAGCCCATCGGGGGACCCTGAGAAATCACCCGGCCTCTCGGAGCATTAAGCCCTACTCTGTAAATCAAGGAGGGAAGCTGCAGCCACCCGACTCCCACTGGGAAGGCACAGCACAGTGAAAAGTGAAAGCACAGTGGAGGGAGGGGAGAAAAGTTGGGGGTTGGGGAGCTGGAGAGGAAGTGAGGGATAGTCAGAACCTCTCGCCTTCTCCATTGCAGAGGTGGCTTCGGTAGTGCTGGGGGATTTTCCTCAGGCAACCTCTCCATCACCTCTTCTCTCCTAGAGTCTTAATCAGGGACAGTTCCCTGCCCCACCTACCAAAGCCCCCAAACCTCCCCCCGCCCATCAACCCCTGTTCCCCTTCAGCCCCCGGGACATACCCACAATCTACCCAGCAGATGGTGCCTTGTCCTTTCACTGCCTGGGCCACAGTGGACAATAACCTGAGATGATTTTCAGCTGCTGCCTCTGGAAAAAAAAAAAGAAGAAATTAAATGTACATGCCCAGGGGCTCCCAGGGCCACCCCTGCCATCTTTTCTCAGGTAAGAGGATGTTACGGGGGATGGGGGTGGGGGGGTGGAGAAGGCTGGGATTCTATTTAAAACACCTGTGAGCAGCACAGGCTCTTCAGAGCCCCACCCCTGCCTCCCCTCCCCTCCATCAGCAGGTTCCCTTCCAGGCAGACACAGAACTGCCAAGTCATCACTCCTTTAAGCCACACCTCAGACCTTACTCTCCTGAGAACCTCTCAGCGGGAGCCTCCGCCGCCAGCAGAATCTCTGACCCACTATCCTTCCAGGACAAACTTTGAAAGTTCTATAACCAGACAATTACAATGCTGCAACTAAACTAGGAAACAATTTTGCCACTTCCAGGCCCGTCTCCTCTGGCTCCCCTTCCAGGAGTTGCCAGGGGCCGGGACTGGATCCTTCTCTCCCTTGTGCGTTCTACGCTGACCTAGCGGCACAGCACAGACTTGTGATTAAATGAGCTTCACACGTGAAGCCAGACTGCGATGTGCCAACGACGAGTTCACATTTCACAGTCCACTTCCCTGGAAGTCACCAGGAAAAGAGCCAGCCCTGGCAACACCTCTGAGGCGCAGCTGCGGGAGTGTGGAAGATGCCTTGAAGCAGGATGCAGCGAACCCAAACAAGGATGAGTTCTTCATTGGTCCAGGGGTCTGGGCAAAGCATCTCAGTACTGCTGTACGGGGGCAGGTTCTTAGAGAGAGCACCTCTGCAGCCAGGACTGAAGTACAGAGGGCTTGCGATCATCCACTTGCAGAGTGGCTGTGCAGAGTGTTTGATACCTGAGCCCAGAAAAGGCTCCTGGGACTTCTCCCCTGTGCACTCATCTGAAAGGCCTGCCAGCCAGACACTGTTGGGAAGAATTTGCTGCCTTCCCCTGCCAAAAAAACCACATGATACATGCCAAAGCCAAACAGAAATGATTTTCAAATTATCTGCCACCACTGATAGCTGTTTGTGTATACAAAGCATGCTGAGCCTTTCAGCAAAGTGAGCAAAATGCATCGCTCAAGAAACATGCAAGGAGTTGCCGGAGGAAGGAACTGCCAGGGAACCCCCATCATTAAGACTGGATTCGGGGGATACAGCGAGAGGGGAAGTCAGAGGGGAGCAATAAGCACCCCATCCCTTCGTGCCTCCCCAGGCAACAGAAAGGGAGGCACTGCTGGGATGGATGGGAGGAAAGCAAGAAAATCCCGTAACTGCACGGCTCCAAAGGTGGTCACGAGTCCCACCAGGCAGGTGTGGGCAAGGAGGCAGGAAGGGGAGATGAGATAATCACTGCACCCTGTGCCCAGCAATCCACAGCAGGAAGGAGCAAGACAGGGGAGGAACTGGGAGCTCCACTGTCTCCAGGAAATGCAGCAGTGATTGGCCAGGGGAGAAGAGAGAACAAGAAGCCTGCAGGCCCTGCATCCCTCTAAGGGCTGACCCCACCCCACAAGTCCTGAAAAAGAGTCCTCACCTTATCACTCTCTCAGTTATCATGATTTCCCGGTCTCAGCACCATCCCAAAGCTCTTCTGTCATTGCAGAATTAATGCTTCTTCCTATCATGCCCCTGTCCACCGCTGCATAGGTGGAAGTGAGAGGCAGAGATGGCCCAGGGAACCAGCTCTACCATCCACTGGCTGGTAGGCCTCACATGGGCCGGTTATTCTCTCTTAGCTTCAATTTCCTCGTTTGTAAACTGGATGTTATCTGACAATCTGCACTGCCCACTAGCGATGGAGCAAATGGGGCCATATCATAAAAGGACCATATATATATATTTTATAAGATCCATATGATCCATATAACAGGACCTACCCCAAGAAGGAACTGAAAGTGTTCCTTCACTGACAACCACCCCAACTCAGGAGGTCAAGCCACATTTACTCAGCGCCCTATACCCCGGGTCTCAGGAGGAACTCTGCTTCTCTCTTGCCTCAGTTCCCCACCCCCATTCCTGACAGCAGAGAGAAGCTGGTTCCCTGCCGGGCTCCCAACCATGAGCTCAGTGAGCTGTGCCAGACCCTCAGAAGGGGAAGGAGCAGCAAGCGGCAATGACAGCTGCCATGTGCCCAGGGTGTGTGGAGGATGCAGGCTTTGGGAGGAACACACGTCCAAAACATCCATCAGCCCAAGTGCCAGTGAGTGCCGAGGATGAGCTGCCAGGGAGAGCCATGCCCAGAACTGGTCTGGCCACTGGCTGCTGCTTCTCAAGGGCACAGGAAACCTGGCACCATTAGGGGTAGCAAAAAACACTTAGCTCTGCTGGAACAACATCAATGGAATTAGATGTTTGCTCTTCCCCAAAGTTGCTACCAAAAGCTGAGCAAATCTTTCTCTGCCCACCATGCCCTCGTCAGCCTCAAGGTCAGAATAAAGGTGGGCTGCTGCTTCCACCCTCAAAGACGAAACTGCCAGGTCCCCAGCTTGGAGTCTGCTCCAAATTCAGCCTTGGGTCTGACGCCCGGCAGGACAGTCAGGCCAGACTGGGCAAGGGCTGCAAGCCTGGGGGAGCATCCCCAAGCCGGGAGCCAGTTCAGCTAGCGGCTGGCCGGCCAGGTCAGCTCATCAGCCGTGCTGGCGAAAGATGCTCGGTCAGGACTGGGCCATGCGCCAGGCGCTGCAGGGGAGGGAGGAGGAAGGAGACGCCAGGTCCTCCCTCCACGGGAACCAGGACACCGAACCTCAGAATCCCCTGGCGGGGACCCGTAACTTCCATGCTCATCTCCCTCCCAAGTGGACTGAGGCCAGAGAGCACTCTGCCCTCCAGAAAGCTTCTCCTAAGAAACAGATAAAAAGGAACTGAAGCATCTTTCAAGGGGTTCAGAAGTGGCAGGACTCATGTCCCTGGGTGCCTCTGCTCCGTCTTGTGAGGACAGGTGATGAGCCCAAAGCTGCTCGGACCCTTCCTGAGAGGTTTTCATCCTGGGGTCTCCCACCTCCCACTTCTGCCCCATCCCCTCCCTCCCCATTCCACAGGCCTGAGGCCAGCAGGGGACACTCACCAGATTTGGAGTAAAGCACCAGCACGTTATTTCGGGTCCTGAGAAGTTTTTTCAAGTCCTTATGATCAGAGATTTTCTCGAGGGGTGGGGACACCTTCACGGAGGACAGCCACACGGGCAGGACCACCTGGGGGCAAAGGGGCCGAGCACCGTGAGTCCGGGCTCCCGGGCGCAGAGCCCACCGATGGCTGTAGCTGTGCTGCCCAGAACACATTCTACTTCAGAGGGGTAACGGCAAACAACGCCTCCTGTGACCCACTCTGCCACCTCATCCCTCCTCCTGTGACACATCCCAGCCCACTCCTTCTCTCCAGCTCACCCCTTCTCCTGGCGCACTTTTATGCCGTGTGGACTGCACATGCATACAACTGTATACACCATAGGGACGCATGAGTCACACGTTCCACCAAGAGCTCCCTGGAGGTTAAAGTTTCTATCTATTCTGCACTTGGCCCCAGATGCCATACACCAGAGCAAGATGAAAACCCCACCTCACCCCGACGCACCGGCACACAAAAACTACGGGAAAATAAGGTCACCTCTCAATGTTCAGGATGGGAATAGATGAGTGAGAGGGGTTTTCAGCTCTCCTCACTCAAGTGATCAATGGGGGGAAGCCGAAAAGAAGCGGGTCACCTCTCACCAGAGGACCTGGAGAACCTTTGGCAACTGGAGGCACAGGGACTTCTGCAGGCAGGGCAAGGGGCAGTTAGATGTCTGAGTCAAGAGGAGTCACTCCACAGAGCCCCTCCCTCAGCCCACACAGCTGGGTGACAGCCATGTGCCCACCCCATGGAAAACAAGAGGGTCACTCCGTGGTGAGACTGAGCGAGAAAGCTCTGCTGGGAGACACCAGGCAGAGCACGGGAGGGTGGCCCCTGCAGAACACAAGGAGGTTAAGAGAACATCCACAGAGTGGACTCTGAGATCACCCATCTGTCCTAGCCCTGTCCCACCCCACCCCCAGCGTCTCCCTTCCCTTTTCCGTCAGACTGATTCTCCCGGGCCAGAGATTAGAGAGTTCTCCCCTGGGAAACTGAGGAGCACAAGAAAAGCACCCTAAAGACAGTGACTGGGAAACCCTCCAGTGACAACTGAGCTCCCCTCAAATACACTCTGTGAGGCCCTCCCAAGAAGCAAGCACCCCCCCTCCACCCACTCCCCACCCCACCCCCCAGACTCCAGTCCAGGCTCTGCAAGAGGGATGACCAGGGCTCACCACACCGCTGGGCGAAGCTCTCAATGGGAAAGACCAACCCAAACCAATGGAGAAGAGAAGTCTGGAAGAAAAAGAAAATAAAGAGAAGAGAAGACAATGAAATTTCTCAGAAAAAAAAAAAAAAAAAAGCCGTGCCTCTATAAAACAAGAATAGGATGGTCTATGAAAGGAACAGAGAATCAGGAAAAACTCTAAGAAAGTGAAATGATGACAGACATTTAAAAACTTAATAGGACTGGAAAAGGAGTTGAAAAAAAATCTCCTAGAAAATAAAACAAAAAGACAAAGAAATTTAAAAAACTGAGAAAAGGATAAGAAGATTAAGAGAAGGGATCCATTAAATGCAAAAGCCAAATTAAAGAGAGGAAAAGTTTAAGGAAATAATTTAAGAGAATGTCCCAGAACAGAAGGATGTGAGTTTCCTGTTGAAAGAGCCAGCCAGCATCATGAATCTTAAAAGGCCCTCGCCAAGATGTACCACTGAGAACTTTCAGAAAACTGTTGGAAAGAGGAGCTCCTAAAACTTTTATAGAGGGAAAAAAACACCACGTCCACAGGATTAGATGTCAGAATTGGCATCAGACTCCTCAATACCAACAGCATAAGACAACAAAGCTTTGCCTTCACCATTGTCAAGGAATGTGATTTCCAACTGGAATTTCATAACCAGCCAAACGAGTCAACTGTGAGAAAAAGATTTACTCAGATGAAAAAGAGACTTTAGATCTGCAAAATTTACCACCACTGCACCCTTTCTCAGGAAGCTACTGGGACTCATGCTCTACCCACACAAGGAAGTAAATAAAAAATAACAAAGACATGGAACCTAGGATCCAAAACAGAGGTGAGAGGATAGGACAGTTACCATGCTGACGGTGAAGACAAGTCCCAGGACAACTGTTTGCAAAGCAACCAGCCCAGGGTGAAACAAGGACAAGGGCTACAGCGCAATGTGGCCAGTAAAAAGATGCGATAAAAAACAACTGCAGATGATCTGACATACTTGATCATACTGAGAGGAATTTTCATTTCTGCCTGAGAAACTAAATAACCTGACCAAAGTTACAGCAGCTAATAAGTAGTAGAAGCCAGGATTCGAACTCCTGTCTCTCTAACTTTGCTGCAGGTCCTCTCAGTCTCCTACCCCTCTGCAGCCACAAGTTGCAAGTTGAGTCTGAGCTCCACCACTCAACAGTTAAGACGCCTAAGGCCAAACCACTCAACCTTTCAGAGATTTGGAGCCTCACATCTGATATGGAGATGATAATACCACGCTAATGGGACTGCTGTGAGGATGAGATGGGATAACTTACTGGACATGCTTTATAAATCATAAGCACTCCAATGGGATCAGCTACCATAATATACGCTATGAAGAATAGTTTTATTTTCATCTCATCAGAGTAAAAGACTGAATCATATCACATTCTAGTGTTTCTAAATATAATCCTTCCATATTGGAATTAAAGGCTCTTTCTACCCTGGGTAAAACCATCTAGGAGATTGAGTCAGGAATCATTTCTCCTGCACTCCACCCTGCCAGAGACCTGCCAGCCAGAGCCATACTCAATGCCCAGGGCCCACCGCACTCAGGCAGACCCCCCTGAGATCACACCGAACACTTCATCCAGCTTTTCCATTACAAGCTATTCTATTGCTCCCAGGGAGTAAATGGACTTCAGACCGAAAAGGCCACAGCTCAACGCACATGATTACGGGGGTTGCAGGAGTGGGAAACAAATCCGTCTGAAAAACACATTAACCTGCGGCTATTTTTAATCCCCAGATAATCTAATCAGTCGAGAAAAACAAGTGTCCCTGCCCAATGCCTTCCGGACTCTGACCTGGAGCAAGGCCCTCCTGGAACTGGGAAGAGAGGGAGGGAGGGAGGGCCAGCCCAGTGCCCATCTCCCCGGGCAGTGCTGCCCACAGCTCAACCACAAAGACAAGGAAGGAAGTGTCTCCAGGAGAAGCCGCAGGAGCCCAAGTGTAATGGCAGAACCACAGGCTCCTTCCAATAAAGCCCAGTCAATCCTTCAGGTTGTCTAACCAAGGTCCACCCGAGATAGGACTAAACCACTCTGCAGCCATCCACCAAAGCCTCTGGCCCAACCTGATCCCTCACGTAGTAAAGAACTTACACTTAACCAGGAAGACACTGAGCAAACTGACACTGAAAACCATCACCCAGCATGAAGCTGGGCCTTCGGCTGGGCCCTTCAGGCAGCCGGGCGGGTTTAGAGCACTTTAGGAAAGGTCTGCCTCCCCCGCTCCTCTCCCTACCCGCTCGGAGTTCTGAGGGCAGATCTCAGAGAACACAGGACCTGGCCGGCAGGAAGCCATCAGTAAATATTTGTCCAACCCACTAACTATGACCACTCACACGTGGCACCACAGCCTTGAGCTTTGCAGAGGTCACCCTCCATGTGCGTGTCCCATGGTGAGTCCATGGCAGCTCCCGAAGCCCCGGAAGGGGGCAGGGAAACCAGCCGGTCCACAGTGCAGGAAGGGGCTGGGTTGGAGCTGGGGTGGGGGTGGGGGGAGAAGTCAGACAGGGCCAGGCCAGGGGCAGCCTGGGCCGGATGGAGGAAGCAGTGGGGAAGCCTGCTGGACCAGTGAGCAGGGGAGTGAAAAGGTGAAAGTGCTATTTTAGAGACTAATCTGGCCATGACCCTAAATTGAGCAACAGCAAGGGAGGCTGGCGGTAGAGGGACCAGCACGCTGACTGCCAGAGTAGAGAGAAATGGATCAATCCAAGAGCCCCTGAGGTAAAAACAACAGAACCCAAAATGCTATTCATAGGTAAGCAATGAAGACAGAAAAACCCAACATGACTCCGAGGATTCTGGGCTGGGAGACAGGAACAACAGCCAAAAGTGGAAGATCTGAGAAGCAGGGGAGGCCTTTCTCTCCTCTGAAGGGAGAGGATAATGAACTCAGGTTTTGGATGTGTACGCAGTAAGACATCTAGATAAAGGCGTCCTCCGGGTGGGAGAGTGAAGCCATGGGGCTAAATGAAGCCTCCTGGGGCAGGAGTTCAGAGGGAGAAGAGGGCTGAGCGCAAGGCTTCTCCGGGGAGAAGGAGGGAAGGACAGGGGGGAGTGCCGAGTCAACATACACCAGGGAGGAGACACCTGCAAAGAAAAGTAAGTGACCGTGGAGAGGCTGGGAAAGTGTCAAAGGCTGCTGGGAAGTCCTCGGGGACATCCCGAGAGAATGTCAGTAGCACAGGGAAAGGTGGAGCTGGAGGAGACAGGGGTGACAAAGGTTAGGAGAAGGGAGTCAGTGCAGGGTGAGGAGGAGGAGTGTGCCCGTCTGAATACAGGCGAGCTGTGTGGAGGTGTGTGGGTACTGGAGAAGCAGGGTTTGCCTAGAGAGGTAGGATGTGAAGATCTGGGAGAGAAAAGGGGGGAATATCGGATTAGCCAGATCCAGGGGAATTAGGAGAGATAGTATCCAAAGAACTAAGATACTAGACTTAGCACCTTCAGAAGGGGATGGAAGAAAGGTCCCTGTGTGTGTCTAGCCTGGGACAGACTCACTTTAGCAACCAACCACAGGGGCAGCCACGGGGGAGCCCCTCTCCTCCTTGCCCTAAAGCCCAACGGATTTTCCTCCAGCCACTTAACCTTCTCCTTTCTCCTCCACTTCAGTCTATTTTAACTTTCCTTAATGTGCATCCTCCTTTCCTTTCCTTAAGATGCTGCTCTAGTGAGCCTTGAGGCCTCATGCCAAGAGCCTTCCTGCAGCCTTCAGAAGTTACAACCCACGAACCTTGATAACAACAGCTACGACTGCCAACAACAACAACAACAACGTTAAGGATGCACAACTATCTGCTTCTTTGTCAAACCCTCAGGGCAAAAGGGCAGTATTTTGGAAGTGCTTCCACTGCCAGCCAAGACTCCCAACCATGGTATTGTTCCTGGGCTTGGCAGGTTCTTTAAATTTTAAGTCAGTCTCTTTGGAGTGCAGGAAGAGAAGGAAATCCCCTTTGTTCACCATGCAAACTCCTTCTACCTCCAGTAAGAGCTTTCTTTCTGCTCACCAACTCTTAAGAGTATTTCCATCAGGGCTGAGCTGCCCCCCTTTTCTAGGCTGAATCCATAAAACTTTCCCGAGGTGCAGCTCAGAATCTCACTGAGGAGGATGGCTTGCTTCCCCCATCTTCTGCTGTTGAGGAATATGAGACCCCAAAGCCAGGTCCTCCTGCTCGTATCAGAAAGCATTCCCCCCCAACCCCCACCCCATCAGAGCACCAGCTCCCGGCCACCACCCCACAATCCCCTCAGCACAAAGCCCTCTCCAGAGCCCTACATCACCCAGGGTGCCTGCCACATGGGTCCCCACCCTCACTCTCCCTCAGGTTTGTCCACCTCGGCTGGGGCAGAGAGGTGAGGCAGACTGGGTCCTCCCCACACCTTGCAGACTCCCTGCAGGGCTTTGGAAACAGGTATCAGTGCATATCAGGGCTGCCAGGTAAATGACCATCCAGTTTAGAAACCCACACTCATCTCTTCCCTTTGCAGTCTTCCCAACCCCTCAGACTGCATGGAACGAGCACTGGTTCCAGGGTCCAATCACCATTGCTATTCATAGGTATTCATGGGGGGCTTCACTCTTCCACCCGGAGGACGCCTTTATCTAGATGTCTTACTGTGTACATATCCACAGAAGGATGGCCTCAGGCAAGAGTTTAATTTCCCCACCTGTACAATGGAGGGGGTGATGGTTACACCTGCCTAGCACAGTTGGCTGAGGATTAAACAAGGGAGGGAAAAAATACATAAAGAACCTAACAAAATTCTTGGCATAGAGATGCACTTAATAATTGCAATTATTGTTATTAGTTTTATTAGTGAGATAAATCACAAATAGGGTAAGAACAACAGCAAAGGGGGGACCACCTCTTCCTCTCTAAGGCCCTGTCTGCAATCAGGCAAAACAGCAAGTCCAGGCAGGAAGGAGCATACACGTACACGCATTCAACTTTGTAAAACCTGGAATAATCCCCATCTGCACAGTGACCTGCACCAAGAGGTCACAGAGCACATTTAGAATGTTCATTCCAGGTTGCACACCAATTAACTGATTTGCTGCTCACAATACCTAAGAAGCAGGCACTAGCTTCACCTTCCAGATGAAGAAACTGAGGTTCAGAGGGGTTAAATTTTTTACCCAAGGTCATACGGTAAGCTACCCAAAGTACCAAAGCCAAGACTAGAACTCAGGTCTTCTGACACCTGGGCACAGGTGACCTGCTTCCCTGAATCCTACAAGCTCGCTTGACTGCTGGAAATGATGGGCCAACCCAAGCAGAAAAGGAGCAGAGCCAGGAGAAGCCTATAGCAAGGACGGTCTGGTAGGGATTTAGGCCAGCCCCGCTGCTCCCTGTAAGCCTGCAGCACCCTGGGGTGGTCTGCCAGGGTTCTCGGGGCTGAGGGGCCAAATGCACAGAGAAATGAACCTAGAATTGGACCTAAATGTGGCAACTAACCCAGGTCTGTTCTTAATCAGAGACTTCGTACAGGAGTCTATGCTCCTTTCTACCTCGCTTCGCCTGCCCTCCTCTCATTCCCCACTCACACCTATAACACATAGCATATACACACTCCTCTCTCTTCACTTAATGAGGGTGGAACCTACCCATCATCACCACCAGACTAGAGAGATGAAGAGCTGTACAATTCTGAGATTCGATCAGAGAACAGTCCTCATCCCATCACACCCTCAGCTTAAAAAAAAGCTCCCCCATCCCTGGGGCATGCGCCAGCACCCTCACATTCTCTACAAACTCGAGCTATCTACCATGATAGATTTACTGTTCAATGCAGATCATGAAACCAGAGATATTCAACTACGTAAAAGTAGCTTGCTAAAGGAGGATGATTTGAGGACAGAAGCTTAGCCTTTAGGAAAAAAGGTGGGAATGGGATTCAACCATTTTTGCTCTGCCACCTGAATACCCTTCTTATGTTGGGAGCTGTGAAGAAAACTGTTTTAGTTTTTCCCATGTTTTGCTCAAAATGGCTTTGAAATGTCAGAATCTAATAGTCCAGACTCTTAAGAAGATGGTGGAAAAAAGACCTATGAATGTGCTTAAAAACAGTTGAGGGCCTGAAACCAAGGCCAGAGAAATTGAGCTAGCTGAGAAGTTGGAGCTTAAGTTTTGTGGAAAGAGCACCGTACTTGGAGTCAGAAACTCGAGTTTTGTGCTGACTTCGATATTCACTGGCTGAGTGACCTTGGACAAATCATTTCTTCTTCTCTAAGTCCATTTTCTCTTTTGCAAAATGAAGGGGCTAAAAGTGATTTCCAGGGCAGGCAACAGTGGCTCACTGGCAGAGTTCTCGCCTGCCATGCCGGAGACCTAGATTCATTTCCCGGTGCTTGCCCGGGTTAAAAAAAAAAAAAAAGTGATTTCCAGAATTCTTGTGATATTTGGTAAATCTATTCTCATGACCACTACCAGTGAAGTACTGTGAGCTAATACCTTGTGAAGAAATTGCTATGTGACTAAATTCCAGCCCCTAGAATGTAGATGGATATGCTATAGTGGCAACTTATAGGAATTGTTCTACCAGACAACTGGCATGAGCCTTCTTAGTTCTCTCTTCCTTTCTGCCAGGTGGACTTTGGGCAAGATGGCTGGAACTCAAGCAGTCACCTTGGAATAATGAGGAGGAAGTACTTGTTAAAGATGTAGAGTAACAAGACAGAAGGCACCTGAATCTGGCATCATGGATGGATATATTGGCCCTGGAACATCCCTTCCTAAGCTTCTATATGAGTGAAGTAAATGATCTTTTTAAGGCACTATGATTCTGGGTTTTCTGGCACACAATAGACCTTGAGTACCCACTGGAAAAAAAATTTTAACTCTAAAGAATATTAACAATACCTTGGCTGGCTGGCTCCAGTTTGGAAATTTCAAAGTTCCAAGGTGCTAAGTCGTCTGCGGTGGCTCGGAGCTATGTACCCCAGAAAAAAAAACATATTCTTAAACTTAATCCATTCCACCGAGTGTGAACCCTTGCAAATAGGACCTTTTGATGAGGTTACTTCAATTAAGGGGTGACCCAATGGAATCAGGGTGTATTTAATCCTATTACTGGAGGCCTTACAGAGAAGGCCTCAGAGGAGAAAGAGACAGGGAGCAGCCAGCAGCTGGAAGTCAACAGAACAGGGAAAAAAAAGTAGAAGCCGGGAGAGGCCACATGTGCACTGCCATGTGGCAGAAAAGCTAAGGACCAAGGATCACCAGCAGCCACTCCCAGAAGGCCAGAGTCTTCTGAGAGAAAGCGTCACCCCGATGACACCTTAATTTTTTAACTTCTAGTCTCAAAACCATAAGCCAATAAATTCCTATTCTTTAAGTCTACCCATTGCATGGCATTTGTTTTAGCAGCTGTTTTTATTTGCTAATACTGTAGAAATGCAATACACCAGGAATGGACTGGCTTTTATAAAGGGGATTTACTTAGTTACATATTTATAGTTCTTCAGAGGAAAGGCAGCTGGCTTTCCTCTGGCTTTCTCTGTCACAGGGGAAGGTACATGGCAATGCTGTTGGCCTTTGCTCTTGGGTTCTGGGTTCAAACTGCCTTCTCTGAGATGATTCCTTTTTGTATTTCCAAAGGTCTGCATCTGAGCTACTGAGCTCTCTTCTAATCTCTCTCTTATAAGCCTACAGCTATTTAAATTAAATGTCACTCATTGCAGAAGGCACGCCCCTTAGTGAACCACAGATGTAATCAGCCGTAGATGAATTTCATATACTGATGACTTAAGTCCACAACAGAACAACCGGACACCATCACCTGGCCGAACTGACACCAGAACCTAACTGCTACGGCAACCAAGGCACTAAAATATCATCCATTTTACTTCAGATAAACTGTTTCTAAGGGAAGAGACAGAGAGATGTCAAGGGATTTGCTAACCCTTGTTCCTCCCAGTTACCCCAGTTTTCACTCTGTCTGTTCTTATCAGGTCTCTTGGTCACCTGGTAACAGCTACTTACAAATGAAAGGAAAATTAGCTAGCAGCTCTCCAGTTTCTCTACAACTTCAGCCCTTCTCTGGCAAGGGAACCACTGGAGGAGACCAAGAGACCAGGACACCCCTTGAGGTTCACTGAAAATTTGAGTTGGGCCAGTTAGTTTTCCCCACATAGGAAGTCTTCTTTTAACAGTCTGGACACTCCATCTCTAGCCTCTGGGTAAAGCCCTTCAGAACCGATTACTCAAAACTTTCTGAGGCTGCTCAACTCAGCAGAACTCAGAAGGTTGTGGAAACAGACCCCGTTGATATGCAGTAGTCCATGTCCTCTCTTGCCTACCCCATTGCATCTTCAATCAGTTCCAGTCATTAAAAAAGTCACATTCCCCCACCTCTCTGTCAGCTTGTCACACTCTGAAGACAGCAAGCACATTCCCTCTTAGGATTCTCCAGGTGAAACACCCCAGTTCCTCACGTGTGACCTCAAAGCTCTCAGCATCCCGAACAATCTTCCCTAGACAGAACCCTGCTCAGTGATTCTCAAAGCATATCCCAGTGCTGGGGAATAGAGGTGTTAAAGCTTGAAAATAGTCACATGCAACATTATGCTATAATTTATTTTTTTAATACTATGCTTTCTAATTCAAAATAAAGGAAATTAATCTCAACACAAATCTCAGCTGGTGGGCCACAAATTAAACACAAACCAAAAAAGGTTGTTTTAGTGAATCTCTTAAAATTTGGTGCCCAACTCTCATTAACAGCTGGCAAAAGCCTAAACTGGTATGGTTCTTCTGGAAAGCTATTTGGCACAATTATCAAGTATCTTAAAACTATTTATGCTTTTTGACTTGGAAATTCCAATTTTGGGAATTTGTCCTAAGGAAATTACTAGAGGTTCTGACACAGATGTGACTCACACAGTTTTACTTATAAGAGTCAAAAACCGTCAACAACCTCAAAGTCCAAATTAGAGTAAGTCACTCAATAGAACAGAGCCATTCAAGCAATGTTTTTAAAGACTGTGCGATGCAAAAAATACTGTTGTTTTAATGTTACCCTTTAAAAAATATTCTAAATATAAATGGTATGATAACAACTATAAGCAAACAAAATTATGCCCAGGAAAAAAAAACTGAGAAAAATGCAAGGAAGTAAGGCTTTGTCCTTGGACAATTTTTATTCTTTCCCCTTTCACTCTATTTTTCAAACTTGCCATAATAAGGATGCCCTATTTAAGGGAAAACATTGCCACCATTTGGCTACCGTCGTGGAAATAATAGTCTTAAGGTTTCTCCCCATAAGAAAATAGTAACTGTAAGTGGAGAAATCCAGCAGACCCCACCTTAGCTAAGGGACCAAAGATAATTTCACCAGTAGTGGCTTAAATCAACAATATGTGCATTTTGACATAAGGCATCAAAAGGTACCACCATCAAAAACCAAACTGAGGGATATATATTTTTTAATGTCAAGGCTCCCAAAGACATTTCTTTGTGTATTTCCAGATTAAAGGAAACTAAAGAGACTTGACAATTAAATGTAACAGATGATTCTGGACTGGATCCTGATTTTGATCATTATACTGTGATTATGTGAGGGAATGTCCATGCATTTTGAGAAATACTAAAATATTTAGGGGCAAGGGAGCATCACATTGCAAACTTTACATATGTAGAGAGAGAATACGATAAAACAAAAGTAATACTATGTTACTATTTGTAGAGTCTGAGTAAAGACCATATGGGAATTCTTTGTATTCTTCTTGCAGTTTTTCTGTAGGTCTGAAATTATTTCAAAATAAGAAGTTGGGGGGAAAATTGAGCAGAAAAAATAAGAGCGACGCCCAGGACCCAAGCAAATACTGTCCCCTGCCCCTCCATGGGCCTTCTACCTTCTGCCATCCAGCAAGCACTTATTTGGCACTTAGTGTAGTACACCCCTAACTTCCAGCTGGGCTGCCTGCTCCCCCACTCGATCATGTGATACTGCATAATTTTTAAATTGGAAGTCTTATACGGAATTGGTAAAGTGCTCTGCATACAACATATACCTAGTAAATACTTGTAGAATGACTTTGATGAGAGAGGTACATAAAAAAGGATAGTAACTTTAAAATACAGGTAATTTATGCCCCTTAGGGCAAGCTTTAAGCCTCTGTCACCAACCACCACGGCTCAATACCACCCTTCACAAAAAGTATTTGAAGGAGGTACTTTAATTATGCTCATTTTATATATAAGGAAATTGAGGCTAACAGGAGCTAGGAACTTGCTCAAGGTCACACAGCAAGAAAGAGAGCTGTGATTCGAACCCAAGTCTGATAGAGTCAGCACCTGAGTAAATAAAGTAAAGCAAATAAAGCAGACACATTCCTAGAGCTACTGTCCATTTTATTGCTTGCTCCTATAAATGCAAGGCCAGCTCCACTTCTTCTATGTTGCTTCCTCTAAAAATCACACCTTACATTTGGGGCCACCCACTACCACTCTGCCCCACCCATCTCTGCCTCAGCCCATATTCCCCACAAATGAACCTGTGAACAAAGGGACAATTCAGGAGCTGGAGAACTAATCCCAGAGTTTATAAAAACAGGTCTTCTTATCCTGAAATTGCAATTGCAGGGCCTTTAACCAGGACTTAAGTCCCTGAAGCTTTTAATGTTTTGGAAAACCTCTTCTAGAGCCAAGAGGGCTTTGGATCACTGCCAGCTGAGTGTGCCAGGCATGCTGACGAGGACGAGCTGGTAGAGGGAACAGTGAAGTAGGTAGCACGCAGCAGCCAGCCCAGGAAGAGTAGGTGAACTCCCACTCCGGAAATCTAACTCGCCTCAAAACTCGGTTAATTGATAAGCAAATAACACCCTAAGCTACAGGACCCACGGCCTACATCGGCCTTTACCCTTATTATCTCCTTTAATCCTCTAAAGTTCTGAGTCTAAAGCCCCATCTCCACCCTTCAGGCCTCGACCCAAGAGCTGAGTCTCAAAGTTGATTTCCTGAGTTACCACCAGTATTACTTTTAAAAACGAAACCAAATAGAAAACATTAATATGTATCACAGGTAGCAAGACTAGAGTAGTCACTGAAACGTTTATTATAAATGGCTATATTTATGTATTTATGTACTGGTTGTAACATACAATGTACACTTGTTCTCACATGAACTGTAGCAAAAATGTTGGAAAAACTGCTTTGAACAATCTGTGTGGGAGGTGGCACGACCTCCACTTTAGAGAAGAAAAAACTGGGCTCAAAGAGAAGACACTCACCTAAGGCCAGGCTGCAAGCGGGAGGGCTCAGACTTCAGACTCAGGATCTTCTGAGCAGACCCTGCGCCCCCCCCCCCCCCCCCCCCCCCCCCCCCCCCCCGTGGACGTGAACAGTTGCCATGGCGATCCCTCCAACCCTGGCCCACCCCCCACAGCTCCACCCAGAACAGAGCCTGGGAGGTCAGCCAGTCCATGTGCCCCTCCAAGCCAGCTACCGAGCGTGCACAAACTGAAGAGCTGCAACGACCTTACCCAGTTTTCCTCTACTCCTGCACGTCCAAGATTCCCCAAATCCCTTTAGAGAAAAGCAAACACAGCCTGTGCCCAGGCCACGCAGTGCCACACGGCAAATGATGCGATGGCTGAATCCTGTTAGGAAACGGCTAAATTAGATACCAACGTACTGCCGGGCAATGAGCTTTGGGTTTATCTCCTCTGCCAGACAGAAATCATTTGCATCTTATTTAACTTTATAGAGTCTGGGCCTTAAAGGAGAGTAAACAAAGTTACATTCCCTAGAGCACCAGATGATCCTGAGGTGGACTTGTTACACAATGCTCAGTATGACATTAGAAGGTCACAAAATCATCATTCATTTCCAAGTTTGGGATAAGTTTCCTTTACACTGGGGTCTCTGAATGTGGATGGGCGGAAAAATTACATCTTTATTTTCACTAATCTCTAACCCACATTTAGCCTTTCCTTTCTTATGAATGTATTTATGAATGTGTGAATGTTTACTACATTTATGAACACGGGTAACACATCACAGTGTTACTGGCAGTGTCTGACTCAACAACAGATATCACATTTTCTTTTCACATTACGATTGGTACAGCTACCTTGAAATACAGTTCATACTCAATGCTACTTAAAAATTACCAAAGTTATCAAACCTACCACTAGATGTTCTTATTTGATAAATTAACAAAGAAGGGAAAATAATATTTTTTATCACAAATGTGTTGTGATAATTGTGTTTCAGTACAGCTGTTTCCCTTTGCAATCCTATGTATTTACACAGTTAAAAACATTGTGCTAAGGAGCCACAGGTCCCCAGAAAAGACTTTCCTGTCTTCCTGAGTTAGGTTAGGGACGCCTGTTCAAATTCTCCTACCACTTCATACCTTCTCTCTCCAGCACCCACTACCTGAATTAAACAATTAATTAGTGGTCTCCCACCAGGCTATGGGCGGCAGTGATTTATCATTATGTCCCCCAATGGCTTAGCATTGTGCCTGGCTCATAAAAGATTCTCAAGAAATACCTGTTGAATGAATGAATATCCGGGATATGTGTGGGATGCTGATGCTAGTCCACGTTCTTTTGGAATCGGGCCCATGGATAACACTCTGCCCGGGACCCAGCAAGATTAGGCCCCTCGAGAACAAACTTGCCTGCTCCTCTGGACCCTGCCCTACCTGGCCCAACAACACAGCTTCCCCGCCACGTCCTCAGACTGCTCAGTTTCTTTTGCATTTAAGCCCCAGCGTTCGGCGCTCAACCTGGATCTTCATTAATATGCCCCGTATCAAGGAGTACAGAACATGCTCAATAATGAAAGGAATCTGCTCGTGCCAAGGGGTGGAGGGACTGTGTGATGCTCTGGGGAAGTGAATGCCACCCCCACCCCCCGAGCCCTGGCTGGCTGCAATGAGTTGGCAACACCGCAGTTAGGCGCAGACCCACGACCACATCATGGGAACAAGGCACGTGTGAAACTGGGGCCTCACTATGACCTCAGGGAATGAAAAGAAGCAAAAAGGCTGCTCTCACCTCACACTCCTTCTGAGTCCCCCACAGCACGATGGAGAAAAGCCAATTATTTAGGACGTGCTTGCAAACAGGTATGTGGGAAGAGAACCTCGGACACAGGGTGGTCAGAGGAGAGAGCAAACGACAGCGACTCGGGGAGGGTAATGACAGAGGTGGGGGGCCTGGCTGCTGGTCCTCCTCCTGTGGCCCAGCCACCAGGAAACTGAAGAGCGAGTTTCACAGACATACCACGAAAACGGCTGCTGCTATTTCAGAACATCGCACCTGACAACTTGGCTGCTTAAATACTCAAGTGAGCCGCTGAGAACTAGTATTGCATGTCCCAATCTATTCTCTCATCCCCCTTGCCTTCCAGATCACCCCCCCCCGCTCCACCCCCAGTCTTGTCTGATGAAGTATTGCTCCCCACCACTCTGTCTGCCCACACAGCCCTCTCTTGGCTAGCTTACCCCACCTAGCCAGCATGGGAGGGTGATGACAAATAGGTGGAAATGCTTTGCAAACTCTAAAGTCCTCTACAGATACATTAGATCTTTTCTAATTCTCATTAATATGGGATTGTTTATCTTTCTCATCACCCAGCCAAATGCCAGGGGCTCCTGACAGTTCTGCAAGACGGGCTAGGGGGAACGAATGGACCAGCCCAGCAAGAAGCAGCCGTCTCTATTCCTTCCCTCTCCGACTGGGGCCTAAGACAGGTGGTGTAAAAAAGGGGGGGGGGGGAGGTGGGAGGTGGGGAAAGGGAATAAGGGGTAAAAATAAACCATCTGAAGTCCAGGTTCCATAAGAGAACTTTAGGCAGCCCTTACTCCCCATGCACCCATCCCCCCTGGCCCACTGTCACTTAGCCTCAAAAACCTACCACAACCACCAAACCATGAATGCCTCACAGAACAAAACCATAAAGCTGGGAGAAACCCTCCGGGAAGGCAGCGTGGACGGCATTTCCATTCTCACGGAAGCATCCACTTTCAGAAGAAAGGGGAGAGAAACACAGTGCCCTAATGCACGGGATCAGCGGGGGGGCAAGAGCCCAGCTCCCAGGAACTCAGACCGGGAGAATCCCAGCAGGCCGGAGGGCGTCCCCAGCCAGCACCCTTCACACTCTCTCGCGTGTGAACGAACCCGGGTCTCTGGCAGGACAGGCGAGAACTCTGCGTGTTGAGCCTCCGTGGCCCTCACTATTACCTCTTAATTCAACAATTTGTGATGATTTCTGTGGCTCCCGTTTATTGATCACTCCGTGTTCCAAGTGCCATGCTGGGTGCTTCATCTGTATTATCTCTAATCCTTTCAGCTCTGCAAGATGGATATTACCACCATTTACAAACATACAAGAAAACTGAGGCAGGGCCCAAGGTCAGGCAGCTCCTAAGTGCCTACCTGGCTAAAAGCCTGTGCTCCTTCTACCACTTCACACTGATTTTATCTTGTCAATAGCAAAGAGGAAAGCAAGAGGATGAAAAGCGTTGTTTTGGGAAAATTCCTCTAATCTCTCTCCTCCCCAACCCAATCCTCTACTGTGGCCTGACTGATCCTGTTACCAAGAGGGCAGCTTTCAACAGATCTCTCCACCACTGTCTAAAGCAAGTCCCATCAACTCCGCCAAGCAGTCAGGGTCCTATACAATCCACTTTTCCCGTCTTCTGTAACCCCACCCCTGGACTCAAATCCTCCCTTCCATGCAGCCTGACCTCTCACTGCTTGTTTCCCACATTTCTGCCTTGAAATGTTTTTTTTTTCCCTGCGTGCAGCATTTATTCCTTCACTCAAAATGCTTCACTCAAACAGATGAGGCCCAAACTTCATGGCAGGCTCTGGGCTAGTGCTGGGGAAGCCACAGTCAGGACAGGAGGACCCCTGCAGTCACTGGGCTGGGACTGGCCCTCCTAGCGAGGCCAGCTCCCGCCTCACTCTTCCCTGGGGCCCCCTTCAATCACTCATGCCCCAGAGCCTCGCCCTCTTCCGAGTCCACAGCACTCGGCATCTGCCACTTAGGGCACCCAGCCACACACCTCCAACTCATGCATTGCTTCTGTTTTAAAACTTCTTCCATAATGTGCTTATTTCTGTGGGAAAAGTGCACTCCAGGTTCCGAGCAGCATTTAAATGGCAATTACGTCCCCATGCCAGCCCACAAAAGCCTATTAAATATATAATGGTCCCAGAGAAGTACAGAATCTAAATAGGTGGACACTAAAAGCTCGGCAGGAGAGACCAGGGTCCCCTGCCCTCGGCTGTACCACCGTCCTGTGGCTTCAAGCCACTGGGTGGCTGGAGTTCCAGCCACGGCCCCATCCACCCCTGCCATCAGGCAGAGGCTTCAACACTGGCTCAGGAGGAGGGGAGCAGGCAGGGGATGGGAGTTTTGAGCTTCTGCTGTCCTGCTGGGACCCGCAAGACAGAGAAAGCCGATTTATAATTCAGGAGCCTGGCCCTAATCCCAGACCTGCTGTCACTAACTGGGTGGCCTTAAGCAAGTCCCTTTCCTCTCCAAGCCTTACTTCTCTCTTCTAAAATCAGAGAGCTAAATTAGAGCAGACTTCTGAATCTCACAGACTGGCAAAATATATTTTCAAAGGCTTACTTTATCGAAAAAGACAAAACATACACACACACAAAATTCTATATCAGTGACACCTTTCACCTTTCAAAAGGACACTTTTATCCACCCCCCACTTCAAATCTGAACATCATAACAGAAAAATGGAGACGTTCTTAAGCTGAAAATATCTGGATTCATGAATAAAGAGAAGCCCTTCATCATTCTTATTTTTCCAGTTTGTCTGCAGACCAGTGAAAACTTCACCATGGCCCAGATGTGGCCTGACATTTGAGAACCACTGAGTAAGGTGCTGCCTAGAGTCCTCTCCAGCTCTGACTGACACTTCTCCACGCTACAGACTGGATGTAGAGTCAGCATACATGGCCCCAGGGAAGGGTCAGCTGCGGGGATGAGCACAGTGGACAGCTGGACCCTGAGGCAGGGGCCCACTCAGGCCCTGAGGGCAGAGACACCAGCCCGGAAGCTCTAAGAACTTGTTCAAGCCCTGATTGTGACGCTTTCCACCCCAATATCCTTCTGGAAGGCTGAGGGCCCTCAAAGGATCCTTTTTAAAAGTATTAACTTTTCTGCTTATGAACTAATCCTTGCTTATGGGAGAATACTTGGAAAACACAGAAAAGCATAAGCGAAGCAACAAGCAAGGCATCCACCTTACAAAACAATCACTGTTCACTGTGAACATTTTGATGTGGATGTGCTAATTTTTCTTACATGTAAGTGGCTAACCTCGGCTACCCAGGGATTCACTTTGGTATCCTGCTTTTCCCTAATTATCACACTTGAGCATTTTAAATATTCTTCATAAACATCACAGCACACATGTTTTCAGACTAAATATAGCAATATAGATATTCTTTATACACCACACTCTCCATGGTGTGGACAGAGCCAGAAGTCATTTACCCACACAGCTACTGTTGAGCATTTAAGCCATTTGCTACTGTAAAAAAAATGGGTTGGGTGATTCTTCCTGGGTCCTGCTGACCCTCAGGCCTCTCTAAGCTCCCAGCCCTTGGCACCCAGCTTCTCAACCAAAAGCCAGGGCCCAAAGTGCCATGCCCTGAGTTACCCCTGGCTCTCAGACATTCTAGCATGCCTTCCCCAAGGGCCACCCCTACAGCCAACACCAGCACCCCCAACACCAACTCCGTTAAGCCCTCTCTTGCAACCTGCATGAAGCCCAATGCTTGTGCTGTTTTTACACCCTTCTCTCAATCACGGGAGGATCACCTCGGTCCCTACACCCTGCCACGCCCTTCAGTGACCCCCAGGCAGCCACGCTCCAGGACTTCAGGCCCCACACACCCCAATGCCTTTGTCTTTATTCTGCTCCTAGCCTGCCAGGCCCTGGAGAAAATAAATGCACCCCAGATGCTGTTCCCTTAAAAAAAAAAAAAAAAAAAAGGTGGGTGTACATTCCTGCACAAAATCTCTTTGTCCTTTTTTATACTGCTTGGGTCACAGACCCAGTGCTGTGCACATATTGACCCTCAATAAATATTCTTTGAGTGAACAAAGAAATCCAACCATGCCTAGGGGCCTGGGGCGCCCTTATCAGATGGGCATAGTGTTTATTTTATTTTATTTTTTTTGCATGGACAAGCACTGGGAATCAAACCCGGGTCTCGGGCTCAGCAGGTGAAAACTCTGCCACGGAGCCACCAACGCACTGCTCCATGGCGTTTAAACTTACAAAGATCCAGCCCAGGGTCCAGCCACCACTCAATCGATGCTGCAGGCACTCTCCCTCTGTCTGCTAAGACAACTTCAAGGACTTGGAGAGAGGAGAAAACCTAAGTTCCGTGCCTGGGACTCCCAAGTTCTAGTGATCTAGGCTACTTACCACGCCCCTCTGCATCTCCGCCTGGAGGACACCCACAGACCTCTCCTGTCTGGCTGACTCCCACCTCCTTCAGACTCCACTCAGCCCGCCACCTCGCTGACCCTCCCGCTAAATTCACTCCTTCAGGGGGGGCTTTCAGCACTCAAGGTATTAGCACCGGCTGTTCTGTCATTATTTGCTCACAGGGCAAACTCTGGCACCCAACCCAGAGCTCCACCAGGGAACAGGGACAATGTGTGTTTTGCCTCCCACTGAAAATCCCATCCAGTGCCAAACTGCAGTTGATAAATAAATGTTTGCTGAATGTAACTTCTTTCCGGTCAGATTCCTAAGTCCTTTGTTTCCCAGTTGGGGGGGGGGGGGGAGTGTTGGGGGAATGGAAGAAAGGAAAAGGAGTCAAACTGCCCAAGTGCAAACCTGGCGGGGGTCGAGTTGGAGGTGCCCCCCTTACACTGCACAGTTCTGCCCAGACCATGTGGCTCCAGGGACTGCAAACTCCCCCACACAGATGCTGCCCCCTCCAGCATGGTTCTCTCCCGGTGGGAGAACGGTCAGATCCCCGTGGGGCAGGGAGCTGAACTGCCCTCCCCGCTCGCTTCCAGACAACCAGAAAATACCAGGCTCCTCACTGGTGATCCCAAAGGGCAGGCAGGGTATTGAGAGATGAAAGTGTTTAAAGCAATTCAATCCACACTCAACTTTTCCTCCTCACTTCTGTCCAACATCCTCACCACACCCAAGAAAGAAAGAAAAAACTGAAAACTCTGGGTTGGGGAGGGTGCCAGCAGGACGTTCCTTGGAACTTCAGGGGAAAAAAGAGGACTGTGATGAGGGTAAAATAAGGGAGAAGAGAAGTTACCCCAGAGTTGGAGAAAGAGGCCACACCATCCAACCACACCCACACAACCCCAAGCCCAGGGGGTCTCTGCCCAGGTGAGCACACCTATTCCAACCGCCTCCAGGGCTGACTGGAAGGCCACCCCCTCCTGCAATCTCGCATGATCTTGCAGTTTACAGCTTCCTTCTCCGATTTCTCATGCAACTCTCCCTATAAACCTGCGGGCTGGGTATGATTACCATTCCGATTTCATAAGTGAAAAGACTTACTCATACACATTATTAAATGACTCCCAGCCCCAGCCCCAATTTCGCTCGATCGCACAGCTATAAAGCGGCTGAGACTCAAGTCCGGTCTAGGAGCAGAACTCCTCGGCCCAGACCAGAGGCGACGACCCCACCCAGCCCACTGAGCCAGGCTCTTGGGCGGGGCCGAGGTGGTGACCCCAGATGCCCAGGGTCGAAACTTCGAACAAAGCGGCCCTAAAACAAGGTTTCCGGCAGGCCATTTTCAGCCTCCCCCGCCCCCCGCCCCCCAGTCCAGCACTCACACAGGTGCACAGCCTGCAGTCTGGAGCGGGGCGTACCCCAGCGGTCCGCCAGGGTCCCGGCCCGGTCGGCGGTCACCCCTAAGCCAGCATCCCTGCTCAGTTGCGCCGGTGGCGAGAGCGTCCTGCGAGGGGTCGCCCAGCTCCCTAGGCTCTCTCCGGCCCTGGCGCGCCGGCACGCTCCGCGGGGTGGGCGTGGGGCTGACCCGTTGCCTCCCTCGCATCCACCGGGTCCCGGCCGGGCTGGCACGCATTCCCCCACCCTGATGCCCCAAGCCATCCCTACAAACGCCCCACGGAGAGCCGGGAGCAGGGAGCGCGGGCCCGCCCGCGAGGCGCACGTGCCGGCAACCGCCGGAACTCCGGCCCGGACCCCCGCCTGATCCCCCTCACCCAGATGGCCAGCAGCAGCAGCCTCTCCGGCCCGGCCCGCGCCATCCCAGCCGCCGCTGCCCACCGCCGGCTCCGGCTCCGGCTGCGGCTCCGGCTCGGGCTCCGCTCCGCCTCCCGCGTCCGCCCGCCCGTTCTGCCGCGGCCAACCTCTACGGCCACTTCCCAGTCCCTCCCAGACTCCGAGTTCCCGGTGCCACGTCTGCCAGAGCATGCGCACCGTCTGGGAGAGGCGGCCGCGGAAAAGAGCTTACTGGGGGTTGTAGTCTGCAGCAGGGCTGAGCAGAGCCGCGGGCAGTGCTCAAGTGGATTTAGTCCCATGCAAAAAAGGCAAGGTCAGGGAGTAAGGCAAGACAGTTAATTTCAGGGCTCTCTCTGTTCCTGCAGCTTTAGAAACGATCTCTTATTTCCTTCACAATATCTCACAGAGCTTTATTTTCTCCACTTTGAAGATAAGAAGGCAACCTGGGGAATTTGAGTAATCTGACCCAGATCACACAGCCTGTAACTGGCAGAGTCAGGATTTGAACCCTCATCCCTGCCTCCCAGGGTCTCACCTACCTTTTCTTTTTTCATTCAATAAAACTTTATTAAACCCATCCCGTGTGCTAAAACACTCATGCATACAGTCTTTTATTTATTCAATAAATGTTTATTGAACACCTGCTAAGTCCTAAGGCTCAAGGTATACAATAGTAAGATGCTGAAAGACCCTTGCTTATTGTCTGGTGGATCAAAAGATCAAATTCTAGAAGTTATGCTTGATTCCTCAACAGACACATCCAACCCATCACCATGTCCTACCTCCAAAATATCTCTCTTCTGCAACCTCCTGAGTCTAAGCCACTCACCTAGACAGGAGCAACAGTCTCCTGAAGAGTTTGCCTATTGCTTCCCAATCCTATTTTCTACAATCCATTTTTAAATTGCGTTGGATCTTTTCACTCCCCCAAACCCACTAATGGCTTCCCATTGTCCTTAAAATGAAATCCAAACTCTTCACCACGACCCTCAAATCCTGCCTGCATGGTCTGGCCAAGGGCCTTTTCAACCTCATCTTCTGCTCTGTGCCCTCACCCTCCGCCCCCAATCTTGTCTACTCAGCTGCAGTTAAATGGACCATCATCCTTGCACTCCCCACCCTGCAAGCTGCTCCAGCTTCAAGACAAGTTATCTTCCTGTCACTCTACCCCACACCTTTTCCCTGGCCCTTTGCCTCACTAGCACCTTTGAATCCTTCAGGGCTCTCCCACCTCACAGATACGTTTGGTTAAGCAAATTTTACCTTCTCTTCCCACATGTCCTTTATTCTCCAACTTGGGTTCTGTTTATTCCTTACCCAGCCCTTACCACAGTCTGCCTTGACTTACTTAACTGTTTGTGTTTACTGTCACCCCAATCTGAATGTAGGTTTTGTACCTGTCTTGTTCACCACCTAACTTCCAGGGTGTGGTAGGCTGAATCATGTACCCCCCAAAAAGACACACTCTTAATCCACATTCCTAGGGTGAATTTGTTTCCAAATAGGACTTTTTGAAGGTATTAGTTCAAGTGTGACCAAGTTGAATCCAGGTGGGTCTTAATCAGCATTACTGGAGGCCTTAGAAAGAAAAGACATTTGAACATAGAAAGAGACGCAGGAGGAGTCAAGGACATTGCCTGGTAACAGACAGAGGCAGAGATGCAAGTCAAGGAACACGGAAGATTGTGGCACGCCATCCCTGGAATGTTATGTATGCCTTGATTTGAGATTTCTGGCCACTAAAACTGTAAGCCCGTGAATTCCTGTTGTCTAAGCCAACTCATTGTGCGGTCGTCACAGCAGTTCTTGACAAAGAGCACAGGTGATACTCGGTGTTCATTTGATCAAATGAGTGACTGAATGAATGAGTGAAGTAACTGAAAGGTTTAGGAGGCCAAAAGGGTGAGAAAGAAGGAAGGCAGACCGGGAAATTTAAAGCGGGCGGGTTAATTTCTGCGCTTCCGGAGTGACCTCACAGAACCCAAGATGGAGAAAGGGGACTGCACCTGGGTGATGGCGTGTGCAGTTTTTAAGCAAGGGGGTCAGGTGACGTCTGGAAGGGGCGGTTCTCCAGAAGTCAGGTGTCCGGAAGGGGTGGTTCATCAGTTCAGGAAGTCAGGTGTCCGGAAGGGGCGATTCCAGAAGCCATGTTGGGAGGGGCAACACAGCCTCTGCTGTTCCAGTTTTGGTTCCCTTCCCGGTTCCCCTGACCTAACAGTAATGTGTTGGGGAATTTCAGAATAGAAGCAGGTTGATGGTAGTGTTTCCTGTGTATGCTCTGCAGGGCATATAGTCCAGCCTCCAGCCTGTGGTCTGTATGTGGGAGTGTGGGCTTTTCACCTCTCCTCTGTGGACCTTTGTTTCTTATCCATGAAATGAACTAACAGGCAAGGATGTAGAACAAATGGTACTCAGTCATGGGCAGCTCAGCTTACAGGGGCTGAGCTGTCAATTGGTTCAACCACTTTGGATAACTATGCAAGTGCAAAATATGCACGAGAATGTTTATAGCAGCATTATTCACAGGAGCCAAAACTGGAAACAGCCTAAGTGCCCCTGAACAGAAGAGCAGATAAATAAATGATAGCAAATTC
This sequence comes from Tamandua tetradactyla, assembly GCF_023851605.1. NCBI lineage: Eukaryota > Metazoa > Chordata > Mammalia > Pilosa > Myrmecophagidae > Tamandua > Tamandua tetradactyla. The sequence continues at coordinate 22,408,946 of NC_135336.1, forward strand.
TGAAATAAAAGGAACAAACTTATGATACATGCATAGACAGATCTCAAAACCATTACGTTAAGCAAAAATAGCCAGACACAAAAAAGATTACAATCATTTTTCTGAAGTTCAAGAACAAGCAAACGCGATTTATGGTGACAGAAGAAAACTAGGGGTTACCTCTAGGGGGTAGGAAAAAAGTAGAGATTGTTCAGGAAAAAGCATGAGTGAGCCTACTGGTGCTAGAAATGTTCTATATCTTAATGAAATGATGGTTATGGAACAGTCTGCACATGTGAAAATCGATGTATTACTTGCGTTCTATTAACTACATAATTACAATGTATGCTGAAGATTTTATACACTTTACTATAAGTAAATCATATCTCAGTTTGTTTGTTTTAAAGTCAAAAACATTAAGGGTGGGATGAATCAGGTAATCTCAGGATTCATTGTAACATATCTTCTGACTCAAGACTAGCTAAAAACTTTTGGGTCCAGGGGAGGATAAAACTCAGCAGAAATTTAATTGCCCAAAGGAAAAAGAGGCCAGGAGAGAAAGGAAGGAAGCCACAGAAGTGTGAGCTACGGAACCAGAGGGGAAAAGACTGAGAGGGAAAAATAAAAATTGCCAAAAAACCAGGCCATTTCATTCTGCAATTGAAACAAGCTAAAATGAGATTTATATCCCTTCTGGGAATGTTTAACAATTCTAAGCTTCACTTTCCTTGAAATATTAGGAGACTAGCACAGGGCAAGTGCTGTCCCTCCTCCATTACTGCCCTCGATGAGAGCCATCCATTTTCCAGCAGCTGCCCTGTGGGGCCAAGGCAGGGAAATTTCTTGTCCCCCGTGGTTCATTGTGTATTGTGACGCCACCTTATATTTGTGTTGCCAGTTCTCCTCCATCATCTCAACAAAGAAAGGAGGAAGACTGAGGGAAACAAGCCAGACACAGGAGAGTATATTGTGTGGTTTCATTTTTATAAGGTAAAAAAAGAGGTGAAAGTAATCTATTTTGTTAGAAGCCAGGGTAGTAGTTTCCCTTGGGAAAAGGGTGTGGGGCATCACGGAAAGGGGTCTTTTGAGGTGCTGGTAAGTTTCTGGTTCCAGATGAGTGCAGGAGTACCTGGGCGTGTTCATTCTGTGAAAATTCGCCATGCACATTCATGGTTTGCTCATTTTTCTGCATGTATGTTATACTTCAGTAAGTTCACAATTACGAGAAGAAATGAGAAGGAAGAAAGGAAAAGTCCCTCCAAGCAGGGAAGGTGAAAGGAGAGAGGATCTCAAAGAAAGACTGTTGGGAAATTGCTCAGTAACTCCTAAGCCTGGGTGAGCAGCTAATCCCACCATGGGTGCTTGTCGTGCCCACGGTACCCGTGATGCCTCCTAAGTCTTCGCCTCTGCTCATCCTGTCTGCTGGAGTGTGCGCCCTGCTGTCGCCCCTCTCGCTTGGCTAATGTCTACCAACTTGGGTACCGCCTCTTCCAAAAGCCTCTTCTCACACTCATCCCCTCCCACCGATGCTCCCACCCATCCAGACATAAATGCCCCTGCCCGTGTACCTTAGAAGGCCCTAAGACCTGCTCCGTGACCTTGGAAGGGTGTGAGTTTGAGCTCTGACTCTGCCACTTACTAGCTGTGTGACCTCGGGAAGTCACATGGCTTGAGATTCTCCTACTGTAAAATGGGGATAATAATAGTACTTGTCTCCCAGGGTTATATTGAGGATTAGATGAGATGATATACCAAAAGACCTAGCTGGCATTTGTACTGGATAAATATTATAATTTCCTATAGCGTTCAGTTTCTCAACCAACCTAACTATGGTATCAACACGGTTAGGTTATGGTGTCCAGCTATTTGGTCAAGCACTGGCTTGCTTGTTAAAGTGAGTGTATTTTGAGATGGGATTTGCATCTATAATCGTTGATTGCCTCATGATCAACAAAGGAGTTTGCTCTCAGCAATGTGGGGAGTTTCCTCAATCATTAGGATGTCTTAAAAGGCAGAACTGAAGATTTCAGAGGACATAGACAAAAGGAATTCAGACCCAACTTCAGCATTTGGTTCTTGCCAGAATTTCCAACCAGCAAGCCTACCCCGGAAAATTCGGACTAAGAATTTCAACACCATGTTTATCAGTTTCCGGTTTACAGCCTGCCCTATGGCATTTGGACTGCCACCTCCCCATGGTCGTGTGGCCAATTCCTTATAATAAATCTCTAAATCTCTAATCTCTGTTGGTTCTGTTTCTCTGGAGAACCCTGATTATTATACTGCCCCCCTCCCCCAACAGATAAATACACATGCACAACTATGAACTCTTGAAGACAAAGAGCGGCATCTTGCTTCTCTTGCTTATTTTATATCCCCCAGTGGTCAAGCCAGTGCATGGCATGTAGTTGGAGCTCAATAAATGTTTGAAATGAACTGTAGCAGGAGGGTTTGACAGTACAGTCAAGGAAACCTTCTCACCATTAATATGAACAAACAACAGAACAAGCTGCTGTGGAAGATTCCTCAACTGCATTTAAGAGCCCGAAAGAATCTTCATGGACCTGGGCTAGTGTCTGTTCCTTCCAAAAACAGCAGTCTAGCCTAGGCAGCCTCAGAATGTCTCCGTCAGCTCCTTTTCTCGATGGCAGGCCTGGAAAAAGCATGGTCGGTTATTGAATAAGAATTAGTAATTCATTATTGAACATTGATGGGCATTCATCACATACTCATTTGTAAGGCCTCCCTCTGACATTTCATTAAGAAAACACCACATTAAAAAGCCCAGCTCTCAAGTTAGCTAGAGCACTTTCTGCCTGTGTCCTCCAGCCCTGATCTGTGAACAAAACCCTGTCCTTCCCCTCCAGCTGTCAGGCCCACCCCTTGGCCTTCTGTTAGAACAATGGACCACCCCATGTGGCAGGACCCCCTCACTCTGCCCAGTCTTGTCCCCCTGACCTGTGCCTTTAGGGGGTCTTTAGAAGCCAGGACCTGGGTCCTGAAGGTCTCTGAATTAGTGCATTCTGACTTCTTCATTCTTGCCAGAAAATCTCCTTGAGAGCTGTAGCCTTAACATTTTTGTTTTTTGGTTTTTTTTTTCACTTTCTCCTCTTTTCTCAGAACTTAGCTCTCTAACTAACTTCATCTACAGGGCCCCAGGCTCTAGTTCATTAAAAAAAAAATCATTGTCTTGCTAAAACTAAATCTAGAGTTGACCTTAAAAGACTCCATTGTCTTCTCGAAGAATATCAAATTACTAAAGACTTCAACATTGAAGCCAACTGTCAGAAAACAGGATGTCCTCATGTTCTTTACCTTATGGGGGTCAATCTGCTGCAAATATTTATGTAGCTGAGAAATTAAGAACTAAGAAATGATTATAACTACTGAATATTATATAGATGCTTTTTCTTTCTATATTGCAGAATGGCCAAAAGTTAGTATCTGAAATTACTGCAACTCAACTACTGTCAGCCCTGTTTATACTTTGAAATGGTTTTTCTATCCTAGTCTCAGCCCTGTGAATACTTACCATCAGCCCTGTGTAGACCTGATATTGTAATGGAAACAATTCCATCTCCTCTTCCTCGAATCCATAAAAAACCTGAACTGCTTAGGCTCAGGGAGACAGATTTTGGGACCAGTAGACCCTCTGATCTCTTGCTTCATGCGTAGTAATAAACTCTTTCTCTCTTTGAAACCCCCAGTGTTATGAATTGGCTGTTATGCACCGCAGGCAGAGAACCCTGCATTTGTTCAGCATCAGTTTCTTTTAAATAACTCAAACCCTAGTTCCACATAGGATGGGCAACTCAGCAACTTCGCCCACCAAATACCTATGTGGAGTCTCAGAGATGGGATGTCATCTTTAGTTCCCATATCATGCTTCCACCAAAGCATATGAATCTCACTAACCCCTAATTTTCCCTCCACCTTATGCTAACACAAGCCCCCTTTCCTGTGACATAACAGAGTTTTGCTGAAGTTTAAGGGACTATAGAGGAGAGTTGCTTTTCTGCACCATTACCAGACAATTCAGCAAATGGAAATGACTTAAATAGGATATGAAGCATCCAACCCCCTGGCCTCCCGCCGTACTCTGCCTCCACTCTGTCTGAGCCCTTCTGTGACGGGCCTGGCTCTGTGGTAGAGCGTGTGTGTTTGTGTGTCAGTGGGGATCTGCCAACTGAGTTGGGAATCAAGATCCTGCTGCATATTATAGAATCCCCGAAGGCCAATTGCAGCCAGAGAGTGAGCACAAGGATCCATCTAGCTGCATAGGCCCCCACTTTATTTTTCAAACAAGTGCAGGGAATTTCTCTAAGAGGAGTACCTGTGTCTGCGCAGCAGTGTCCATCCCTCACTGGGCTGTCGTTTGGTCTGACCTTGACTGAATAGCTGGCTGTCCAGCTTCCTGTCCATTTTTCAAATCTCATTCTCCAACTTTCCTGTGATAGCTTTAGTTTTAAGATACAAATTTTTTGATATTCCTCCTTCAGAGCTAGAGCTTTAATTCCCTTCCCCTTGGGGATGGGCTAGACTTAGTGACTCACTTCTAAAGAATAGAATATGGTGGCAGTGATGGTGTATGGCTTGGGAGACCAGGTCACAAAAGGCTCTACAGCTTCCTCCTTGGACTGCTCACTCTGGAGAAAGTCAGACACCATGTCATTAGGCCATTCAGACATAGGAGAGATCCATATGGGTGTGTCCTGACAATAGCCAGTGAAATGCTGAGGATTCCTAACAGCATCCAAGTGAGTGAGCCAACATGGAAGCAGACCCTCCAGCCCCAGGGAAATCTGAGAGCACTGAAGCCCTAGCTTCATCCCTTTTTGGGGGGGGATGCATGGCCTAGGAATCAAAGCTGGGACTCCCACACAGAAGGTACACATTCTACCACTGAACCACTCAAGCACCCATTTTATTTTTTTAAATATTTTTATTGACAAAACACAACAACATACAAACATGAACATTCTTAACATGAACAGTCCATGCTTGGTGTACAATCAATGGCCCACAATATCATTACGTAGTTGTATATTCATCACCATGATCATGTCTCAGAACATTTGCATCACTCCAGAAAAAGAAAAAAGAAAAAATTCATGCATAACATACCCCTTAACCCTCCCTCTCATTGATTGCTAGCATTTTCATCTACCCAATATATTTTAACCTTTGTTCCCCATATTTCTTTCCCTATATCCTTTACCACTCCCTTTCATTGATCACTAGAATTTCAATCTACTCAATTTATTTTAAATGTTCCCCCTATTATTTATTTATTTTTAAACTATATATGTTACTCATCTGTCCATATCATAGATAAAAGGAGCATCATACACAAGGTTTTTGCAATCACACAGTCACATTGCAAAAGCTGTATCATTATACATTCATCTTCAAGAAACATGGCTACTGGAACACAGCTCTACAGTTTCAGGCAGTTCCCTCTAGCTTCTCTAGCACATCTTAAACTAAAAACGGGCTACCTATATAATGTGTAAGAATAACCTCCAGGAAAATCTCTCAACTCTGTTTGAAATCTTTTAGCCACTGACACTTTATTTTGTCTCATTTCTCTCTTCCCGGTCAAGAAGGTTTTCTCAATCCCTTGATTCTGAGTCCCTGCTCATTCAAGGATTTCTGTCCCACGTCGCCAGGGAGGTTTACACTCTTGGAAATCATGTCCCACACAGAGATGGGGAGGGCAATGAGTTTGCTTGCCGTGTGGCCCAGAGAAACTCAGAGATAATAAATGTTTGTTGTTTTTCTCCTCTATGTTTTGGGCTAATTTGTTATGTAGCATTAATAAGCTAATAAGCTTCCTCTGGATTCTGTGAGCCAACAAAGAGCCTTCCAATAAATTCTGTTTCTTCTTCTGATAGCCGGGGTTAGTTTCTGTTGTTTACAATCCGAAGCCCTGACTGCCACCACTTCTTCACACCTTGTTCTCATCATCATCTTCAGGCTGCCCCCACCTCCACCCCCAATCCACCTTGCCCTTTATCAGGCAGGGCAATTCAGGTTTCTCATGTTCTCACTGGCACATCCAGGTCACATCCTGGAGGAATCTTTCTCACTCATGCAGGCTATCCAGACATTTCTGAAGTTATCCTTAACACAACCTGAGAAGGCAAAAGTAGCTGCTCCTTACAGCCGACCCACCCGCCTCGCCAAGGCTTGCCTTCCATCTTCTGCTCTGATCATGGTCATACTGCCCTCTTTAAGCTCTCCCCTGCTCTCTTCCTTGGGGATTAAATTGCTTTGTCTCAGTCTCCTGAGAAGTATTCTCTCCCATCCTGTCTGCAGTTTTGAACACTGACCACCACGACCCTCTTCTAGAAACTGTCCCCTTTGATGTCCTCTACATTGCACACTCTGTGTTCCCGCCTCTGACTGCACTGTCTCTAATCTTCAGTTGGGGGTTCTCTCACTTCCTAAAAAAGAACACCTCACCCCTTGTGTGCTCTCTAGGCTGCCTTGGCCTCTCCAACTCCTCCAGTTCTTGACTAACCGGTTGACTCTCCAACCTCTGTTTCTATGGCTGACACTTCTCCTGACACCAGACCACATTTCTCTCTGCTTCGTTACTCTAATTAGCTCTGTCACTGGTACCTCAGCTCAACCTCAGCATGTGACATCCTGCCCATTTTTTCCTGACTTCCCTCCTCTATTAAGAGTATCATCCTTCCTTGCAGAAACTCAGATTCCCAGTCATAGCTGACACTCCCTCTCCTTTACTCTCACATCTCCTCATTTACTTGGTTCCATCAAGCCCTTTTCCTCCATACCCCACACATCCCTTTCTGGCCACTGAGGCCCTTCCTCCCCTCTCATACCGACCTCTTTGGGCACCTCTCTATTATTCTCCCTGCTTCCATCCATACTCCCCTGACCTATCTCTCCTATACACAGGCTCCAGAGTAATATTCCTAAAGAATATTCTCTATCCTACTTACTGCCTTGCTTAAAAACCTTCAATTATATTAAACAGTTATGAGTTCCTGCTGCGTATGTATTATTTATGATTCTTTGCATGCAGCCTCCTGAAATCAACTTGTGCCAATTTAAACTGAATAGTGGGAAATTTGTTACATGGATACAGGGAGGTCTCATAGAACTCAAGGGCAAGGATGTAGGCAAGCCTCAGAACTGGAAAACCCTCAGGACTCCGTGTGTCCCCTCTCTCCATCCCCTCTCTACTCATCTGCCTCACCCATCCGCAGACCCCAGCCTTCTCTGTTACTCAGCCTCTGGCAAAAGAAGAGGGCCTCATGGGAGCCCTCCCTAAGTGGGAATGGAATTTTTCAGTGCCAGTTTCAAACTGCAGGTTCACTAGTCAGAAATCTTTTTGAAAATGATAGAAACCCAACAAAACTATCTTGGACAGAAACATAATTTATTGGCTCTTGTAAACAACCTTTGGGAAGGGCAGGGACATGGTTTAGCCTCCTGGACATAAGGTAACAGGGCCTGGGTGTTAACCAGACTCTCCATCTCTCACCTTTCCTTAATGCACACTTGTTCCTTCCACATGTTGAAGGACATTACCACTGGCAGTGCTTGATATATTTGCTGCCCAAGAAGGTCAGCCTGTCTCCCCCAAATTCTAATTTTTAAAATCCTTAGAGTGGTTTTGAACTGATCCAGCCTGGGTCATGTTTCTACCCCTGTGGTCAGGTGGGACGGGTATTAGACAGTCTGCGGAACCAGACTGCTCGAGTTTAAATCTTGGCTTTGTTGCTTATTAGCTGTGTGACCCTTGACACTTAACCTCTGTATGCCCCAGTTTCTTCATATGTAATATAGGGATAACAATAAGACCTATCCCATAATTATTATAAATATTAACTATAAGCCAAACAGCCCATGAAAAGATGTTCAATGTAATTGGTCATTAGGGAAATTCAAATCCAAACCACTTCATACTCATTAGGACAGTTATAATTAAAAAAGACAATAATAAGTGTTGGTAGGGATATGCAAGAATTGAAACCCTCATGCGCGCTGCTGGTAAGAATGTAAAACGGTACAGCCACTTTGGAAAACAGTTTGGCAGTTTCTCAAAAAGTCAAATGTAGAGTTAAGAGACACCCAGTAATTCTACTCCTAGGTATACCTAAGAGAATTGAAAACATGCATCCACACAAAAAAAACTGTACACTGATGTTCATAGAAGCAGTATTTACAATAGCCAAAAAGTGGAAACAACTCAAATGTGCATCCCATGATGAATGGATAAATAAGAGGTGGTGTATTCCTAGAATGGAATACTATTAGTCATAAAAAGGAATGAAGTACTAAAACATGCTACAACATGGATGAACCTTTAAAATATTATTGTAGGAGTGCATGGGTGGTTCAGTGGTAGAATGCTCACCTTCCATGTGGGAGACCTGGGTTCGATTCCCAGACCATGCACCAAAAAAAAAAAAAAAAAAAACAAATAAACACATTATTGTATTAGTTTGTTAAGCTGCCAGAACGCAATATACAAGAAATGAAATGGCTTTTAAAAGAGAATTTAATAAGTTGCATGTTAACAGTTTTAAGCCTATAAAAATGTTCAGACTAAGGCATCCAGGGAAAGATATCTTAATCCAAGCAAGGTCAATGGGTCTGGAGCAACTCTGTCAGGTAAGAAGGTGCATGGCTGGCATTTTATGGGGTCTCTAGCTTCTGGCTTCAAACAGCTTCCAGCCATTGTTCCTGTAAGGGTTCCTCACTTTGCCTGTCCAGGGCTGGTTTTCATCTCTTAGTTTCTCTTGGTTCTCTCCAGGTTCTGGCACGCTTAACATCTCATGGGAAGGCACATGGCACTGTATCCTGGGCTCCAAGCATCTCCAAATATCAGTGCCTCTGTTCTGAGCTCTCTCCAAAATGTTTTCTCTTTTAAAGGACTCCAATAAACTAATCAAGACCTACCCTGAATGGGTGAAGTTACATTCCCATCTAATCAAAAAGTCAACTGGATGCACCACATCTCTGTAGAGATAATCTGATCAAAAGCTTCCCTGCTAAAATACTGAATCAGGATTAGAAGAAACAGGCTGGCCCCACAAGATTGGATCAAGATTAAAACATAGCTTTTCTGGGGTACATAATAGATTCAGACCAGCACAAATACATTCAGTGAAAGGCTGCACAAAATACCCAGAAAGTTACATAGTACAGGCATACCCTGGAGATATTGTGGGTTCATTCCAGACTGCCACAATTTTTTGGTTTTCCAGTGCATATAAAGGTTATGTTTATGCTATACTGTACTCTATTAAGTGCACAATAGCAGTATATCTAAAAAGGAATATACATACTTAGAATTAAAAATACTTTATTGTTATAAAATGCTATTGTCTGAGCCTTTAGTCCAAGCCTTCAGTGAGTCATAAAACTTTTTGCAGTTAGAAGGTCTTGCTTTGATGTTGATGACTGCTGGCTGATCAGGGTGGTGGCTGCTGAATGTTGGGGTAGCCATGGCAATTTTTTAAAATAAGACAACAATGAGATTTGCCACATCAATGGACTCTTCCTTCCACAAACTATTTCCCTGTAGCATGCTGTGCTGGTTTCAAATAGGCATGTTCTTCTGATCCAAACTTGTGGGGGCAGAGTCATCATTGATTGGGACCCTTTGACTAGGTTATTTTCATAGAGATGTGGTCCTGTCCACTCAAAGTGGGTCATAATCCGTTTACTGGAGTCATTTAAAGGAGTTAATACACAGAGCAGAGAGAACACAGACGCTTTGAGACAGAATTGCCCCTGGAGATGCCTAACATCCCATAAAAGCTCAGAGGAAAAGCCACTGGAATCAGAAGTTGAAAGCAATGCAACCTAGGAAAGAAGAACCAGGAGATGTCAGCCAAGTGCTTTCCCAACTGACAGAGGTGTTCCAGATGCTGGCAGCCTTTCCTTCAGAATACATGTATCAACTTGTGGATGCCTTACATTTGGACATTTTTCATGGCCTTAGAACTGTAAATTTTTAACTTCTTCATAAAAGCCAATCCATTTCCGGTACACTGCATTTTAGCAGCTTTAGCAAGCCAGAACACATGCAATGCTGTCTGGTAGTATTTTACCACAGTAGAACTTCTTTCAAAATTAAAGTCAATCCTCTCAAACCCTGCCACTTTATTAACTAAGTTTATATAGTATTCTAAATCCTTTGTTGTTATTTTGAAAATGTTCACAGTATCTTCACCAGGAAAAGATTCCATCTCAAGAAACTACTATCTTTGTTCAAACATAAGAAGTAACTCCTTATCCGTTCAAGTTTTATCATGAGAGTACAGCAATTCAGTTTCTTCTTCAGGCTCCACCTCTAATTCTAGTTCTCTTGCCAATACCACTACCTCTGCAGTTACTTCCTCCACTGAAGTCTTGAATTCCTCAAAGTCATCCATGAGTGTTGGAATCAGTTTCTTCGAAACTGCTGTTAATGTTGATATTTTGCCCTCCTTAAATGAATCATGAATGTTCTTCATGGCATCTAGAATGGTGAATCCTTTCCAGAAGGTTTTCAATTAACTTTGCTCCAATCCATCAGAGGAATCACCATATGTAGCAGCTTTAGCCTTAAGAAATGTATTACATAACTCATAAGACTTGAAGGTTGAAATTACTCCTTGATCCATGGGCTGCAGAATGGATGTTGTATTCGTAGTTATGGAACCATAAATCTTGTTTACATTTCCATCAGAGCTCTTAGGTGATAGGTGCATTGTCAATGAGCAGTCATATTTTGAAAGGTCTTTTTTACTGAGTAGCAGATTTCAACAGTGAGATTAAAATATTCAGTAAACCATGTTGTAAACAGATGTGCTGTCACCCAAGCTTTGTTACTCCATTTATAGAGCACAGGCACAGTAAATTTCACATAATTCTTAAGGATTTTCAGAATGGTGAATGAGCATTGGCTTCAACTTAAAGTCATCAGCTTCATTAGCCCCTGATTTAGTTTGCAAGCTGCCCAAAATGCGATACACCAGAACAGCCTTTAAAAATGGGAACTTATTAAATTACAAGTTTACAGTTCTAAGGCTGTGAAAATGTCCAAATTAAAGCAAAGCTATAGAAATGTCCAATCTAAGGCATTCAGGGAAAGCTACCTTGGTTCAAGAAGGCCTATGACGTTCAGGGTTTCTCTTTCAACTGGAAAGGCACATGGTGAACCTGGTGTGGCTTCTACTTTCTCTCCAGGCTTCTTGTTTCATGAAGTTCCCCCAGGCACATTTTCCTTCTTCATCTCCAGAGGTCTCTGGCTGTGTGGGTTCTGTTGGTTCTTGTAACTCTAAAGCTTTTTCCAAAATGGTTCCCTCTTAAAGGGATCCAGTAAGCAACCCCACCTTGAATGGGTAAAGATACAACCCCATGGAAACCATCTAATCAAAAGTTACCACCCACAATTGGGTAGGTCACATCTCCATGGATAATCAAAATGCTTCCTCTCAGCAATATTGAACGAGGATTGAAGGGCATGGCTTTTCTGGGGTACCCCACAGATTCAAACTGGCAAAGCTCCTAACAAGAGATTCAGCCTTGCCTTTGAAGCCTTGAAGCCAAGCATTGACTTCTCCTTTCTAGCTATGAAAGTTCTAAACGGCATCTTCTTTAGAAGACAGAAGGGTGTTTTTTTGTCTACCTCGTCTACCTTGAGAATCTATGGTTTAGTAGAGCCACCTTTTTCTTTTTTTCTTTTTGAAGGTTAGAGGGACTGGTTCTTTATTTCAAAAATAAATTTTGTCAATTTTTAGTATCAAAACAGATGCATTATTGGTTTCTCTTCCTCCTAATCTGCCCTCAAAAGAGACCACGCCAAAGGAGGGTACATCTTAAGTCAATAAGCTGCAGAATGCATACCCAGCAGACCTCACAGAAACTTCACCAAAAAAGGGGAGCTGGGGAGGGAAAAGAATTGTGAGAGATCAGCATACTGCCAGCCTAGACTATAGAGATGGGTTGGCCAGTGTTCCCCAACTGTAAAGAAGCAAAGCTTCAAAATAATATAAAAAGTTCAAAAAGTTTTGTATATAAGCTATTCGAGATTTCTCCAGCACTGGCTGATAAAAAGCATGAGATGGTAGTTTTAGAGACAGCAGCTTTGGACCCAAAAATGGGTGATGAGATGTTTCATATGGCTAAATCAGTGGCAAAACCTAATTTTCTTTTCTTTCTTTATTAAAGAGGAGGCAGGAGAGTACAACAGTGACCGTCCCAACATAAGGAGCACGTGATTCATACCATAGCAATTGGGAAGGGGGTAGAGAGAGGACCAGACAAAGATTTGGTCTAGAAGTCTTACCATATTAATTTGGTCACTTCTGATGAGAAAAATAAAAATAATAATAAATTTTCCCTAAGAAACCTTAAAGCTAAAAACCTCAACAGCACTTTTTTTTTTTTTTCAGGCTAACTCCTAGAATCACCTTTCTGGTTGGGCTGGTGCTTTGTACAGAGCAATGAGGTTTCTCTCAGCGGAGTGTTTCCCTGGGCTAAGTTCTGTTCTCAGTGAGGCAGGCCCATACCCTTTTCCCTCCTCTTTGGAGAGAGCAATATGTATGAAGCTGAAAAGTTACCTTCCAAAAATGAGAAAGGGATTTGATCACTGCTTCAGAGCCTGTGGAATTATTTGGAATGTCTTACAAATGGTTGCTACCATGACAAAAAGGGGGGTAATTACAACATGTACACATCACAACGTGCTTTTAAAGACACTTGCATTGTGCTCACATTCCCTTAAATGTTGTTCCCAAAGGTGCTCAGCCCCTAGCCCAGCTGCAATCTCTGGCAGAGGCAGAGACAGTTTGGTGAAAAAGACACGGGGCCAGGATGGGTGGGTGATGGGTGTGGGGGTGCACGGCAAGAGGAGAGAGCAGCCTTCCCGGTAAAGATCAGCCTGCAGTTTAAAGGTCAGCTTCGGGCAGGCTGGCCTCAGGTGGTGTCGGAGTCAAAGCGAGGAGCAGCACAGGGCGGGACTAGGGGGCTCCACTGCTCATCCAGGTCCAGCAGAGTCTGGTCCAGCCTTCTCTGTGTACAGAGGTGCTCCTCTGTGGTGCATTTCAGTTTATCTTCCAAATCATCAATTGTCTTTTCCAGCTTGGCTACCGATCTCTCAGCAAACTCAGGACGGGTCTCTGCCTCCTTAAGTTTATCAGTAAGGATCTTTATCTCTTCTTCATATTTGTCTTCTTGTTGAGAGTACTTTCCTTCAGCAGCACTCAGACACTTCAGGTTCTGGTCCATCGTCTGATCTGCTCATCCATCTCTCAGCTCAGCTCATTCCTCAGCGCATTCCAAGTCCCCTTCAATAATCACCAGTTTACGAGCCATGTCCTCGTACTTCCGATCTGCCTCTTCTGCGATGTCCTTGCCTTCTTTGAGTGAATTTCCATCTTTTCTTCATCTTTTAAAGCCCGGTTTTCAATAACCTTCATACCTCCCTCGCTCTCATCAGCAGCTTTCTCTGCTTCCTCCAGCTTTTGCAGGGCAGTGGCGAGGTGCTCCTGAGCTCGGTCCAGCTCCTCTTCAACCAGCTGGGTCTGACCGTTCAAGGAGGCCACTTCAGCCTCAGCCTGTTCCTGGGCCCGCCTTTCTCCCTCCGCTTCCCGCTAGAGGCTCTCAGCTCTCTGCTCAGCATCCCCGGCCTCCTGCTGTAGAACCGGGACCTTTGCACTTCACCACCTCGGGGGTGGTGATTGCCACCACGGTGCCCACCCAAGGACGTTTCGCGCTCTCCTGCTTTCCTTCCTGCCTCCTTGCTCGACTTTGCAGCCTCTCATCACTCCTACTTCCGCCTGCCCCTGGAGCTACTTTCATTCATTGAATTAGCTAGATCTTCTGGATAGTTTGTTGCAGCTTCTACATCATTGCTTGCTGCTTCACCTTGTACTTTTATGTGATAGAGATGGCCTTTTTCCTTAAACCTCATGAACCAACCTCTGCCAGCTTTAAACTTTTCTTCTGCAATTCCCTGACCTCTCTCAGCCTTCATAGAATTGAAGACAGTTAGGGCCTTGCTCTAGCTTAAGGGAATTCTGTGGCTGGTTTGATCTTCTATCCAGACCATTAAAACTTTTTACATATCAGCAGTAAGGCTGTTTTACTTTCTTATCATTTGCGTATTTGTTGGCATAGCACTTGTAATTTCCTTCAAAAACTTTTCCTTTGTATTCTTAATTTAGCTAACTATTTGGCAAAAGAGGCCTAGCTTTTGGCCTGTCTCAGCTTTTGACATGCCTTCCTCACTAAGCCTAATACTTTCTAGTTTATAAGTTAAAGTGAGACATGTCTGACTCTTCCTTTGAACACCTACAGGCCACTGTACGGTTATCAATTGCCCTAATTTCAATGTTGTTGTGTCTCCGGTAATAGGTAAGCCAGAAGAGAGAGAATGGCCAGTTGGTGGAGCAGTCAGAATGCACACATTTATTGTTTGCAGCCTTATATGAGTGTGGGTCGTGGTACTCCAAAACAATTTCAATAGCGACATCAAAGATCACTGACCCCAGATCACCATAGCAGATATTATAATAATGAAACTTTTGAGATATTGCAAGAATTACCCAAATGTGACATAGAGACAAGAGTGATCAAATTCTATTGGGAAAATAGCACCTATAGACTTGCTCAATTCAGTGTTGCCACAAATCTTGCATTTGTAAAAAACAGGGTATCTCTGAAACATGGTAACATGAGTTATGCCCATATATGATTGCATTTATATGGAATGCCCAGAATATGCAACTCCGTAGAGACATGAAATAGATTAGTGGTTGCCAAGAGCTGGGAAAAGGGGGTATTCTCGTTTGCAAGCTGCCAGAATGCAATATACCTTGGTTCAAAAGCCTGTTGATATTCAGGGTTTCCCTTTCAGCTGGAAAGGCACATGGCAATGTCTGCTAGCTTTCTCTGCAGGAATCTTCAATGGCTTCCCTGGGGCTCTGTACGTTCTGTTGGCTCTATCGGTTCTGGTGGCTCTGTCAGTTCTAGTGGCTCTAAAGCTTTTTCCAAAATGGTTTCCTCTTAAAGGGCTCCAGTAAGCAACCCCACCTTGAATGGGTGGAGACACATCTCCATGGAAACAAGCTAATCAAAAGTTACCACCCACAATTGGGTGGATCACATCTCCATGGAAACAATGAAAAAAATTCCAGCCAGCAATCTTGAATGAGGATTGAAGGACATGGCTGTTCTGGGGTACATGATAGCTTCAAACCAGTACACGGAGAACGGGGAAGTAGTTCCTAATGTAAATAGGGTGTTTTGGGGGGTGATAAAATATTCTGGAATTAGATAGTGGTGATCAATGCACAACTTTGTGAACATACTAAAAACCACTGAAATGTACACTTTAAAATGATGTCATTGTATGGTATGTTGATTGTTTAGCAATAAAAATGGGAAAAAGACTAAATGTTAAGTATTCAGAGCAAATACCTAGTAAAAAATATGACTGTAAGTATTAGCAATGATGATGATGAAAAGGAAGGAAGAGGAGGTACAGGAGAAAGAGGAGCAGGAAGAAGAGATTATGAGGAGAGGCAGAGGAGGAGTAAATCCTTCTTGAATCATTTGTTTGAGAGAAGTTCTTAGAAAGGAGGGAATGGAGCCGTGCTGACCAGATTAACAGCAGATATCCATTTCATTTCTAATTCCCAAGGCTAAATATTGTAATTGGTCCAGCTTGGGTCAGTCCAATCAACAGTGATAGGGGGTAGGTCACACTGCCCAAAATAATTAATTGCCGGAGACAGTGGTCATATCACAGAGAAAAGGTTGGGAGTTTTGCTCACCCGCTGGGGAAGCATTTCAGATGTTGTCCATTCCAATGGGCAAAGTACTGGCCAGTCTCTGGGAGGTTCATGGAGATGAACAAGAATATGCTAGTACTGCAGTAAGAGAGAACGCGCCCCAGAAAGCACTAATGAAAGAGTTGGTGCCACAGAATCGGTGCTCCTGTGTAGCTACCAACAGAGACTATGGGAGTGCAAGAGGGAATCCAAACTCCACAAGGTGGAACAGGTGGGCTGAAAGAGCCCGTCTTAGTTTCCAGGGCTACTATGACAAATACTACAGAACAGATTGGCTTAAGCAAGAGGAATTTATTGTCTTATGGTTTCGGAGGCTAGAAGTCCAACATCAAAGGTCTTGCTGTCTCCTGAAGTCTGTTGTGTTCCTGACAGTCTGCTGACACAGCAGAAACGCAATCTTCCTGACAGATTCTCTGTCACATGGCAGTCCTGCTCTCTCTGGGTCTGCTCAGAGAGAGAATGACTGTGTCCAAATTTCCTTTGCTTATAAGGACCCCAGTCATATGGAATATACCAATTCATTATGGCCTCTTTTAAATAGGATCTTCAAAGATCCTATTCACAAATGAGTCCAAACCTTAATCAATAGTGGCATCTCCTCTGGAGGGAACTGCCTGAAAATGTAGAGCTGTGTTCCAGTAGCCATGTTTCTTGAAGATGATTGTATAATGATACAGCTTTCACAACGTGACTGTGTGATTGTGAAAACCTTGTGCCTGATGCTCCTTTCATCTACCTTACCAACAGACGAGTAAAACATATGGAACAGAAATGAATGATGGGGGGAACAAGTATTAAAATAAATTTAGAGTGAAATGCTGGTGATTGGTGAGGGGAAGGGGTAAAAAAAAATGGCACCTTCTACGGTTCTGTTTACAAATGATTTCACACCTACAGGACTGGAAGTTAGGGCTTTTGTTGGGGGGGGGGTCACAATTCAATCCCTAGCCACGCCTTTCTGAAGGAGTAGAAGTTGAATAGATCTCAGGTAGGAATGTAGAATTTGGACAGGCAAATTTGGACAGATTGTAAAATTTGGACAAGGAGGGGAAGAAGAGGACCCCATGGTCAAAGCATGATGAGGAAATAATCTAGCTTGTCCAGGTAGTCACATGAAAAATAATGTGATAGCCAACAGTCACTGAGTGCTAAGTGTGTGCCAGACACTGCTTTATGCATGTGATGTACGTGATGTCTACTATCTTCACCTCGACCTCGGTGGATTATCACTGCTGTTTTATAGATGAGGTTCAGTGACTAGCCTGGGTCACATAGTCAGGACCTGGCAGAGCCCAGGATCTCCATGCTTAACCACCACTCACACCACCTTCCCTATGAAGGATGAGGTTGGAAAGTTGCTGGCTCAGAATAAGACAGGTTTTGCCAAGGAAACTGGAATTTATTTTGTAGGTAACAAGAAGGTGCTGAGAAATTGCAGGGAGAGGGGTGGTTGATTGGAACTTTATTTCAGGATGACAATTCCAGGGGTAGCGTGGGGGATGCTGTGGAGTGGGGAAACATTCAGGGGTGTGAACACCTGCCTTCTCCCACCCCATGGGGAATATGAACTAACCAGTCATCCTTCTGCATAATAGAGTGCCAGGAGCCCTGGGGACCATTTGCTGGTCCATTCTTTTTAATTTAATTTTTATTGAAGCATAAAATACATATGAAAAAGTGCACATATCGTAAGTGTAGCTTATTAGATTTTTCACCAGATGAGCACACCTCTGTGAATATCTCAGGGTCATTCTTTACAAAATGAACCAGCCCAGATCCTTCCCTATCAAACCCATCTCTGAAACTACCCCTCTAACTACCCTGTCCCTTCTCTGGGAAAACTACTCCTGCCTAATCATGGTTAAGCCCTTCCTCTTGGGGAGATGTGTGTGTCCTTGGAAAGTGGTATAGGCAGTGGCAGAGCGAGCGGACTCTGAGTCAGACCGGCTGATTGGCTTCCCGTACTCATAGCATGGCCTCAGATAGATTCCTTCTCCTCTGTCAGACTCGGTGTCTTCAAATGTAAAGTGGTGCTAATAATGGTTAGTTTCCACTTCACAAGCTATTCAATAAAAATTCCGTATGAATAAAATAGGGAATAAATAATAACCACCACCACCTTGGGGGCATCCAGTCAATTCACTTTGATACACGTTCCTTAAGGAGGCAAGGTGCTGCAGGAGACACAAGAAGTAAGGAAGACACACAGCAACTCCCATTTTCTCCAAGCACTGAGGTTTTAGTGGGAGGAGGTGGAGAGGGTGTCTCTTCATGCAAGCCATGTGTTTCGGTTTGCTAAAGCTGCTGGAATGCAATAAACCAGAAATGGGTTGACTTTTTCAACGGAGATTTGTTACTTACACATTTACAGTTCTTAGGCAATGAAAATGTCCAAATTAAGGCATCAAAAGGAAGATACCTTCTCTGAGGAAAGGATGCTGGCCTCTGGGGTTCCTCTGTTACATGATGTCTGCTGGTCCTTCTCTCCTGGTTCTGGTGTCAATGGCTGTCTCCAAAATATCTCTGGGCATTTCTTTCTCTGAGCATCTCTAAGATCTCTCCAAAATGTCTCTCTCTTAAAGAACCCTTCTTGAATGAGCAGGGCCACATCCAAGGAAACAACCTCATCAAAAGGTCCCACCAAACAGCAGGTAGATTGCAGGAAAAGAACATAGGCTTTTCTGGGTGTACAAAACAGATGCGAATCAGTACACCAGGTACACAAAGGACCTTTAAAAGTGGTGTTTTGTGGGGTGCTGATGGAGTTTGAGGTATTTACAATATCTCCCTGCTCTAATTGGAAGGCTTTTGCCCCAGGCCCGGGGGGAGGGGGGGTTCTGGCCCTGACGGGGTGACCGTGGTTAATCCTTTACCGTCCAGAGTCTGTGATCAGGGCTGGACAGGGAAGCAGGTCTCTCTGCTGCCTGAAGTGTTATCCAGTAAGCTTCATACTTCATATTGCGTTCTCAATTATTAATGATTGCATTTCCTCCCCTTCCCACACGTACTTCCAGCCAGTTGGGTCTCAGACTGTGAGAATGGAATCTCCAGGGGAGACCACAGTGGCTGCTTAGGTCTCATCTCTGCATCGACCTCCTGGGAAGGGAGCTGCCCATACGCCCTGGGAGCTGAGTCCCCGGGGCACCCTCTGTGTGTGTAGTGGGGGCAGGAAAAGACATGGCAAATGTAAAGCAGTGTTTTCTAGGACCCCTTCACCTATCAGCATCCTGCGTCTCTGCAATTTATTTCTGAAGTATGGAATCGTGAAAAGGATGCTAGGATCAAAGGTTTGGAAGTCAGAAGCTCTGAACTCCAGTTCCCTTCCTACAAGTCCCAGTGCTCCTGCTATTTGTTTACTTCTTCGAGCTTCAGGTTTTCTGCCAGTAAAACAGAGATAAAAATTCTCACCCAACTCATCTTAAAGGAAACAGTAAGAGTGCTTTTAGAACTGTAACATGCTGTAGGGAGTGTATGAGATCATTATTCCCACTATTTTTGTCTGTCTTCCTTATTTCCACTTTTTTTTTTTTAAAAAAGGGAGTTTATGAAGTTGCAAGTTTACAGTTCTAAGGTCATGAAAATGTCCGAAAGCCACCAATAAGAGGTTACCCTCACTCAAGAAAGGCTGACGCCATCCGGAACGCCTCTGACATCTGGAATGGCACAGGGTGACGTCTGCTAGCTTTCTCTCCTTATATCATAAGGTTCCCTCTTCCGTGTCTTCAGAGGTCTCTGGCGGTGTGGGCTCTAAAGCTTTTCCCAAAATGGTTCCCTTTTTTTTTTTTTTAACTTTCTTTTTATTGTATAGTATAACATATATTCAAAGCAAAGAAATAAAAAAGCAGTAGTTTTCAAAGCACTCGTCAACAAGTGGTTACAGGACAGATCCCAGAGTTTGTCATGGGCCACCATACCATCATCTCGTATTTTTCCTTCTAGCTGCTCCAGAATATAGGAGGCTAGTGGGATCATCACAATCAACTTTTTTTTCCTTCTTTTTTTGTGAACAATAACATATATACAAAAAAGCTATAAATTTCCAAGCACAGCACCACAGTTTAGTTGTAGAACATATTTCAGACTTTGACATGGGTTACCATTCCACAATTTTAGGTTTTTACTTGTAGCTGCTTTAAGATACTAGAGACTAAAAGAGATATCAATTTAATGATTCAGCATTCATATTCATTTGCTAAGTCCCATCTTCTATGTATAATTCCACCATCCCCTTTGATCTTTCCATACTTCTCAGTGGGGTTGTTTGAGCTATGGCAATTCTAAATTTTTGATATTGGAAGGGTCTGTCACTAATATGGGGTAGGGAGATGGAACTATCTGATGTTCTGGAGACGCTGGGCTAGGTGTCAGGACTTATCTGGACCAGAGACCCATCTGGAAGTTGAAGGTTTCTGGAAAGTTACTCTAGTGCCTGGACCCCTTGTGGAATCTTACAAATTGCCCTAGGCCTATTTCCACTCTTGTTAGAAATCCTTATGTATTTTTAAACTAAATCATAAAATAATAAAACAAACTTATAAAATATATTCTTGAGGCATGCAATATAAGCGATAGAGATGGGTCTAAAGTGAACAGTTAAATTCAACTTCACTTCTCTCATTCCCAGGCCTCCTTCTGCGCACATCCAAGTGAATATGTATAGAATAGCATTCTTTTCACCCAAACCAAAACACTGTGCATCTCCTGCATCTTGTTTTTTTTCATTCGTATTTTGAGGGCCTTTTCATTGCAGCACAAATAGACTCTTTTTAATGATGCATGACACTCCATGACGTGAATGTACTTTGGCCTGTGTACCAATCCCCGAAAGTTGGATATGTGGGATGCCCATCCTTTTAAGGCCCCTCAGACTTGTAGTTCGGAGACTGCACAGTTGTCTGTGACATGTCCTGTCTCTCATGTCATGCGCTTAGGACTCCCCCAGCCTCCACAGCCAGACTCTGTAGGAGCTGAGCGCAGCAGGCACTTTCGGCCACAGGCCAGGAGGAAAGGTGAAAGACGCGCCGGCACCCACGGTGTGAGGCCTCTCTGGGGCACAGGAAGTTGAACAGGAAGCAGGCCTGGGGACACTCAGGATCTCTGTCTCTGTTGACCTTCACTGCTGTGCATCTGCCTTCCTGCTTGCTTCCGGGCCCATGCAGGGATGTGCCCGGCAGGGGTGCATAACCCACCACCCATTGGAATCACCTGGGGACCTTTTGAAGCCTCAGAGACAGGCCTCACCCATGCCAATTAAACCAGAATCCCCGGGACAGCCCTAGGTATCAGTAATTTGATGCCTGTCCTGGGTGATTCTAATGTGTCTGGAGATAATAAGGGAATGACAAGCACAAGGAGCTCTATATACCAACTCTCTTTTCAACCCTGCAAAAGAGATATGACTACCCCACAGCTTCAACCCTGAATGCATTTACATATCATGTGTACATAATGTAAGTGGCTCTTATTTAATTATTTGCTAAGTTTTTATTTGATCACCCTTTTGATTCTTGTTCAAACTTGTTTATGTAAATTAGTGAGAAGCTTTTAGCAGGCAATTTGGCAATATATATCAAGAGAACTAAAACTGTTCAGAATCATTGGCCTAGTTATTCCACATTTGGAATCTATCCTAAAGAAATAACATAAATATGGGGGGAAAGCTAGATGCATAAGATGTTCATTGCAGCATTATTTATATTAATGGGAAACTGGAGAAACCTAAATGCACAATAGCATAGGAATGGGTAAGTAAACTGTAGTACATCTATTTGGGAGATTATTAAGTAATCATTAAAATTATGGCTATGAATTCAAGGTAATAACATGAAAAATGCTTGTGTTATAAAGTTAAATGAAAAGGCAGAACAACAAGATTGTATGGCTATACTAGAATCACAACTACACACAGAGCAAACTAAATGTAAAGGGGAAAAATGAGAAAGAAAAGAACAAAATGCTAACATAGATCAATTTAGGAGGATGAGACTAATTTTTTTCCTTTTTCTACTTTCCAAGTTTTTTATAGCATGATTACATTACTGCTTAGATGGAAACAAATATATACGTATTTTAAATATAATAAAAAACATATGGTTAAAAAATGTTCTGCTTTGAGGTTGGGGGCACCGTAAGCTGAAGGTCCCCGCCCACCACGCAGAGGTCACTGTAACAGCCGGTACCTCAGGCTGCCCTCAAAAGGCGTTGTTTTCAGTTCCTGTTTTTAAGTGCTTGCCCCAGTTTCACAGATTGACCTTGAACAAGTCATTTCTCCTTTCTGAATCTCGTTTCCTTATCAGTGACACACGTGGGTTCGAGCAGGAGGGTCCTCAATAACCTTCCAGTAGTGGCTCAGTGGCAGAGTTCTCGCCTGCCGTGCTGGAGACCTGGGTTTGGTTCCTGGTGCCTGCCCATGTAAATAAAAAGAAACAAATAAAGAAAAAAAAACCTTCCAGTCCTGAAACGTGACCATCACGGCACTGAGGGCAATGAAGGTGATGCTAATGCACCGCAAGTGCATTCAGATTCTCGAACAGGAAACAAAGAAGCAGAAAACTCTCTGCCCTAAAATCTGCACTCAGGCCGCCTCTGCAACTTGTTTCAGAATTGCTCACCCCGCCCCACCCTGCATTTAAACCCTGAAAAACATAACCGAATAGATGTAAAGCAAATCACACACTTCTCTTCAATATTTGGTCATTTCTCTCCCCGTCGCTCACATGGAGTTCTGATGACTTGTAAACATATGCCTCTGAAATATGCAGGAGAGAGCTTGGAGCCAAACAGGAAATCCTGCTCCAGCCCCACCTCTGACTTTTCATTTTGATAAAGTGGTTTTCCTCAGCAGGCTGAAGACCCCGAGTCATCAATCAGTGACAGTGCAGCTCCTTGGGGTCCGCCCGGGCCCCCACTGGGGAGAGATGGCTCTCTCATAGGATGTGATGCACCAGCCTGGGGCGAGAGAATAATAGGGAGGAAGGTCTGGGGTTGTTAAAAGCAGAATCATTTTGAGGTGAGAGGAAATGGAAACCCGGGGTTTGAAGCTAGCAATAAAGGTGTTGATGGGAAGTGTGCAGCCACCGTGCACAGCGATGCCTCGCTTGCCAGGCTGCGGGGGATGAGCTGTTGGGATCACCACATTCTCCAGATGGCCAAAGTTTATCTTCGGTCAGAACTGAACTTGAACCCCATAAGATGCTTCTCTACCTTTCTAAAGTGGAACGTATGGGACACACTTTCGCCTTTTGCTGATAATACAAGAGAAAGGGGCCAAAGGTTATATCACCATGTATTTATTTGGGTGATGAATTGCAAAATGCCTGTATTTCCCACTGGACCACAGGTTCCGTGTACCCAAGCTCCTAGAGCATGTAGGAGAGCACAGTAGGCACTCAGAACATTCTAGCTGAAAGTGTGAGTGAGAACCCCGTGACCCGATAGTACACTGTATCACAAAAGACTCCTTTGGTTGTAAGTAGCAGAAAATGGTTCTTGCTAAGCTAGGCCAAAACAGAAATATATCAA
The DNA here is from genome assembly GCF_023851605.1 of Tamandua tetradactyla. Lineage (NCBI taxonomy): Eukaryota > Metazoa > Chordata > Mammalia > Pilosa > Myrmecophagidae > Tamandua > Tamandua tetradactyla. The sequence goes on from NC_135336.1 coordinate 22,432,267, forward strand.
AGGGCTTCTTGGGATCTCTGATGGAGTCTGCGAGCTGGTAACAGGCTGGGACCAGGTGCTGGAGCCCTGGGGTGGGGGTGGGGGGGCAACCCAGGAAGTGCTCCTTCTCCTCACCGTGCTTGTCTCTGGGGTCCTCCTTCCTTAGCCTCTCTCATTGCCGACCATCTGTTTCTGCTCTGCAGAACAGGGCTCCCTTCATCTTTCGAGTTTACTGTGTCTCAGTTTCAGCAGCAAGACTGGTCCATCTTTCATATTTATTTCAGTCCCTAAACGTCTCAAGATAGGATTCCACCTGACCCAGTTGGGTCTCTGACTATCTCAGAACCAATCAACTGTGTCCAAGGAGCAAAGGGTCGTGGTACCAATAGGATGATGGCCTGGAAACCCTGTAGACAGAGAAGAGGGAAGACTGGTTCCCAGATAAAGGGGTGCCAATCCAACAAAGCATTATCTCTTTTAATCTTTATGCTAAACTTGGAAGGCAGGCGAGCCTGTTACCCCATATTTTAAGTACAGAAACTAAGAGAGGATAAGGAATTTCCCCACAGGCATTCAGCTCGAGCTTGGTGGAGACTGGAAGCAGGAAAGGTAAGAGATGGTGGCAGCAAAGCCTGGGAGAGTACCTGCGTGCAGGGCAGCCTCTGGGGCCGCAGCCCCCAAACCATCCATCGCTTTGTACTGTGGTAATTGCAGCAGTAATTGGTTGAGATAGTCAGAGACCCAACTGGTTCAAGTGGAATCCTATCTTGAGAAGTTTAGGCACTGAAATAAACACGAAAGGTGGGCCAGTCTTGCTGATGAAACTGAGACTCAGTAAACTCTAAGGGAGCCCTGTTCTGCAGAGCAAAAACAGATGGTCGGCGACAAGAGAGGACAAGGAAGGAGGAGCCCAGAGACAAGCAGGGTGAGGAGAAGGAGCGCTTCCTGGGTTGCCCCCCACCCCAGGGCTCCAGCACCTGGTCCCAGCCCATTGCCGCAGTAGATAGGGCAGTCCATGAGGCTTTCTGGTGTCTGACCCTAGGAGACGCCCTGCAAATTGCTCTTAAGGAAGCTCCCAAGTCAGCTTGTTTTTTTTTTCAGCTATTTGCTTCTTCTCATAAAGTTGGGTGAAGGTTGTGTCCTTCCTGCCCTTAGGGGCAATGTACTATGGTTCCCTTTCCAGAAAATTAACTAACAAATCAAGGGTCAGAGCTACCTCCTCCCAGCGATAGCCTGGTCCTCTGGAATAGCTTTTCCTTCATTGTGGTTATCAGTGTCTTTTAATTCCTCAGCAGTAGTGGGAAAGAGACTAGCCATTTGTGCAACCCCACCTCCATCAACGAGATTCCTATCCACTGTATCTTCACACTAGGGAGGTTTGTGTTGGGTATGAAGGAAAACTGTCCTTGGCCATTTTAAGAAGTTGTGCAGGCATATTTTGGGGCCAGTTTATCTGATCATCAACATCATCCTCACTCTCAGCAATGGACACTTTTCTGCAGTAGGTCACTGTGCACGATTTCTTCAAGTTCTTTTTAATGTTTGCCTTGCAACAGATTCTCAGGCAGAGGCAATATGAAAGTTATATCTTTAATATCGTCACAAGGCTGAAAAATCCTCCATAGTGTCTACATAATAGAGCAACTTCCTCATGACATTTGTTTTCTAATAATACTTCTTATTATAAATATTCCCCCCTTAGCTCATAGGTCAGATCAAGGAAGTAACATGGGGTGGAGTGGGGTGATGGGGAGGACAGGAAAATGGCAAAAATATTAGCAGATCATAACCTGAGGCAGCATTTTATAATTATCTAATTATAGGATAGCTTTGCATACCTAGTGTGTTAATTTGCTGAAGCTGTCAGAATGCGATAGACCAGGAATGGAATATCTTTTAAGGCTACGAAAATATCCAAACTAAGGCATCCAGGGAAAGAGACCTTGACTCAAGAAAGGCTGATGGGTTCAGAACACCTCTGTTAGCTGGGAGGCACATGGCGATGTCTGCTTAGCTTTCTTTCCTGGCTTCTTCAAAGAACTTCCTGGGGCAGGGAGTGGGAGTGTCTTTTTCTTCCAACATCTCCAAATGTCTCTGGTTATGTGGGCTCTGAAGCTTTTTCCAAAATGGTTTCCTTTTGAAGGGCCCCAGTAAGCAACCCCACCCTGAATGGGTGGAGACACATCTCCACGGAAACCACCTAATCAAAAGGTACAGCTTTTTAATTCCATGGAAACTTTTTAAATTCCATGGAAGCAACTTAATAAAAAATATCCCTTCCCCACCCCAAGCAATATTGAAATAGGATTAAAGAATGTGGCTTTCCTGGGGTATGCAACAGTTTCAAAACAGCACATCTAGGTGTACCCCAGGAAAGCCATGTTCTAATCCGTCCCTATTGGGGCAAACCTATTGTTGGGTGGAACATTTTGACTATGATGTTTCAATGGAGATGTGACCCATCCAATTCAAGGTGGGTCTTAATCCTTTCCTGGAGTCATTTATGAGAGAGACCCTAGAGATGTTTGGAGAGAGAGAAAGAAAATGCTTCAGGAGAAGCCAGAAGAACCCTGAGCTGCTAAGAGAGCCATTTTGAAACCAACCCAGAAGAGAAGGGCCAGGAGACATTGTCACGTGCCTTCCCATGTGTCAGAAGAACTGCCGACGTCACTGGCCTTTCTTCAGAGTCAAGATGTCTTTTTCTGGATGCCTTAATTCAGACATTTTTGTGGCTCTAGAGTTGTAAAGTTTAACCTAATAAATCCCCTTTGAAAAGGCCAACACATTTCTGGTATACTCATCCCAGCAGCTTTAACAAACCGAAACACCTAGGGAGTCTGTGGTTCTCAAATAATCTTTCACAAAAGATTCAAAAAGGTGTTGGTACCAGTTAAGAAAGATTTCTTTGTTGTCCAAAGCATTCATTGTCACTCTGAGAACCGGCTGGTGCCATATATTTGAAAGATCCATTCAGAGAAAATTTATATAGAGATTGTAAACTCCCAGAGGGAGGGGGGCTTTCAAATAACAGAAAATAACTCAAAAAAGTCTGAAACAATAAAGAGATTTATAATTAATTCACATAACTAGAAGGCAAGAGGCAAGTCAGTTTCAGGGTTGGCCAATCTATCAGCTCAATGACATCTTCAAGGACCCAAGTTCTTTCTGTCTGTCTTTTCTGCCATCCCCGGGACATGACTAGTTTCCCTGACTGTGCAGGCATCACCTCCTACACGCCACCATCCGGGGGTGGAAAAGGGACATTCTCTTCCTTGTGCCTTTGTTTATGACTAAAGAAACCTCTCTTGGAACTTTCTACCTAGCAAATGACTACTAATATCCCCTTTGACAGAATTCAGTGACATGTCCTTTTCAAGGCTGATCGCTGACGAAAGAAATGCAATTCATCTGAATAGCTAAGATGACCCACCGGGGCTGGGTGAATCATCCCTGAAATACGTGGCCGCCTGACGCCTGATCAGTGTGCACATTCTGTTGGCAAGCAGGGCAGGGCAGGGTTTATCGGGTATGCTCCAGGGTTCGATATGTGTTTCTTGATTTTAACCCCAGGATATTTGATTCACTGCAACCTGCTGGGATCGGCATTAAGCCTCACATAACAAATTAGTTTCAACAATACTATCAAACTGCTCAAGAGAGACAGTACTCAGAAAAAGGTTCCTTGAAAAAAAAAAAAACACAAAAATTGGTCCACAGTATCATGGTTTTCAGTAGCTGGGTATAATCTTCTAATTCTGTGTCTCATTTCAAAATGCCGAAACAGTCCTCAGAAAATACATGACTCCATCAATCACTATTGGTTGTTGAAATCCCTTTGCTTTTTTAGTTAGCACTGGGCCAGGGAGAGGATGACTATATGATATTTGGAATAGAAATTTTATCCATATCTATCTACACGTCTCTATGTATGTATCTATCTATCTAATCGATCAACATCTACCACCTATCACCTGTTGCTTTTTATAGCTGCCCACATTCCATAAAAGCTGAGAGGTGCTCTGTGACATTTCCATTAGGGGAACTTGGGAATCGCTCTCATAGGATGACACTCGTCATAGCACCAGCTCTGTTCTGCCACATGTGTTTTCCCTCCAGTTTCACACTTAAGTTGTTTCCCTTGTAAGTAGCAGAACGGACAATGGCTAATTTATGTGAAAAGGGAATGTATTTGAAGGATGTGGAATAACCATAAAATCAAGGGACATTTCAGAGATCTGGGTACAGAAGCCAAACACAGTCTCTTTAGAGTGCTGATACTGTCAAGATAAATTAACACCTGCATGTCAGATTCAAGAATCTGGAGAGAAAGTCCATTTGGTTTAGCTTGAGTCCCACCCATCTCTTAATCAAAAGAGGGGAAATCAGGGTTCTGCTACCAAAAGTGGGGCTGGATCCTGGGCAGACACACAGCCATTCACAAGAACAACTGAGCTTTGCCTGAAAACAATTCCTAAGCAGTATAACGAACCAGCAGGATTCATGAGATGTAATAATAAAACAACTTTTTTTTTTCTGCTTTTCATGTTTCTTTGCACTGGTTTAGTGGTGGAAATCTATCCTCTGCCCCTGAACACAAACAGCTCTCACTTTCTAAAAACTCAAACCGCCTATGATCACTTTAAGATGCAAATATTAAATTCTGGAATAGAATGCCTAGCTCGATCACTTTAATCTTCTTTCAAAGACAAGACTTCTCCCCCATCCGCCTAACTGGCATCAATTGCAAGCAAGCCACCTGCCTTTGGAAATGAGAATCCTCAGCTTATTTTCTCTTTTTTTCAGCACTATCTGCTGCTTCTCACCTCTCTGTGGTCACAGCAGGGAAGGAAGGAGCAGAAAGTAGAAGAAAGTTTTTATTTAACTGGTACTGTCATAAAACGGCCTTGTGCTCTCAGAGCACAGCAGATATTTAAAACTGACTTTTTCTTTCAGGAAAAACTTTCATGCATTTTTTTTTTTTGAGACTTCCCTGCTGTCTCTTGGACTGCAGCTGTCCAGCACTTAGCCTCCCAAGCAGCCCGCCAGCCTACCTCTCTTGCTCTCTGGTTTACACGGAGCAGGAGACAGACACCAGTCTCCTGGGAGCCCCTCCCAGCTACAGGGGCCACATATTTAGTTTTCTGAGCAGTCCTGTCAGATCCCCTCCACTAGGCTTGAGCTAGGGGTATGCCCCATTTATAGGACCTGAACTTGTCCTTTCATGTCGCTCCTGAAACTTAGGAAATCCAGGGGACTTTCTCTCCCCATGCCTTAAAGCCAGAATGAGGTGATTTCAAAGGAGGGGAAAGATCACAGGGGTTACTATGCCAAACAGCATTCTGCCACCACAGTACAAATTGCCTTCTCTGAAGCACTGATATTTCCCACTTCCAAATTCAAATCTACCCATGTGCTTCATTTGTGGCCTTTCAACCAGATGTCTACTTTCTTCTTAAGTTGATCAAAAAAGAGAAAAAAAAAAGACCACTGAGAACATCTTGCTCACCCAGACTCTCCCACAGATGGCCCTCTTTGGCTTCCACCCCAAATCCACCAAACAGTGACATGTTCATCCACTGAAAACCCTCTCTGCCCTCCCCTGTCTCTGTCACTCTGCTCCACTGGCCCATCCCAGATTTTCCCAGCCTCACTTTTCGTTCTCTCCATTCTTGAATCATATGAACCCAACCAATTTCTTATCTGTTTCTTTCCCTTTCTTCCTTTCCTTATACATAGGCCAGTGTGTGTATGTGGGGGGGGGGGGGGTAACTTTTTACATGCCTTGAGTCCTCTTTGGAAGCAGGTGAGGTCTAAAATTGTAATAAATTAAACTATTGTAGCCCCTTTAAGGTTCAGTGACAAGAACTGCCCACATTATGCCAGATGTGAATGTAACATGGTTTTCTTAACTTCAGACTGCCTTCATTTTTAATAAATCTCTCTGAGTACAGTCTGTGATGTCCTTCCCACACCCTCCCCCCCATTCTCCCACTTTTGAATCAGTGATTCTAGTTAGGCAAAGAAAAGGAATGATGATGTTGAGTTATCTATGATACTCCAGGCTTTATGCTGGATGTGCTTGTCTATGTTAGCTCATTGTGTATAGCCCAGATTTACAGGGTCCTAGCTGGAGCCTAAGCCCTCATGACCCTAAGGTTCCGACAAACCTATCAGAAAGTTGCAGGGGGAATGAGGTGGGCAAGGATGCAGTGACTGAGAAAAAAATTAATTTTCTAAGATTGAAGAGGGAAGCCAGCTGGAAGAGAAAAAAAAAAGTTTCATTAATTCACTTAATAAATATTTATTCAGCACCGACAATGGGTCCAACATGGTACAGGGAAGTGGGGGTACAATTGTGACAAATACAAGGGTAATGAGCCAGTTTTGAAGTAGAGGGAGATTTCTGAATGCAGCAGAGAATATATCCCTCAGATTGTTCTCTAACCCAGCCCCCAATCCTAAGGCATGGCAGCAGCAGTATAGAACAAAGAAATACCCAAAGTTGCTTCAGTCTCACTTTCAAGGGATAATAAAACAGATAGTGAGAGAAAAACTGAGGCCACTAATTTCTGTGCCCTAGGAGACAATAATATCCTCTAGACAAACATCAGGACACTTGACCTTGGAGATGTCATGACCTTCGCACCCCCCTCCCCATGGGAAGTCACTCCAGTGGGACATTGGTAGAGACTGACCCAAACAACCAAAGCAAGGAGGAGAGTCAAAGCAAGGGCAGTTGACAGGACTTGGGCTCAGGGCTTGGTCAAGACACACATGGGGCTTATATAGACGAATAGGGAGGAACTGGGGAGAACTGCAATTCCCACAGGGCTAATGGAGGTGGAGCCCAAGAAACACAATTTTGTGACTTTTGCCAAGTCTCTACTTTTACCCAAGGCTGATATGGCCTGGGCAGGGTTAATGCTCAGGGGAGCTAAGACACTTGTCCAAGGTTATTGCTTTAGCAATGGTCTTTCTCCATAATCCTCCCCCAGACCCAGACCACCATATGATGTAGTGGGAAAAAACCTCAGGATTCCATCTTGCCCTGCTGTTCAGGACCTGGGCATATTAATATATCTCCTTGAGCTTAATTTTTTTCATCTTTCAAAGGTAGAAGTTCCTTCTAGCTACAAGATTCTATGATTCTTGGACTATTATTCAGCCTCCCACTGCCAGTCCCTGGTACCCTTGATAATCCAACCCAGTCTTATGTATCTAAACATAACCTCACTTCCAACAGGGCCCTTTACTCCAACCAAAGAAATGTTCTCACTGTCCTTGAATGTAACACACACGTGTTAATTCCTGGCTCCTTGCCAACCCCCTCGGCAGGACCCCTAAGAAAGTTGAAAAGCCCATTCTGGTCAGACCAAGGTCTCTCCAGCCCACTGTTTGAAGGCACATGGCCACTGCCTTTTCCAGTGCTGACCTTCAGGATGGGCACATATTAGCTTCCCTGAGCATCCATTTACTTCTCTGACATTAATTTTTCCAGGCCTTTGGTGAATTCATTTATATTTCCCTCATGTGCTACATCTTGGAGTAATGTGTTCCATGAGTTTATTACCTGTTCCTTTTATTTGTTCTAACTGTTCCTCGCTCAACTTTCCCTCCGGCGAGTGTTTAAGTTGAATAAGTCCTTGTTCACTTTCTCCTGGTTATTGATGAGTTCACTGATTTCCATCGTGTCCTTTTCCATTCGGGAGAGCCCCCTAACCTTTCTGTCCTGTCTACCCTTGACAGTCTCACTAGTTCTCTCTCTGGTCTTTCTTCAGTTTCAGAACATCCCTTCAGAGGTTCTGTGACTAGAATTCACCCCAAATGATGAGGTGTGGACATATCATGTTTAGAGAAAAGTGGGGGGCATGGGTTCTGTTATTTTCAGTTCCCTCTTTGATGCCCCATGTGTTGATTTCTCGACCTTTTGGAGCAAAGCAGTACTTTAAATTCGTGTATCAGAAGAGGAAACACTTCTTCAAAGACATGGTTTGTGACAGAGACATTAGTCACAGTTTGGGTCTTTCATTCTTAAATGCATTTGTACATGCCATGGTAAATTCATCTGCCAATTTTCTGCGAATTTATGCAAACTCAATTGATAACATAATAATCAGCATTTACTGAGCTCTTAAAATACCTCAGGCACTGCACTGAGTGTGCTACATGCAAGATCTGTCTTAATTCCCTCCACAACACTATGAGGTAGAGACTATTATTACCCATTTTGAAGCTCAGAATACCTAGGAACACAGGGGTTAAGTAACTTGACAACATATTGCTGGCAAATGGCAGAGCCCAGACTCAAACTTAGGGAGCCTTCTATTTTTCAGCCTCGACGCTCTGTGCAGTTAACCGTGCATGCACATTAGAATTATCTAGGAACTTTGAAAACATCCCGATGCCTGGACCCCATCCTGGGCAGTCAAATTAGAATCTCTGGGCTGGGACCAAGATACAGATATTTTTTAAAGCACCTCCCCCCCACCCCAAGGTGATTCTAATGTCCACCCAAGGTTGAAATTGACTGCGTGGGTACCTCCTACTGTGAAAGCCTATCTATTTGTTTCTACTCTTACCAGAAGAATAAATTCTGAATCATCTACAACAGAAAGTATGCCACGTAGCTTTCCTTTCCAGAGCATTTATAAAGATGCTAAATCAGACGAGTCTTTTCTCAGATTCTTGAGGAGAGAGTTTTAACAGTGCACCATCTAGAGAAGTCTAAATTTGCTTCTACCTTTTATTTTTCATCTGTAAGCTGTTCTTTAATCTTGATAAAGGAGATGTCATTCCCTCCTCCCTCTCCATTCCCTTGATGAAAGACTTTTAACGGAGACTTTCTGAGAAAACTTTGGTGGAAGTTTAACCACAAAGTGTCTTTCCCCTCTTCTGTGTTAGCCCATCCCCTACATTTTCTGTGTTGTCCAGGGAAATTCCCACCTCCATCAAGTAGCCTTCTGGGATGCTAAGCCCAGGAAGCTGCCTCTCCCTGGAACTCATCTGTTTTTATTGCCCATGACAGCCAATCTTTCATTTACCTGCTATTTACTTCTTGCATGTACCTTGCATTTCCTATAAGATAAACATTTCTTAAGCATTGATTATCCTCCATCTGTATTCTCTCTAGTCTTAGTACAGAACTGAGCAAATAACTTCAGTGGAAAAAATTCTTGTTTAATTGAAATGAAGAAGGCTGCTGCTTCTCCCCTAAATTGGTGCTTCTTGGCTAACTCTGAGATCTGAGTTAATGCAGTGTCACCAAGATGGATTAAGGGCACATCTTATGCCCCTTCATTTCCCAGACATGGGGTGGAGCCAGCCCTAAGCTAAACTAATAGGAGATAAAGTTCCTTTTCATCAGGCCCTCACTTATTATTTTCTCTTGGCTCAGCCCCCTTCCTTTTCTGAGCATGCATATTCCTGCTCTTATACTTATTTGCTCCTTCCCATCTCAGTTACCTATTCTGTATTCCAATCCCTTTGGGTCCTACCTCATGTAGCAAAGGTGAGTAACAGGCTTTAATTATTTTTGACATAATTGTCCTAATTAAGGTCCCAAGCAGTTGTTGGAGCTGTACAGTAATCGTCTTCAAACTGGTGGCCCTCACTCAAGAGCCTCCTGCTCCAAACCATTGATGGCTTCCCTAGTCTGCTCTGTAAAGTAAAAGCCAAAACCTTTCTGGGACATTCAAGGCCTCCCTAATTTGGCCCTGCTCCGGTCCAGGAGCATCCCCTACTATGCCCACCCCCCATATCCAATGCTTCCTCTTGGCAGGCTAGGATTCTAGGCGCTTTATATGGTATAGGCACATTTGCATGCTCAGTAGATAATGCAGAAGAAAGGACTGCTTACCTCCTCTGCACAAACTCTGCTAAGATGTTGTTAATTAATGGGTTGCCTTGTCTAGATAAGGCATGATGCTAACTCATTGTTCTCCCACCATGAAGACTTCAGAGGCCATGGAACACCAGAAGAAAGAGATTTTGATGGAGGCAAAAGACCCTTTTTGGACCTCTTAACCACTTCAGCAGCTTCCCACCCCCACCCACGCAGGAGGTTCTCCTTAAGATCACTCCTTATTTCCTGTTGAGGGACCTGGTCCTGTTGGGTCTTCTTAGCACCAGGCCTATGCCTGTTCTTAGCTACAGCCTGAGGTCCTTTTCTTAATGGGATCCAGGTCCCCCTCTGGAGACACTGCTTTAGATTACTTCGGTCAACACCCATCCATTCTTGCCCTCTAGGACATCTGTGGCTTCACCCTGGTCCTGGGAAGTAATCACAGACAGAGATCTTGTGTTTTCAAGAAGGGTGGCCACGCCTTGCTTTCTTTCTTGCATCCAAACACCCTGAGAGTGACCCATGCTCCTCCATCTGGAGCTGAGCCTTGATTTGGCCTTTTATCCAGCTCATCTACCAGGAAGCCTGGTGTCATCCATGTGGCAGCCATGCCTCTGTCCTTCCTTCTGACCTTCTACACCCTTCCATGCCCCTCCCGCACCTCACTTCCCCCTGATTCATCTGTAGCCCAAACCTGACATTCTGTGCTGGGACAACAGGAAGGCTGGGAGACAGCACTCTTGCGTGCCTGGGGAGAGAGAGATGTGATGACACCTGCCTGTCAGTCCAAGGGCAAAGGATAAAACCAGCTTTCCTTCTCTCTCGGCACTCACCTGACTTAGGAGACGTGTACATGTGTTCACACTCATTTTCATGTGTTAACAGAAATAATGTGTGATAGGCTTGGAAGGTTTCAGGGATTGAGAAGAAAAACTAGAACAATAACACAAGAAACAAAAACAATGCCAGGCTGACGTGTGTGGGAGAGACTGGAAATCCTGTTAGAGGTTTGTGTTTTCAGAAGTAACTCTTCACTATGCTGTGATTGGGACAGCTGTTGTATGGGTCATTGACCCACGTGGTTAACTGGGCTGCAAAGCACTTGGATTGTGTTTTATTCTAATGTGTATTTTCTATTTAAAAAAAAAACTTCAGGGCTAATACTGATGCTAATTAATAACTACTGGAGAAAACAGTTCAGTACAGAAAAATGTGAGTTCAAGTCTCAGTTTTGAAAATTACCAACTGTGTCACCAGGGAGCCTTTGATTTCCAACCTGGAAAACAGGGTAATAATAGTACTAATTCACTGGCTTGATAATTAGTTTGCACCTCTTTTTGCTGGGGAACTGTTCTGTGGGCTGGGCTTATAGCAATGAGCAAAGCAGGCAAGCCTGTGCTTTCAGGGAATTTATATTCTGGTCAGAGGGGACAGGTAATACACAAGTTTTTTCAATGTCAGGTGATGATAGAAAGTGGCATGGGGTTGCCATTCGAGCAAGGATGGGAATTCATTTCTGATGAACTGCTATTTAAGCAGAGACGGAAGGAAGTGAAAGAATGATCGTGTAGAACATCTGGGGAAGAGCTTTCCTGGCAGAGAGAACATCAAGTGCAAAGAACCTGAGGTGAGCGCTTTGGGTGGCTGAGAAACAGCAGGGAGCCTGGCGTGGCCAGAGACCAGGAAAACGATGACAGGGAGAAATTGGTGGGCCAACCGAACGGAACTTATGAGCCTGATTAGGATGTAACTTCTTCTCTAGTGAGCTGGGAAGCCATAGAAGGTTTCAGAGTGGAGAAATGACAGGATCTGACTTGGGCTGACTTTCTGTGTAGAGTACAGAGAGTAGATGCAAAGGTAGAAGCAGAGAGAGCAAACCTCCAGGTGAGAGGAAAGGGTGGTTTCAATTGGAGTGCTGGTGGAGGAGGTGGTGAGATTCTGGAAGTATTTTGAAGGTACAGTCAACAAGATTTCCTAACAGATTGGATGTTGACTATGGAATGACTTCAAGATTTTGGCAGTGAAGAACTAGAAGAATGGAGTTTTTATTTACCAGGTTGAGGAAGTCTGAGGGAGGAGCTGGTTGGGGAGAGAAAAATCAAAAGCTAGGCATTGAGCATGTTAAGTTCGAGCTACCTATTAGATTTTCACCCAGCGAGGGGAGCAGGCAGGTGGTCTGGGCTTCAAGAGAGAGGTCAGGGCTGCAGAGGCCACCTTGGGAGTCACCAGCATGGACATAGTGTTTCCTGTCATAGGACTGAACGAGCTCATCTAAGGCACGAATGTCACTGTCTCCTTCACAGGGGAGTGAAGATCAAAAGAGTTACAGCAATGAAAATAATTTCGTAAACTTTAAAGTGTTGTATGTGTGGAAACGACTAAGCGCATAGCTAAGGTAAAGAACATAATTTAGAGCAGGATTTAAAGAAGTATCTGCAGGTAGAGTTAGAATCATACCATGCATGGACTAGAAGGACTTTAGAAACCAGTTAGATCAACCCCTCTCAATTTACCACAAGGAAAGGGTCAGAGAGGTTAAGAGGCTCATCCATGGACACCCAGGCGGTCAGTAGCAGCGTTGGTCCTAGAACTGAGACGCCCTAACTGCACAATGCTCTTTCCACCACACAAGGCACCTGCTCTCATTTACTGCTTCACCTCACTCTGTATCTGTTATCCAGGGCCAAGTGACTGTTCTAAAACAGAACTCTAATTATATCACCCTGTGCCTTTCTACATGCTGTTTCCTCTGCCTGGAATCCTCCACCACCTCCTGCTTCTCTGTCTGGCAAGTTCCTGCTCCTTCCTCCATTCCCACCTAGAATGCCCCTTTCCTGTGAAAACTGTCTTGCCCAGCAGGTTAGAGCTGCTCATCAACCCTCCACGTGCCCACAGCTCTGGTCCTGCTACAGTCCTAGGATTGCTGTCTGTCTGCCTGGGAGACGCCTGAGGGCAGGGCTATGGCTTTCTCCTCTTCCAGTGACCTTTCTGCCAAGCACAGTGAGTGACACTTGTGGAAGGAAGGAAGGAAGTTTTCTTCTCTAACATTAGCCAGGACAATGGCAAAGCTGTCATTTAGTGACACTTCAGTTCCTCTGGCCTGAGGATGCTTTTAGTTCACAAATCCACAATTACTTTTGGTGTGGGAATTTTCTCTTCTCTTTGCCTTCTCCAGGCATGATAAGCAGACAATTCTGGGACCAGGGAACTATTTGGACATGCTAAGTGATTGCTGCCTCTTAACTTTCAATTCTCTCTTTCCTATAAGCATACAAATGGCTGTTGTTTGCCTTTTGCTGCAAGGCAAGATTTGTATTTGTGCCTGGGCTAGGGCTGTTCACACACTCACACACAAACACACACACTCAAATGGTCTGCTGGGAGAGGCTGCACGCTCCTTATTCAGAGGTAGTTTGATCTTCCAACAGCTCAGGTGGGCAGGAGACGGGATTGTGTTCTCAGCTTTGCTATTCTTGAGTATAAAAATTTGGGCTTACTCCTCAACTTCTTGGCACCTTACTTCAAGATGACTGGAATTTCTCTATCAAGGGTGAATTCTGAGAACTCTTTTCTACCCCCTATTTTTACTCTTCTTGAGTATGTTTGTTTTAGATCATTCTAAACATTCATTAATTACTGTATTTACTTTCTTCCTAATTAACAATGGTTTGGAAAATGGAAAATTGCTCCTAATAGAAGTGATGATTGCATGGGTTACTGCAGAGGTCTAAGGAAGGTGGCAGAAGGTAACGGTGATACTGTGGTGACGGGGTCAGCGCTCCAGATTTCGCTCCAAGTAAATGACCCAGAGATTCTAACCAGGCTGGTTTGCCAAACTCTGGGTGATGCTTGAAGCAGCTGCTAAGCTAGGCTGGTAAAGAAACTTCCCCCTTCCTGAGGTTTGGGAGACTCTGAAGGTCTCTTGTATTGAGAGCTCTTGAGTAATCACTGTTAATCAATACAATACCACAGAATGTAATTCGGATTAATTAGCCCAGCCTCCCAAGCTGCCCTGTTCCTTTGTCTGTGTCTCTTTGAATTTCTCCTCTTCTTGGCTCTGCTTCCCTTGAAAAGAAAGGTTTCCTGCCTTTTGTCCCCAGGCTAGGGGTCTCCTCTCTTCTCTTCCTGTGCCAAGCCCCTTCCCACACTCATTCATAATGTGGAAAGAGAGAGCCAAGAAAAGGCCTGAGCTGATGGTGGAAAAGGAAGAACAGAAAACAATCGAAACATGGTGGGAAAAAAGGGAGGGTGAGAGAATAGGGTGAAGGATAGAGAAATTTTATTGTCTTTTAAGATGTCACTGTGGTTGGCAGACCCAGCTAGGAGGCATTTTGTCCAGCCTCCCAACCAGACAAATGGGAAACTTTCCTGCTCATCCACTTTCCTATAGTATATGGAATGTTTTAATGTTTTTGTATTAATTTAAAAGTGTCTATATATTCCAAACATTTATATTTTTGCAATGACAAAAAATGATGGCCACGGTCCTACAGGAAAGGACTGTGGATGTGGGGGGCGGTGGGCAGCCCTCACAGCAGGGGAAGGTTCCCAGACTTGGGGATCAGGAGACTCGAGTTCTGGTCTTGAAGTCGCCCCCACCTACAGTCTGGGACTCTGGAAGAATCACATCCCCTCTCATTGTCCTTCTCCGTAAATTTATAGGCTCACACTCACTGCCTTGCATTTTTTCTTCCAACTTGATTTCTCCCCAATTTTTAAAAAATGGACTACCAAACAAGTACACCCAAAGTCATGCCTGTTTCCTTCTGTTTTTCCCTTTCTCTGCATCATTCTCCTCTTGTCCAGAATGTGTTTTAGCTTTGCAAATTCCTCTCCGTTCTGCGCATTATGAGTTTCAGCATTTCTGTTGTCCTAGAAAGCCTTTATCTCTGAGATCGTGCAACGTTTCTCTTTTTACAGCATCTCATAACCTCCCTCCTCGGATTCCAAGCACACCTTTTCTTTCTTTCCCATCATCCTGGCCAAACTGCCTCTCCCCTTGGTTCTGAGATGTGTGACAGCGAGAGAGAGGACTGTGGGCTCTTACTGTCTCCATTCCTCTGCTTTATCTCGGATTTCCTTTATCCAGAATTTTATTATGTAAAATGCTTCAACAGACTTTGTGTTAATTCTCCAATATCTGACATGCCCTCAAAAAGTATTTTAATGTTTTTCTTCTTCCAACTTCCTATTTCTATCTCTTAGACTCACATTTCCCTGGTTTTAATTTTTCAGGTCCTTTGTTTTATACCTCCACTCTTTCATTTTCTTTTCTTAGGTCACCTTTTTAATTTAAAAATACCTACTTTTGTTCAGCAGAGGGCTCCCTTCCCATCCGTCTAACAGCCCGGGTAGATAGGATGTCAAGCTCGCCACTGTGTCTTTCCCTCCTCTCCCGCCTTCTAACCAGCAAAACACAAGATCACTTAAACTTGTAAACAATTTAGCCTCACTCTGTGATCACGCTAAACCTTCCCGTCCTCAGCCGAGAACACTCCACCGCCTCCACGGATCGCTCATTTCTTGGACGTCCTCCCAAGGTTCTTGATGTTATTTTACTCACTGTATCCCCCATGTTTTCTTTATGATCATTCTGTAGGGCGGATATCATCAACCCCAGTTGACAGCGGAGGGAACTGAGGCCTGGAGAGGTTTCCCCAAGGTCGTACAACTTGTAAGGTTAACCTTAATCTGGCCAGTTCTGGCCTTCCAGACTCACCAGCAACCTACCCTCACTCCCTTCTACTGCAATTTATACCAGTTTTCTCCCGTTTTGCGTTCGAGCCCTTTCTATCGCGCAGGCAGGAAGATTGTTCCTAGCTAATAAGGCTGGGGGTTTGGGGTTTGGGGGTGGGGTGGGGTGGGGTGGGGGGTGTGGGAGTTGGGACAGGAAAGGAGCCTTTGCTCAGGCGGGGAGAGTTGAGGTGGGCAGACGGCTTGCCGAGGAGGTCAGGTTCCAGTTGGGGGTTGCCAAGGGTGGTAAGGCGGAACGTGGCAAGAGGTAGGGGGTGATCAGGGGATCTAGGTCTCGCCGCTGAGTGCCGGCTAAGGGGGGAAACGGCGATTGTTCACCCTCATTTGGCAAGCAAAGGGTGGGAGTCCGGCCAACCCAGGGATTTGGGGACACAGGGCGCCCCCTCGCGCTCTTCCGCGCGCCTCGGGGCTTGCGGGTGACGCGCCCGCCGCGGCAGGTCCGTTCCAACCCCCTCCTCTTTTCTCTCCGGCTCCCCTCCCTTTCTCCCCTCGCTTCCAACTCCTCCCCCACCGCCTCTCGCTCCCTCCTTCTACTCCCTCGGTCTCCTCCTTTCTCCTCCCTCCCGCGCGCCGGGTCGGGAGCTAGTTGGAGCACCCGAGCTGGTGCCAGAGCCCAGCTCCAAGGAGCCGGGTGGGTCGGCCGCGCGTCCAGCTGCCGCCTGAGGGACCACAACGCAGCGGACGCGGGCCCGGGTCGGCACCGCACTGGAGCGCAGAACCAGGGACCGGGGACCATTTCTGCGCGGCCACCCCATTCCCAGACGGGCCTCCAGCCCCCTGGGCTCGCCCGGGTCGCTCTGCGCCGCCCGGAGCCTCTGGGAGCCGCCGGGAGCCGGGCACCTGCGCCCGCAGCCGGGAGGTGAGTCCCGGGAGCCCCGGACACTTCCCCCGCGCGGGCTGGAGCTGCAAGTTGCAAACTTCAGCAACTCGGTTGGATAGAAGGGTGGGGGCCCGGGGGGCGCTGGCAAGTTGGAGAGGGAGAGAGGGGCTGTGGGCGGGAGGAGAGGGGGGTCCCTGGGCTTGCCCGGCGCCCGCTGCCACCCTCGGCTAGGGCGCTGTCGGTGCCGCAGCGTTCCCGCCGCCCGCTCTCTCCGGGACCCGACTGCACCTGGCCCTAGTCCTGGCCGCGGTCGGCGCTGCAGCGGCGATGGGGACCCGAGGCCCGGGCCTGGAGAAGGGCACGTACGAGTGAAAGACTGAGAGAGAGCTGGGCAGAGGCCCTGAGATTGGTGCCGAGATGCGGGCTCAGAGAGGATCGGCGAGTATCCGGGTGGAGCGAGAGCGCGGGCAGCGACGCGCGTGGGAACGCGGGGCCCGCCCGGGGTGTGAAATCCCGCGCTCAGGGCCGTTCGCGCTCCGCCGCCACTGCCAGCGGGGGTCCCCACCGGATTCTTCCCAGACCCCCTTCCAGGACACCCCTGGCCCCGGCGGGGCTCCACGGAGCCCAAACTGTACCCGGCCAGGCCCCAGATACTGCGGCTCGGGAACCCCGCGCTCCAGCCTCGGCGGGCGGAGAGGCGTGCAGGCGGCGGGAACCCGGGACGCGAACGGCGGTTTCCTGATTTATTTTTCTCATGGTAATTTGTCTTTGTGGTTGGGGCTGCCCATTCACTTTCTGCTCACGTCGTGCGGGAGATCCAGCGAGGAGGGAGGGGGCGGGGGGCGCGCGGGCACGGGGAAGATGGAGACAGGAGAGGGCATGGGGGACCCGCGCGGGGCGGGAGCCGAGAGGGAAGTGGCCGTCGGACGGGCCGAGGGACCCGGCCGAACCGAGCCGCAGGCGGGCGGCGGAGGGAGGACCGAGCCCGCTCCTTTGCTTGCTGCAAACTTTAAGCACCGAGGAGGAGCCACCTGAAGCGCAGTTCTTGCCCCCTCCCCACACCCGTGCCCAGTCTTTGGGTCAGCCCTCGCGTTCCTCCGCGCCAGGCAGGCGTGGGCCCCGAGTTTGGATGGAAAGAGGTAACCTCCGGCTTCTGTCCTCCGATCCTTTCCAGGCTTTTGAGGGGGTGGGGGAAGGGGTGCGGGATGAGAGCAGCAGGAGGGCAAGAAGAGCTGCCTGTCCTCGGGGTGCGCCCCTTTCTAGCCCTCCCTGGGGCCGAACCAGTGCAATTGGGATTAGGGGTCGGAAGCTTGTCTTTGTTTAGACCCCACTAGGATCCTACCCTCTTTGATCCCAAATCCCATCCTTTTCCTTCAGCCATTAGTGAATCCAACCTCTTTCTGCTTTTCAAAGCCCCCTCCCCACCCCCATCTGCTCTGTCCACGGCTCCTCTCCCCTTGGTCCTCTCTGCCTGCCTGTTCTCAGTCCTCCCCCAACCCGGGTTTCCCTTTTCTTAAGCCTTTTCTCTCCCATTCTTTCTTCTCTTCATTCACTGCCCCCCCCCCCCCCTTTCTTCTTTACATTCAGAAGTGGCCTTTCACCCTTTTGATAGCTGACCTTGAGGAAGGGGCAGATGGGAACTTGAACAGGAGAATTGGACCCCAGGATTAGAGAAAGCAGGGAGGCAGCCTAACAAGCAGCTTGGAAAGAAACAGTCAGTCACCTGTCCCAAATCTGGGTTCCGAAAGGAAGGAGGAAGGGAGATAAAATATCAAAGAGCGTGAGAGAGTTCACCACTTTTACACCAATTGGGCGGTGAGAACAGTTCTGGAAAGCTGGGAGGCCCAGGACCCTTAGAAGTAGGGATGCTTCTGTCTGTGCCAGGTTGGAAAAGGGTGGGTGGGGGTGGGCGTTGGGGGTAGGGGACAGCTCCTTTTTATATATCTATAGCCACTGCCACCAATTCAAGACCGGATGGCAGATCTTCCATCTCTTCTGTCTTTCCAGGGAGTCAACAGCTACGGTTGACAACAGCCACTGTTATTATCACTGTGGGCATCAAACAGTTTTTAAGCACCATTTGCAAATCACTTTGCTAGGTGCTGGTGTACACAAAGAGCAACTGGGCTGAGCCCCTGCTCAGAGCACTTGCTAAGTTCACCAGTTTGATCCCAAGACACTGGGGAGGGAGAGCATACACAGTCAAACACACTTTTTTTGTCACTACAACGCAGCTAGGGCTTGGTGCCCAAGGATGATCTAGGGCCTTAGCAGAGAACTGGACTGTTGAGGAAAGCTTGATGATTCAGGGGTATGGGAAGCTGGGCTTGTTGACTTTGCCCTGAGAAAGGGGAACCAGCATCCCCCTTACTGCCAGCTGTCTGTATGGGGAGGATAGAGAAGGAGAGGGGATGGGAAGTGGTTCCCTTATCACTTCTCCTAGAGACCAGAAAAGCAGACAATCCAAGAGGTACCAACCTAGCCCTGTGCACTGTCACTTTACTGCTGGGCTGCAGGAACCCTGGAAGCTTTCTTTCCTGTTTGGAGTGTCCCTACTGGTTTTGTAATCCCCTCCTTTACAATCACTTCTCACTGATGCTTGAACCTAGAAGAGGACTTAGAATCTGTCCATGTCAGGGAAATTACAAACTCATGCCTGCAGAGAACAGGCAGATAGCAATTAGAGGAGGACCTGGGCTGTGGACAAGTGGGGATTCAAAGTCAAACTGGCCAGATAAAATGGTCCAAACAAAGCCAATTTTCAGCCCTTGACTAGTCCAACTCCGTTCTTTCTACACATCAAGAAATTAAGATGCTAAGTAAGAAATGATCTCATCTACTCTGAGTGTACATGTTATCATGTCTCTCTGTGTCTTGGGGATCAACTGGAACATTCCACAGCCTGATCCTGCCTCTGGACCACCACAGCTCAGCTTTGCTCTCAGGCCCACTGGGACTCTTCCATGAGATGGTGACCTCCTTGGGGTCAGGGAGCCGTCTTGTGTTTTTTTACAGCCCTGAGTGCTTTACACCCTGGAGACCAGGTTCCAGATGCAGAGTCAGAACTGGAAATTATGTCTGCTGCTCCCCACCAGGAACCCATAAATGAATTTCATTTTTTACAAAAAAAAAGAAAAAATCCAACCATGACTTTTTGCTTCCCTTCATACGGGAAACCCTTATTCAGGGGTTGATAAGAAAAGACTGGAAGCTCCCATCGGATGTTCAGGAATCCTAAGAAGCATCTGGAAAGCACTGAGCCCTAGAGTGTGGGTCTAAAAAGGGGAAGGGGAGACCCAGCCAGGGGATTGGGGCATAGCAGGCATTTATAGAGGGAAAAGCTGACAACTAGTGGACACGGTGCATATACCTGCAAAGAAGATGCCGTTGGTTCAATTATTTTGAAAATTGATGCTGACCATTCCTGTTCTTCGTCTTGGTCATCTTCCCAGCTCCCACAGGGAAAGGCAACAAGTTAGCAACTCAGATCACTACCATACAGTCAACCAAGCAACTGCTTTTATGGGGAGCGCAGGCGATAGAGTGGGCACAAAGAAGCAGGACAAATCTCCCATCGAAGTGTGCATGAGCTTGGCATATCTCATCAAGGGCCCAGGGCTAAGTCCTGGTGTCCCCTCTCCCCCGGGAGTGGCCTGATGCTCCTACAGTCCTCAAGTATTGGCTTTGTTTTCTGGGTACAGGATTAGGCCAGCAGTGGCAACAAACTCAGTGGTCATCATTTACTGAGCACTTACTATATGCCAGGTACTGTACTAGGAGCAATGCGTGCAGCAGTAAGCATGACACGTTTCTCACCTCCCCAGATGGAGAGGAATCAGCATGACTAGAAGAACACAATTATTAGCAAGACCTCGACTTGTGTAATGAAAAGTACTGCTGTTGTTTTTTCCCTTTAGGCTTGTCTGGGTGAACTAACAGTTAAGGTGAAGTTTTCCAAAAGATTTGCTGGGCTTGGGACGTGTGGGGGTTCGGGGCTTGAAAGGAAGCCTGAGATAGCTGGATTCCCCCAGCTCAGGTCACCTCTCCATGCCTCAGGTTTCCTGCCTCGAGAGTGAGGCTGATCATTCTTGCCTTGTTCCTGTGCTGCAGGGAGAGGCAAGGCCAGGTGTGTGGAGATCTGGGGTGAGGACTACTGGGTGGGAGTGTGGGTGATTTATAACTCAGGCTCTGAACTGTGTCCTGGAATCTTTCCTCTGCCTCATTTAGTTACCTGTCAAATAACCTGTCTTCATTTCCTGGTGATTCCTGTGTGCGTGCCTGTGTGTTTGTGATGGAAATAATTACTTCTAATGTATGAGGGTATTTTTTTTTAACTTCAGAGTTTTGCATTTGAATTTATCCTAAGTACTTCTCTAACTTGACTAACTTGGTCTTGAATTTATGAAGAAAGCTTAAGTAACTTGGTCTTAAGTGTATGACAAGGGGCCAGAGCAGATGTTTTGACTGATAAGGTCCCGTGTTTCTTTTGGCCTTGCATGGGTCACCCTGGATTTTTCACTGGTGTAGTGGTAGTCCTTGGCAGGCCTCCCCTTCTGTGGCGTGGGTTTGATGACGTCTGCCTTAACTGAGGAAACGGTTCTCTGAAGGATAGCCTGGAAAAGGATCTTTGTGTATGTCATTCTCTTTCTCAGATGGAGAAATCTTCTCCAAGACCTTTTCCTGAAGAAATTTCTCTTATAACCAGCTTGAATGCTAGAAAGCGACAGGGAGACGTTCCAGCTGGGAGCAGAGCTCTGAAATGGAAAGGGGGGGCGGCGGTGGCGGGAGATGCTGAGTGTTTTGTGGTTCTGCCATGTCAATTTCCTTCCCTTCTGCTTTAGTGTTTTGCTTTAGTACACATGAAAGATGAAAACCAAACCTTGCAGAATGCACTCTTTAATCCTGTCATTAGTGGGGAGCTCACCAGTGAGAAATTATCGCACTTTGCAACTTCAGAGCGGGGAAAAAAGATGGTTTTCTGCCCAATTTGCTGCTGGGCGCAGTAAGGAAAGCAGGAAGAGGGACCAGTAGGATGGAGCATAGTCTACAGAGAATCTGACCTTGAGCACACTTCCCAAAAGTCCAGCTGCTTATCCTCCATTCTCTGACTTGAAACAGGAGGGCAGAGATTCTGTTGCGCTTTCCCTAAGTAAATGAAAGCCTTTAAAAGCGATGCTGTGGGTGCCGAGTCCTGCCATGACACTGCCCTCATTGATCTGCATTTAATAAGTATGACTTAATCAGACTTGCACATGGAAATGGTTTGATTTTGAAGCCTTGTCGATATTAATCAGAAAATCATTGCATTTGAACCAAGAAAGCCTCCGGCTGGCATCTTCGGTGGTAAGAGAGGTAGGTGTTTCGAGGATGGCTGGTGACCATCTGTTCCGCCCATCCCCTGAGGATCAGATTAGGGGAGATAGGTTTAAATGACCAAGGAAGAGGCTGGGTCAGAAATGAGGGCTGCCTTGAGGCACTTCTGCCAAACCATCAGATTCCCCATCTGTAAACATGAGGCGGTCAGATGAACCGTTTCTGGCCCCCAAGGTCTGCGGTTGTGCGTGGACATTGTCTTTCCTTCTGGATTTTCCAGGAGTGGTTGAGCCATTTTTTTATGGAGTTTTGGTGGTAGCGGTTTAGCCTTAGGTCTGTTTCCAGTTACCATCTCAGCCAGTTTCTGGCTAACTGCCCCACCTGACTGACTGCCTGTCCCGGCACCTTAAGAGAATGCATTCTCCTTTCAGCCTCACCATGAGCCAAAACCATTTGGCAGGTAAATCTGCTGTATATTTAGATATTGGTGTGTGTGTGTATAAATATATGCGCATATATCCACATGTAAACATAGATGCAATGCATTGCGAAGCTGTGCCTTATGGTTCGATCACCCAGCAGTTAGATTATCTGCAGCACTGTTCCTTTTCCAAAATTGACATAATTATCACAGGAGGCAGCGTCAGAGAAATAAATGGGTTGTGGGGTAGCAATTTAGATCCATCCCTACTTATCAACCCCACTAGTCTACCTGAGTCAAAACTCCCTTCCTACTGCCCTGGTCGTTGTCCTAAAGGTTCCCCAGGAGCCCTGCTCTAGGGATTACAAAAGAATTGCAGTTGGCTCTTAATTATTCAGGGATGGATGGATCCAGTGTAAAGCACCCGACCCAGGCCTCTTCTGTCAATGCCTTGGGTAACTCTATCTGTAGTGTGAAGCTGGGGGAGAGCTTATTATTTAATACAAACTTTGTTTAGGGCTGATCTGTTCTCTCTGTTTCTCTTCCTTTAAGGAACAGGGGAAACCAGAAGTCCTCTGAATGGTCTCAGAAAACCACTATTAAGGCTCACACACTGCTCCCTTGGCCAGTGTGTGTTTCTACCCAAAAGCAGGACAGAAGAGGAAAACACCGTCTCTGGCTTATGCAGAGTCAGGTTCCTGCAGATTTCCCAGGATCCTGGCTTTCTTTCCTCCTCCCTTTTGTTGAGCCTCTTGCAGTGTCGGTTCACGGAGTCAGCTGGTATCCTGGGCCTCATCAGGAGTCTAAGTGGAGAGCAGTGGACAAAAGCTAGCAAAAGCTAGGGGTCCCCAAACAGGCGAGGTCTCAGGAGCACTCCTGTTAATGTCTCGGAAGGACTGAAGGGTAGTTTTCCTGCATAGGCCAAGTGCCTCGGGGCATCTGCTTCCTTTCAAGGTCTCCAGCTTTCAGAGTGAGTCTTCCTTCCCATGCTGGGCCCAGACTAGAGAGCAAAGCTCACAGTAGCCCTGTGTCCCTTAGAATCACCAGGGAAGCATTTAAAACCTGTAAGTGACTGGCTCCATCCTAGATCTTAATTAAGTCAGAAGCCCTGAGAATGGAGCCTGGGCATTGGTTTGTTGTCGTTTTTTGTGGTTGTTGTTTTGTCCCAGGAGCTTCTAATATGCAGCCATGGTTGAGAGCCACTGACCTAAATCTAACTTTCTTTCCTAGGCTCCATCTGGCCCCATGCCAATGACACAGAGGACCTCTTAGTCCGCAACCCTTCAAAACAGCCAGGTCCTTTCTAATCAGTACCAACTACAGCTCCTGACTTTCAAAACATAGTTACTGTTTTGTTTCTATGTTCAGGGTTTAATGATTTTCTTTTATAAACTGATTGTGGGAGTTCCTTTTTAGTGCTACTTCTTTGGGGACATTTTTTTTTTCTTAAAAAGCATTCATAAAATAATGCATATTCGTTCAACATCTTTTTATACTTCCTTCTAGATACGCATACAACCAAACTGTTGGTCATACTATCTGTGCTGTTTTGTAACTGGTTTTTTCCTATTTAACAACATATTGTACTAATTTCCCCATGTCTTAAGTATTCTTCTAGAATGCGCTTTTTTTTCAATGGTGGCCTGGTATTCCATCATATGGATGTGCCATAATTTATTTAACGGCCACTCTGTGTTTGTGTTTGGACATTACGATTATAAATAATTTTTCACTATTATAAATAATGCTGCGGAGAACATCCTTGTACATAAATTTGTGCCCGTTGATGATTATTTCTGGAACAGATTACTAGAAGTGGAATATTTATGCTTCTTTTTTAACATGGACCATTTAGGCCGTTTTTAACTGATTTCCTATAGCAATAAAACTTCTCACGTTCAGAGCTGAGAGAACCATTTGCACTGAACCCCTCTGAGGCCCTGAGCTGGCTGCTCTGCTCTACCTTGAGAGAAGGTCAGAATCCCTTGATTTGACCCCATTCCTCGGGCCCACCTCCCGGTCGGTCCTTTCCACAAACTGCTGCCTTGCTCCTTCAGGGCAACTCCAAGTGTCTCCTGCCCCTAATCTTTAGGATCTTTGGTTTCTTCTTTTACCTTCTCAGCTTGTTTCTCTTTCACACCACCAGCCCCTCAACTCTCAGTGCTCAGTAACTTCACGCTATTATTCGATAATAACCACTAATGTTTATTGAGCTATTACTGTGCACCAGACGGTTGGCTAAACTTTTTTACATGCATTATGTCTTTTATTCCTCATGTGCCTTATATGCAAATATTATTATTATCTCTATTTTCCACATGAAGAAATCGAAACTTGGGAGATGAAGCAATTTGCTCAAGGTCACACAGCTAATAAGTAGTAGAGATGAGATTTAAACCCAGACTGTCTGGCTTCAGCACCTACACACTTAACCACTACATCTATGTACGTTCTTCTCCGTCCTCTTGGGTGGCTCTTGGCTCATGGTGTCAACAAGTTTACAAATGCTCCATCGGCATCGTATGGACACTGTGCCTTTCTCTAGCAGAAGAGATAGAGTTCTCACACGCAAAATGGTGGGTGAGTGGGGATGCTATTCATCAATTCTCCCTTTTCCTTTTCACTTCCTTGATTCTACCCTCGCCTCCTTTCTCCAGATAACCCATGCCAAGAAACATCTCTTACTTCCTCATTGACTGGCTGCCAGAATCCCAGAATGCCTTGCTGCTGAGTTATGACAAATCCCTTTGATAGCTTCCCAGCCAGTCGGAAGAATTCAGATGCCACCTTTCCAGTACAGATTATAAAGCTGTCCGGAAAGCATGCTATAGTCATGATGGGGGTGGGGGTAGGCAGTCTGACTATGGGCAGACGTCAAATACTGCTTAGAGTGGAGAGTCAGATTCATTTGTGCCTTGCCTCTGTAACACCGGCATTGCTCAGAAGGTGGACAAATGGTTAATGTAACTGTCCTTCTGATTTGATTCTGACCATGAGCAAGAACCAGGTGATGATGTGATGGAATGCTTAGATGAAGGAGACCACTTCAGCCTAGCATTTGTAATGGCCAAGGAAAGAAAGACCAGGCCCAGGGACTTTTCCCTAGACTGCAGAAAGGCTGATTTGGGGAAATAAGATTGCACGATTAGGAATCCCGAAAGGGAAGGTGGTTTGTGGCAGGTGAGATTCTGAAAACTGATGCTGTACATTTTTATCCGGGACTGGGTTGAAACTTGGAGTAAGTGAGCTTATCAAATTTGTTGATAACAAGGCTGTGATGAGCAGTT